>NC_048299.1:162466249-162837328 GCF_013100865.1 Trachemys scripta elegans
CTGTTGCTTTTTACAGATTCAGACTAACACGGCTACTCCTCTGTTTCTTTAAACATGCTATCAGAAAAGTTGCACTAAAACCGAGCACAGTATTAAGAAGCTTAGCCAGTGTATCACACATCTGTCATTGCACCTCTGCCCTGACTCGCAGCAGCCTGCTACTTTAGTCCACAGCTCGTCTTTAGCGGAGTAATGCCAAATTTGGAGGTGGTGGTAACTTAATATGGATAAATGCTTCAGATTATAGTGAGACAATGAAAATCCTTTCCACCTGAGGCCTAAGAATTTAAGCATAGAGCTCCATAATCTGCTGCACCATGTGGCCACTGAATGTCATTGTCAATAGTGGCCTCTTTGGAAAGAGAGCTCTGTATTACAGATTTCTCCTTTAAATGATCAGCCTGGTCACTCATTTAGTCACTGCTCATTTGTTACCCCTGTCTGCAGTTTCTCTGTAGTATTGTACGTAAAAGTGCTGTGGCAATTTTGAGGGTGTAGTGAGACTGAAACAGTAGCATCTAGAGATGTTGGAAATGAATTCCAAGCTCTAATGAATAGAGGATATTCCAAGTCTGTGAACACTTCAGTACTATTAAACAAGTATTCAAAATGCATATTACACGGTCTTTGAAATATAATTACTAGGGATGGGTTAGTGCGGTTTTGGCATTGGTTCAGAAGAGAGGCAAGAAAAGGTATTGTACGTAGTTGTAAAGCAGAAGATGCAAAAAATTATTTTTGAAATCTTCTAGGCAAATATTTAAATGTATCAAAACTGCAAGACTAATACTGAAGAAAGGACATTGTACCAGTCAGTATCCATGTATTGATACTGCAATGCTCAAATCCCTTCATTTATTTGTTTGGCTCCAGAGTTGATTGTCATTTGTCAGATTGTGCTCAACATTATTAAGAGTGATTGAAAAAGGAAAACATCCTTAGTGATAAAGTGCCTGCTTTTGTTTCTATTTCAGGAAAGCCCCATAGCACTGGCAACTCTGAACGGATTCAGCTCTCAGGAATGTACAATGTACGAAAAGGGAAAATGCATTTGCCGGTCAACAGATGGACAAGACGCCAAGTTATCCTTTGTGGGACGTGCCTAATCGTATCATCGGTGAAAGAAAGCCAAATTGGAAAGATGCATGTTCTCCCTCTAATTGGTGGAAAAGTAAGGGTTTTTGGTAATGCTTGAAGCTGCTCACTTAATCCTGTTTTTCACTGTTGTAGGTATACATGGTGATTTTCAGACACAGGTTCCAGCCCCAAGGAGCTTGCACTCTGGAGTCTGAAAATGAAAACGGTTATTACTGGACGTAACACTTACTACCTGTACCTGCTTCATTTTTATCTTCTTGCAAAGTTCTTGCATTGAGAGCTTAAAAATGGAAAAAATCAGGGAATGGCAATTAAATTTTGTGTGTGAGATCATTATCTCCTCTTTTCACGTAGTACTAATTGTTCTGTGTACGTATGCGTGTATGGCAGGGGTGGCCAAACTCACTGACCCTCCGAGGCGCATACGACAAGCTTCAGAAGTTCGAGAGCCAGGGTACGCCTGCTGAGGCTCAGGGCTTCAGCTCCACTTCTGCTGAAGTCCCGAGTGCCAGCAGGTGCACCCCGCTGGGCTGAAGCCCTGAGACCTCTCTCCTCGCTGGGCAGAAGCCAGAAACAGATGGGGGGGGCGCACATGGGGTCACATGCCTCCCCAGATTTTCTTTTGCCAGACTGGGCCCTGCTCAGTCACATGGTTCCACCGGGCCCCCTCCCTGCATAGCAGCTGCTGGCGCCGGTGAGCTGGGATCTGTGCTGTGGGGAGAGGCAACAGCAATTAGCTGGGGGATGCAGGGAGAGCTGCTACTTTTACTGCTGCCTCTCCCTGTGGAGCTAAAGCAGTGACCTCTTCCTGCAGCTCCCAGCTGTTTCCTGCTGCCTCTGGGAGCTCCAGGGAGAGGCTGCTGAGGATAAGAAGGGGGGCATGTCTGGGTGGGCATGACTCAAGCTGTTGGGGGGGCCAAACCTTTAAATTGTGCCCCTTTCTCCTCCTCCCCCCCCCAGCCCCCCCGGCCCCAGCAGGAACTAGTTGTCTCTGGCAGAAGCCCTGAGCTCTTTCTCCCACACCCCCCCCCCCCCCCCCCCCCCGGCTGCATTTTAACTGTAAAAGAGCTGCATGCGGCTCACGAGCCAGTTTAGTCACCCCTAGTATATGGCAAAAGACACTTTTTTTTTTTTTAATTGTATTTGCTGAGTAGTATGTTACTTTGCCCATTGGCTGAGTTTAGTTTTCATTAGGTCACACATGTAAATATATGCACTTAAATTTTAGAGCAATTCCACAGCATAACTGTAAAATGGCCCCATCTTAATGAACAAATCTGTTTTGTATATTCAGAGTTGTATCTTTCTAGTGACTTAGGGCTTGGCTACACTTGCAAATTAGAGCGCATTAAATCCGCCCCAGGCACCCTAACTCCTGAGGTGTCCACACTGGCAAGCACTTGGAGTGCCCTTGGTAATCCACCTCCATGAGAAGCATAGAGTTTGCTGTGCCCTGGCTGAAATGCCTGAATGTCAGTGTGGACGACATGTTGCATTACTGTGCTGTGATTGGCCCCCGGAAACCTCCCATAATCCCTTGATGTCAAATGGCCGCTCTTGTCATTGTATTGAACTCGGCTGGCAGGTATGTAGCTATCCACTTTCAAAGCTCTGTTTCTGACAGTGGCATGCTTATCTGTTCTGGGACACAAAGCAAACCATTACTGTGGAATGCTGCTGCAAAGGGGTGTGTGTGTGTGTGTGTGTGTGTGAGAGAGGGGTGGGGATGGGTGGGGGCTGATGTCAGGGTTTCCCCCTGCTGCTGTCTGAACTTACAAGACAGCATGCTGACACACCCTCTGCCCCCCCAAAACAGTCTATCCCCCCCACATACACACAACACACTCCCCGTCACACTCCACCCCTGCCTCCATTTGAATAGCACGCTGCAGCCACTTGCACACTGGGATAGCTACCACAATGCACTGTTCTTTGTGGTGTTGCAAGAGCTGCTAATGTGGCCATGTCACTGTGCTTGCAGCTGACAGTGTAAACACATGGCAGCACTTTGCCTGCTGAGGTCTCTGAGGGCTGGTTTAACTCCCAGCGCTCTACATCTGCAAGTGTAGCCATAGCCTCAGTGTTTATTGCTGTTTGCTCATGCTACCTGTTTGCTAAGAAATTGAGCTGGGTTCTGTTCCGTTTTGTGCATCAACAGAATTTACTGCAATCAGATATCCTGTGAAACAGCACTATGACAATGGGGCTACACAAGAGCAACTGGAGACCCAATGTGGCCTGCAGAATCTTCATAACTAGTTGTGATGCACAAGATGAAAAGAATCCTTCTTGATTCTTGGACCCCAGGCTGATTTTTGCAGGGCTGGCAGCTGAATCTTTTTTAACCTTGTGTACTAGCACACAATATTGAAATCGACCGGAGACACAATAAGCATGGAAGTCCATGATGTCATATTTACAAAGTCAGTTTTCAGAGTTCCACTTCAATGTTCTGTATTAGAGCATTTTATATGCCAAGTCTAGTTGTGTGGCGATTCCCCTGTTCTAGCACCTCTTTTCTCTCCCCTCTCCACCTTCTCCATACAAGAATGTTCCCACCTTTTCCATGGAGTGTGTCCTTTCCCTCAGCCAGAAGAAATACAAAGGGATATTCCTACAACCCTCTCCCCAGCAGCAGATGGCATTACTCATTGTTGCACACTGGGAAGTGCAAGATTCAAGTGTTCCTAGCCTGCTGTTACCTCTAGGAAAGCCACAAGGGAGGAGTAGGGTAAAATCCTAGCGTCAAAAATAGAGAGCTAACCGAATGGATCCTGAGCCTTTAAAGGGTTTTGTTCATGGAATTGGCAAAAAGTATGTTTTTGCTTATGTCTCCTGTATGTTGTAGGAATTGCTTATGTACAAGGGGTCAAGTTGAAGGTAGAATGCAAACATAAAATGAAAACTAAGTCAAGTCCAGAAATATTTGCTGAAAGCCTACACTGTCGAGGCTTGGGTGAGGGACAGTTGGAACAGAATAAGTATTTTTGAATGACTTCTCCCTCACCCACTTAAATCCTCTTGCACTTCCTGGTTTGCAAAAGGCATTCCAGAGCGTAGTGTTGTGAACCATCACAGAGACTTCTTGGAGACCATACATTGTGCCAGTTTCCTTTTTAAAGGTAAATTTTTACTGGTGAA
Source organism: Trachemys scripta elegans (assembly GCF_013100865.1). Taxonomy (NCBI): domain Eukaryota; kingdom Metazoa; phylum Chordata; order Testudines; family Emydidae; genus Trachemys; species Trachemys scripta. Next base: position 162,470,489 of record NC_048299.1, read on the forward strand.
GAATGAAACTAAATTATATATTCTTTGCAGCTCCTTGTTGAATGTATAAAAGCAGCATAAAAGTCTTTCACAAGGAAATGCTTTTCTTTTTTCTGTTAGAGTTCTTTTCAGGTCATCCATATACCTTGCTGAAGGCCTCTAGCAAAAAAAGAGACGAGGACTTCTTGCTTTTACGTGTTTGGAATATCCAGACAAAACTAAACATTTGATGCTGGTTTTTATATAAAAGGAGCAGCAAAGGGCACAAAATATTTTTTGTTTCACATTCCACTGTTAAAGGCTTATCAGCAAAATACTTGTTTAAACTAGAAAAGAGTTATTGCCAAACTCCTCTACCTTCCCTGCCCTGCCCACAGCCCATCAGATTTACATATCTCCCACTCCATTTCACAGTAGGAAGAAGCATGTGATTATTACACTTTTTTTTAAAATGCCAGAAAATAATTGGCTTTATGGCAGTTTAATTTTGGAAAAGTCTTATGATATTCAAGTCTTAAGAATTATCCAGATCTTTATCTTCAACTGCAACAGTACATTTATATAACTTAATTCAAGAGTCCTGTTAAACAGTTCAGGTTTCTTAATCTGTTGCTTGCATGGGTTTTGTGGCTCCTTGACACTGGATTAATTAGATTGCAGGCTTAACAATACTTAATGAGGTTTTTGTGCTGCTCCTTGGTTTCACAGCTTCACTTTGCCTTGCTGGTTGCACAGTGACTCTTTCCAAATTTTATGCAGTAATTATTTTATCTTTTTAAATACAGGTGGAAGAAGTGAAAAAGCACCAGCACTGTTTAGCATTTAGTTCCTCTGGACCTCAGAGCCAGACCTATTACATTTGTTTTGATACCTTCACGGAGTATTTACGGTGGCTTCGACAAGCATCCAAGGTAAGAACACCTCTAGCAACTAGAGTTCTCTTTTGTTTTCTACTTAAGAAAAATGTTGCTCACTTTCACCATAATGGCATAAACGGTTGTGGGTCTGTGGCTGGAGTGAGGGGTATGTGTGGGTGTGATGTGGTGTGTTAAACTCCATTTGCCTGCAATGTGTAAATAAAGAATACTAGCCAGATTTACTACTTTCCTCCTCACTTTGGTGCAGCTCACTAATGTAGGGAATAAGGCCATTAGAATAGAGGAGGTCAGTAACTTCTCTTTCCAACATTTCAATATGAAAAGTTCTGTTTCAGAAGTAATAAAAGCTGTGGTAATGTAAGATGTGTAGAGAACCCAAAGACAGTGCTAGAAACTTCAAGAACCAGTTGGAGGAGTTTCTGTTGGGAATGCTGTGCTTCACTTCTGTCTTAAAATAGGTAAAGTTTAGTGACTGGCAAGATATCAACGTATTTCCTATTGCTGATCAGTTAGTGTTCTCCAATATACTGTATTTTGGTACCTATTCAATATCCTATCGTATCAGGGCTGTAATTGACTATGCGGTCAGATTATACATCTACCAGTGCTAGTCTCTCCACAAATGGAGCAACCCACCTTCTAGCTGAGCTGATGAATTTCTATTTCAGAGCTCCTTTATATTTGCCTTGTGCTGGAAAGACTGGGCATGGTGAGGACCCTAGTTCAACATGATCTGTTCTCCCCCACTTCCCTCAGTGGAATAGCTCTGAACAGCAGTTGTGGCAGAGTTCAGAGCAGCCCTGCTCTTTCTCCTGTCATTCTGATAGCAAAGCAGCATCAGGTGGTGCAGTAGGAAAAGCGAGGCCAGGGGACTGGAGGTACTGAGGATACAAGGGAACCTCAGAATAAAAGAAAAGTAAATCAATAATTGAACAGAAATCCCACAATGCAATGGGCAGGGTGAGGCAATAAGGGAGAACTAACTAAGCTGACGCTAAAACACTTTCAACATCAGTCCAAAAAGGTTTAGATTCCTGTCTATGCCTTACCGTGTGTGTGATGGGGAGGCCCACTCATGTTTAAAAATGAAAGCTCTGAGCATGTTAAAGTAGAGTTCCGGACTTAAAAATACATCATGTGTGTTAGAGCAGGCTTTGCCAACAGAATTTAGGTGTGTTTTTTTACACACCATTTGCATTATTAACTTCTTACTACTTGGTGCCATATTACCTTGTTTTGAGAGGTTTTCTGCAATTGTCTTTTTCTCTATTATGCTAATTTTTTCCTATCTACTCCTTTAGTTGGGTTCTCTGCGGTGTCTGATAATAGCTCATATTCCTGTATCTTGCGCACAGAAGGGTAAAGAATGTTTCAGTTCTTTTGTCACACTGGTTAAATATTTTTCTCTTTGGTTTTCCACTATATTTTTAATGTTCATTAATTCCATATTTAGTAAGAGGCTATTGGTTTTTATGTTCTTGATTGTATTAAGGTAGTTTGTGTGGTGTTTTTTGAAGAGATTTATAGATTTATGGCACTCTAGATCATTTTCAGTGTGGCTTTTCCAAAAGGCAGTATACTTTTTCTAGTGAATGTTTGAAGTATTGGTTTTTAAAGAGGATTGTTAATTTTTGCTCCTATAGTAAATTGAGTTGAATTATGTTGTAGCTTTCTTTGGGCAATAAATGTTTGGGATTTTTGCTGGAATAGAATGTCCTTTATGCATGTTCTAGTAGTTCATCTATTGTAGGATTTTGTATCGCTCTGACATTGGAACACTAACCTAAAACTTCCTGACTTCTTATTGTGAAGCCAAGATATGCATAGTTTGTGGTCTGATCTGATTTCCAGTTTTGAGCTTGTTCTTGTTATTCAGTTAATCTTTATATAAGACAAGTGTTCTTTCATCTCCAGTGGCTCAAATCTCATGAGTGAGGATAAACAGTGTAAAACAATGAACTTCAGAAGTAGAAATAAATGGCAGAAAGTCCCATTGAATTACTGACAACATAGGCTTGTTCTGTACCATGCTGTGCTTCTCTCTTGCTCTGTCTCACCCATATGACTAACAGTATTGGGAAGGTAGCCAACCTGAGGACATCTCCCTATATAATCATGACATCTTCCCTTTTTTTAAATGTTGGGGGAGGAACTCCAAGCCCAGAGCTTGTAGAAGGCTTTGAGTGCCAGAACTGAGGAAAGCCACTAATATTGCCAGTTCAACACTTAAGTATGTCGACAGCAGCACATAGCAAGTGAAAAATTGAGAAAACCTTTGTTTCATAGTTACACGTTCATCTAACTAGATTGCTCTGTTCCAGTAGTATAGCTGCTTTGTAGATTCACATCTTTCAGACAGGACTTAATATGTGTTAGAATAAAGTTTCTCTAAACTGTTTTGTAAGAGAAATATGGAAAACACGTGACACCAGCTCAGCTAAATGTGTTGGTGTGAGAAGAATCATTCAATAACAGAATAGTATGTTACTGAAATAGTAAAACTATCAATAACCACAAATTTAAATCTTTTGGCTACTGATACCAGTACCTGTAGAATTTAATTTAGAAGATGAAACAAATAGTTCCTTAGTTACATGTACAAAGGGGAAGGATGGAAGGAATCTACCAATGTGGCTTAGCCAAATGGCGCCCTTCTGTAGCAAAATAAACCCTCGCCCTATATTTCCATTTCTGTATTTATCTTAAAGGATGCTACCTATTTGAAAGCTAGTTCAGTTGAAACTGGTTTCAGGCACTCAAAACACCCTTGGAAATGGCGAAATACAAATGTACTGCTTAAATGTACAAAGTAATCTGGGGGGAGGAGTGGGGGGAATTTTCTCTAATCTTTCATTGTTAGCTTTTAGGTGTAACTTTGTAACAGGTTAAATGTTTTATATAGAAGTGATCTATTTAAAATGCTATCCACTTTTAAATTATTGTTTTTGGGGCAGGGGATGTATGAAATTTGTAGTCATAATGTGAATACTCATATACTCACTGAAATTGTTTTTTAAAATACATTCATTACTTAGTGGCATCTATTTGGATTTTTATTAACACTCAACATTATTAAATTGACTAGTATTCAAAAGCACTTTAGCATCTGTAAAGGATAGTCTGAAAGTAAAATTGTGTTGTCCCTAAATAGTATCTGTCTGATGGGTTTCAGAGGAGCAGTCGTGTTAGTCTGTATCTGCAAAAAGAACAGGAGTACTTGTGGCACCTTTGAGACTAACAAATTTATTTGAGCATAAGCTTTCATGGGCTACAGCCCACATCTTCGGATGCATAGAATGGAACGTATATTGAGATATATATACACATACAGAGAGCATGAAAAGGTGGGAGTTGTCTTACCAACTCTGAGAGGCCAATTAAGTAAGAGAAAAAAACTTTTGAAGTGATAATCAAGATAGCCCAGTAGAGACAGTTTGATAAGAAGTGTGAGAATACACAGGGCAAGATAGATTCAATGTTTGTAATAAGCAACAGAGAGTGCCACAGGACTCTCTGTTGCTTTTCACAGATTCAGACTAACACGACTACCCCTCTAATGTTTGTAATGGCTCAGCCATTCCCAGTCCCTATTTAAGCCTAAATTGATTGTATCTAGTTTGCATATCAATTCCAGCTCAGCAGTTTCTCGTTGGAGTCTGTTTTTGAAGCTTTTCTGTTGCAAAATTGCCACCCCCAGGTCTGTCATTGAATGACCAGACAGGTTAAAGTGTTCTCCCACTGGTTTTTGAGTATTATGATTCCTGATGTCAGATTTGGGTCCATTAATTCTTTTGTGTAGAGACTGTCTGGTTTGGCCAATGTACATGGCAGGGGGGCATTGCTGGCACATGATGGCATATATCATATTGGTAGATGTGTAGGTGAACGAGCCCCTGATGGCGTGGCAGATGTGATTAGGTCCTATGATGATGTCACTTGAATAGATATGTGGACAGAGTTGGTATTGGGCTTTGTTACAAGGATAGGTTCCTGGGTCAGTGTTTTTGTTCAGTGATGTGTGGTTGCTGGTGAGTATTTGCTTCAGGTTGGGAGGTTGTCTGTAAGCGAGGACAGGTCTGTCTCCCAAGATCTGAGAGTAAAGGATCATCTTTCAGGATAGGTTGTAGATCTTTGATGATGCACTGGAGAGGTTTTAGTTGGGGGCTGAAGGTGACAGCTAGTGGTGGTCTGTTATTTTCTTTGTTGGGCCTGTCCTGTAGGTGGTGACTTCTGGGTACTCTTCTGGCTCTGTCAATCTGTTTTTTCACTTCAGCAGGTGGGTATTGTAGTTTTAAGAATGCTTGATAGAGATCTTGTAGGTGCTTGTCTCTGTCTGAGGGATTGGAGCAAATGCGGTTGTATCTTAGAGCTTGGCTGTAGACAATGGATCTGTCTGATGTGTTCTGACAAATGTGAGTTAAAAACTTCACTTACTAGTATATTCAAAAAATAAAATGCATCATAAATTTAATAAACACAGTCACAGCACTAGATATGTTTACAAAAAAAATAATTTTAGTTTTCAATTACAAAAATCTTAAATTAAAAAACCATTAGGTGGTAGTGTTTATACATGCTTCAGGAAAAATTCTCAGATGATCTTGAGCACTTTTATATAACTCACATAGTTTAATCTTGAAAACTGTCTTTGCAAAGGATTGCTTGCTTGCTTTGACAGCATTTTTGTACGGAGGGTGATGAGTGACTATTTTAATAGCATGTTAAAGGAAAAAATCCCTAACAAATCATATATGCAACAGGAAAACATTGATAAGGAAACAGATTTCATTCAAGCTTCAAAACAATTAATGGGTGAATTGTTTGCATTCAATAATTGAGTTAATTTCCATTTCTTATTTTACTCTGGAGACCAAAATGAATTCCCCTACCTTTCTAATTCTGCCTATCACTAGTTATCAGTGAAAGGCTAAAAGTTAAGATTGTGGAAAACATGATAATGGGAAACATGCGCATGCTGTGGCTTCTTTAATTTAAAAGTTTAATGTTAACTAATGCTCAAAATAAAAACAAGGTGATTCAAAGTGTGCATTAGCAAAGACTGCCCTTTGCTTTCACCCCAAATATATTTTCTGTTTTTTTGTTAGTGGCTTTTGGATAGGTTTTTATATGGCCTGTGCACGCACACGTTTAAACAGTGAGGCGGGCTGATAGTGTGTAGACTTGTACACAGAAAAGACTGAATTATGGGGGGAGGTAGAAATGGAGGCGATTACAGTGAATTCTGCTCAAGACTGAGATTCAGTGGGGTCACTGCAGAAATGCTGACCTAGATATGGAACTTGGTGACACACTTACTCCAAATAGGTCAGTTTTAAATATACTGATTTAGCCTCAAATGGAATGCTTTTAAAAGCTGGAAATGTGCATGCTCCTCATTATTGATAGCCTTTTTCTACACTGCATCAGAACTCTAGTTTTAATTTCTAAATATTGTAATTATAGTTTGTAGGTTGTTTAAAAGGCTTATAAAGAGGATTCAGTTTTATTAATCTACTATATTTACCCTCGGCTGTTGTCAGTGGTGGCAGATGACAGAACAAGGAGCAATGGTCTCAAGTTGCAGTGGGGGAGGTCCAGGTTGGATAGTAAGAAAAACTATTTCACTAGGAGGGTGGTGAAACACTGGAATGCGTTACCTAGGGAGGTGGTGGAATCTCCTTCCTTGGAGGTTTTTTAAGGCCCGGCTTGACAAAGCCCTGGCTGGGATGATTTAGTTGGGAATTGGTCTTGCTTTGAGCAGGGGGTTAGACTAGATGACCTCCTGAGGTCCCTTCCAACCCTGATATTCTATGATTCTATGATTTGCTCATTAAAATAAAAGTTGTATGTAATCAAACTCAAATTGTGTCCAGAGGCTTCATTTTATAGATTGTGCATCTATCACTAACATATGATTTTGAAACTCATGATACTGAGCATGACCAAATATAAGGAAGTTTAAAATTTGATTCCAGTTTAAACTGATATCAGAAGCTTGGGTTTCACAGAGCTTTCTTAATACAAATTAGCAGTCTCAATCCAGAACGTAGAGGAGGCTAGGACCAATTAACTTGTGGCTGAATAAACTGAAACCACTCCAGAGTTTTCAGGTTGGCATCTCTTTCCAGTTCTATTTAGCTAGTTCTGCCCATTCTTGGAGGCATCTCCACTCTCCTGTTTGTATCTGCAGAAGCTACAGTGAGCTTTACTTTTCCTACATAATTCAAGGCTTCAGAAACTTTTATGATCAGTTTTTTTTTTTTTGAGGTGTTCGTGTGCATTGCATACAAGCTGCTCTCTAGTAGCTACTATTCAGAGCCAACCCTGAAAATTATTGCTCTAAACCTTTGGCCTCATCTCGGATAAGTCAGAGAAAACAGCAGCACAGTACATCCAAAACAGGCAAAAAGAAAAATCCTGTGTAACTAAGGCTTGGTCTACACTACCCCCCTAATTCGAACTAAGGTACGCAACTTCAGCTACGTGAATAACGTAGCTGAAGTTCGAAGTACCTTAGTTCGAATTAGTTCGAACTTACCTTGGTCCACACGCGGCAGGCAGGCTCCCCCGTCGACTCCGCGGTACTCCTCTCGGCGAGCTGGAGTACCGCAGTCGACGGCGAGCACTTCCGGGTTCGACTTATCACGTCCAGACTAGACGCGATAAGTCGAACCCAGAAGTTCGATTTCCAGCCGTCGAACTACCGGGTAAGTGTAGCCAAGGCCTTAGAATATTGTTTGTGACAGTACTTTAACATTGATGTTATAGCTTTTTATTTATCTTCCAGTGAAAAATAAAAGCTCTGAACTAAATTTCCTTGCATTTAATATGGTGATTATGAGATGGTCACTTCTGAGTAATTGGACCCCATTTTCACTGTTCCTCATGCTTTGTCCCTCCCTAGTTGAGACATTGTTTGCTCACTGATCACAGAAAAGCATCATTTTTTTTCATTAAGTAAGAAATGCAAGCCTGTTTTACCCCATGGGATTTTCACTCCATTACGAATTTCATAGAAACAAATCAATACCATATTGAACAGCATCAGGGATAAGATACTTTTTACAACAGCAAAACACAGGCTGTGTTTCTTCACATTCAGATTGATAGTTTCTTTGATTTTTAAAGCATCTCGTCTAATTTTGACAATTGCTTTTTTTGATGGTTTTTGGGATTCCTTTAAGTAAACCAGTCTCCTCCACACATAGACATAATGTTCAGATAATGCCTCTCTGGAAGTCGAGGTCTAAAAATAAACCCACAGTTTCCTTTTAGTGGTGATTTCAAGTACTGAAACATAAACAAAACCTCCAGTTTCCACACCGGATCTTAACTTCCTTTTTTGTGTATGTATGAAACCTTGAATATTAAGACCTTTGGTCCCTAATAATATCTAAGAGTTCCTGTCTTTGATGGTTTATAGTATGTTTATTCATTGATGACACTTCCTGAAAAAATGTGCAGTTCAACTCTTTGAGTGCGATGCAGGCAGTGGGCCTAGTTTTTGTGTTCTGACATTGTCCCCTGAAATAATGCAAGTGAAAAACCCCCACTTGCCCTTCAAGGAACTACTCCATATTCCCAACAAGATTCATAGGTGCTGGAAGTAGGAGGGTGGGGGGGGGTGTGCTGCTGCGCCCAGGCTTAGTGGTTTCTGTTATATTACAGGGTTTACAGTTTACCCACCCCCCCACTATACAAATTGTTCCAGCATATCTGACAGGATTTATACTTTTCTGTTAAATAAAGTTGAAGCAAGAAAAATAACTTTGTGGAGCCCATACTATATTTGTGTCCCTGAAAAAACAAAAGAATGATCAAAAGAGGTTTGAAAATTGCTGTGTGAAATAAGAATAGACTAGGGTTTTATTGTAATCGTAAAGCACTTAGACGTGATTCTCTTCCTCTAATATCTATTGCTGTGTTCTGTGCCCTCAGAGTTGTTAGAGGTTAGTTGCCATTTCAATTATGAACCTCAGTTTTCCAGGGTTTATAACATGCCTGTTACCAGGATGGGAGTGAAGCTTCGTATTCAGGCTGACTTAGACTACAGGTTCTCCCCACCTATTACAATAATTGAGATCTTTACGAATAAGACTCCAAAGTACGTGACATGGTTAGTGATTTGAAGCTTTTAATTTCCTTGTTTCAATTAAGCTGTGGCTTTTCCAGTGGAGGGGAAAACAAAACAAATAAATGTAGCAACCCTGTGATCCCCTTTCTAGACTGCTGCCTTTAGTTAATAATACATCTCTACCCTGATATAACGCGACCTGATATAATACAAATTCGGATATAACGCAGTAAAGCAGTGCTCCGGTGGATCAAAGCAAGTTCAATATAACATGGTTTCACCTATAACGTGGTAAGATTTTTTGGCTCCCGAGGACAGCGTTATATCGGGGTCGAGGTGTATATGCAAAACGTTGCAGCCAAGAGTGAGAACATGAAAAGTGGTCATTGCACACATGAAATAATTTTCAAGCACAATCATACATTGCCATCAAATCAGTCCTAATTTGGGTTGCCAATTTTGTAATATTTAAAATACAGATACTCCAGCAGTAGTGCCAGAACTTCCCCCACCCTGCCTCTTCCCTTGAGGCCCTGCCCCTGTTTGGGGGAGGAGGGGCAAGAGCAGTCACTCGCTGCTTTCCCCCCCCAGGTTAGGAGGGACTCACTTGCGGAGCCAGGGCTGGAGTCGCAGCTGCCCGATGTAGGTAAGAGGTGGCCCTGGCTGAGTAGGGGCTCATGCGTGTGACCCAGTGCCTCCCTCGCCCTCAGTAACTGGACTTTGGGTATCCGGTAAGATATGACTGGACACTGTCCAGTCTCCTTTTTGACTGGACTTCTGGTCAAAAATGGACACGTGGCATCTCTAGTCCTAATAATAAATGTGATTCTACAGCATATGTTTGTATATTTAGATATACAAGACTTGCAGATTTTTCTGCTGAGTTAGAAATTGCATGAGGTGCTGTGTGCGCTGATTTAATGTGTGGCACCTTTTAATACAGAAAGATCCCAAAGTGTATTGCAAAATACACACCTATTTCTGAAGTGCAGTCATCTTAGAGAGTTCCAGATAAACCTGTGTGTATGTGGCTTTGGGGAGAGGGCAGTAAGAAGGGGAATGGCTGCAGATCCAATTTTTGGATCTGCGCAGGGTATTTGCACAACATGAGGAATTGTTGAATAGTTTTTCATTTGGGTGGTGAAGGCATGGGAAGGTAAATGTCACACTCTCTCCACTACTTTACTTCTCATCTAAGGGTTGTTTTCTGGGAATGTCAAAAACCATGGAAGCCTGAGGGAATCTTTTGTAAGAGCGGACCTTTAAAAATCAGGTTAATGGCTTACACAAGGAAGGTAAAATAGAACCTTGGGCATCCTCGCTGCGACTGCAATGTTCAATCTTAAATTTTATTTTATTAATGGTGGGTTAGGATGCCTGGAGCTTCAGATAAAACCTTTTTATTCTTTTAAATCTAAATAAAATAAGTAGAAGTGCAAATTAATTTACCCCAAATCTTGCAAGTAACTTTGAAACAACTTGCTAAACAGTAACCTTTTCTACAAATAGAAACATCTGGTAATCTACTGTGATCAAAACAAGTAGCAGTTTGATATACTATCTTAGAACAAAACTGAGGGTCTTGGTTCAAGAAGCCTAAACAGAGCCAAAATCAGAGAGCCTCTTAAAAACCAAACCCGCAGAAGGAGGGGGAAAAGACTGCCACTTGTATCACAAAATGTTCTATGAATTTACCACTGCAGACATTGTATCAAAATAAGTTTAGGTTAGTGTAGGACTCTGATCAAGACTGAGTGCAGAGCTGTGTGGAAGTGTTCCACCACAGATAGGTAGCTTATCTGGGTAATGGATTTGACATTTGTCTCAATATCGAATAGAATATGGCTAGAAAAAAAATTCTTAAGTAAAAATTCAAACTGAAGTCTTAAATTATATTTGAGAGAGACCCCGTTTTTTGACTTCTCCTGAATGGAATGAGTCAGAAAATAGTGACCCAGCCTTTTCAGCTAGCACCTTTTCTAAAGATGTCCCTTGTTGGGAGGGTAGGACCTAAGCAAATAAAAATTGTTGGACTTGCTCATAATCTCCTCAACAAGAAGATGAAAGACTTCCCAGCAATTACTGCAGCGAAAATGACTCCAGCTGAAACAAATTTTTGGTGCTGGAGGACTCTGCCAACACAAAATAAATCGTAAAAACATATTGTTGCTAAAACAAATTAGACTATTAAGAATATAGCTACTCCTGATGTCAGAATATTACGTCTTTCAGAAGGCATAGACCAGAGGTGGGCAAACTTTTTGGGCTGAGGGCCACATCTGGGTATGGAAATTGTATGGCGGGCCATGAATGCTCACAAAATTGGGGGTTGGGGTGCAGGAGGGGGTGAGGGCTCTGGCTGCAGGTGCAGGCTCTTGGATGGGGCTTGGGATGAGGGGTTGGGAGTGCAGGAGGGTGCTCCGGGCTGGAATTGAGTGATTTGGAGGGCAGGAGGGGGATTAGGGCTGGGGCAGGGGGTTGGGGCACAGGAGGGGGTCAGGGGTGCAGGGTCTGGGTGGCGCTTACCTCAAGCAGTCTTCCCCCCCCCCCACCTCCTACACAGAGGCGTGGCCAGGCAGCTCTGCATGCTGCCATGTCTGCAGGCACTGCCCCTGCAGCTCCCATTGGCCAGGGTTCCCAGCCAATAGGAGCAGTGGGGGCGGTGCTTGGGGTGGGGGCAGCATGCAGAGTTCCCTGGCTGGCCCTGCGCATAGGTGTCAGAGGCAGGATATGCTGCTGCTTCCGGGAGCTGTGCGGAGTCATGGCACGCGTGGAGCAGGGCAAGCCCCGGACCCCAGCGGGAGCTCGAGGGCTGGATTAAAACGTCTGAAGGGCCAGATGCAGCCCCCGGGCCATAGTTTGCCCACCTCAGGCATAGACAGTAGCTGTTCTGAGTCTTGCAAATACTTGATCAAGCTATTATGAAGCATAAGGGATTACCATTTTGCGGCAGAAGAGGTGCACAAAGTGCTGGCCCCCGGACTGGACCCAAGCAGTGAACTTTATTTAAAAGTATAACTGCCAATATTTCCCAAACTTAGTTTTTTGTAAGGTTAAAAACTTTTGAGACTACCAATAGCATTTTTTCTTTTGTCTGTTTTCTATCTGTCCATACTCCTTGGACTGAATGGTCTTCATTTCAATCAGAAAATTACTTTTCATTTGGCAGCTTAAAAAACATTAAAGGTCAACATCTAAGTTTGTCATCTGTGGCTTCCGGCGGCATGGAATGAATCATGGCTGTCCCTCTGAAGACTGATCTTAAAGGGCAGTGGTTCACTAGATGTTCCATGGCTCGACTTTTCTTCATATTTGAATATTGGCTGTCCTTCATTTTCCATTTGTGTAGTAGGTAATAGCAATTCCTTTTGCGGATCTGATGCAGTTTGCTGTGATCCATATATTGCATGGCATGGTGAAGCCAGGTAGTTGGTCTGTAGGATCCATGATTAGGTTATGATTCTTGATCCCACTGTTCTCCCCTAGCCTCCAACATTTGTGTTTTGGTGATAATCCTGAGGTTTTGAAACCCTTGGCCACTAACCAGAACGGGTTCCTGTACTAAAAGCAGCATCTCAAGTGTTTTGAGACTTGTAGGTGGGCAAGTCTGGGTGGGTTATTTTCTGGTTGTGTTCTTGTATTATTGCTGCTGCTTTGGAGGGAGAGTGGTAAGAGAGATGACAGGATGGAGAAATGTTGTCTTCGTGTTCCACCTGTACAACCGCCATGGAAAGAAACACCTGAATGTCACCTTCTGCGACATCAAACTCAGACACAAGGATTTCCCAAAACAACTGATAAAGATCTCTGTCCAGATAAAGGCTGGGAACGATATTATCCACAAACTAGCTGGGGCCAGTGGGGGGTACAGATGTTCACCCCTTGCGGACAGCCACAACCTTAATCTGCTCTGTAACTGATTATTGTGTACTGGTGTGGGCAGGTAGCATACATATACAACTTGTCTATGTGCAGTTGAGCCCTGCAGTTAGAATTGTCACATGAGTACTGAAGTCAACGCCAATTGAAAACTACTTAAAGTGAAGGAATTAAGTATATTCTGCTGTACCCAGTGCATCTGAAGATTGCCTAACAAGGTTGCATGCTTCGGGATCGTCTGTGCTGGGAAACTTACTGCCATATAGCAGTATGTGGTGTAGTTAGACTAGTAAATATTCCCTCCCACCGACAAGTCTTGCCTGCAAAATCTGGAAGAATCCCAGGATTTCATCTTAAGTGTTCAAAAAGAAAGTTCCAAGAAGATGACCTTGAACAGGTGGGGGTGTTTGTATGTAGATAACTATTACTGTAGAAACAGACCAATAAAAAAAAAATAAACTTTGTTACACCCTTGTCTGAAGTTCAAATATAAAAAAGCTAACTTTTTTAGGTAAGGTGAGAATGGATCAAGAATTTTTTTTGTACCAAACACTAAAGTTGGTGTTTTCTCTTGCATTAGGTTCCATGCTTAGGTTCTTTTGCAGTTCCATGCTTACATATAAAAGAATGCTTTGGCTGTGGGGTAAGGTTGGCTTTGATTACTTCTTTGCTTTGAATAGCTGGCCTGGAAAGTTTCCAATGCAGTAGTGTTCACTGTTATCCTAGTTTCCTATAGGTCTGTATCACTGTTACTGGAGCAAGAGTCAGAATTAATGATGCACTGAAGTATGTAATGACTAACAATGTTTTTAAAAAAAAAAAAAAAAAAATCTAAAGGGGGAGAAGATTAAAATGCTTACATAAAAAGGCCAATATAACAATTTTAACTTAACAAAAATCACCTTAGCACAAACTAACTTTGTTAAAACCTTATTTCTTCTTTGAGTAGCGTCCCTATGGGTGCTCCACTGATGCTGTTGATAGAACTTTGGTAGCAGTCCACCCTGGTCATGCATGCATTGTTGCCCGCCTGACATGAGGTTAGCCAGTGTGCGCGGGCACTCCTCAGTTCCTTCTCAGCCACCTCTGGCTAGAGATGGAGCTAGAGCTGTCAGTTCTCAGATTGCCAACTCTTAGAATTGCTAATTTTAGCTTCTTTTGAAGTACTTTTGCTTTTACATTTTATTTTGGCCTTTGCCTTTAAAAAAAAAAAAGGGGGGGGGGGAGAATATTTGCTTCCATCAACCCCCTGTGTGGGAAACCTCCAGGACAAGGATATGCTGAGCTCTCTGGGCTTCAAGAAGTGCCTCAGTTGCAAGGAATCTATCCCAGTGACTGACGGAACTTCACAATGCATTCGCTGCCTGGGAGGGGGAAACATTCCACAGAAGTGTGGCTTGTGTTAGCAATTGAAGCACAGATCCAGAAAGGACAGAGAACTCTTATTCATGGAGTCAGCCCTTCAACTCCGGAGTCCAGGCGGGAGCCCTTGCTGGAACCCTCTACTTCGAAGAGAGATGAATTCAGAGGCACACCTGCGAGCTACTCATGTAAGGCCTCTAAGAAAAGGTCTGTGATTCCTCATAGTGAACCCCGATTGAGCCGAAAACAATCCCTGGCTCGGTCAGTATCACTGGTACTGATGGCACCGAAGCTGTCTAAATCTGGTACCCAGGGCACATGCGGTACGAACCAACGGGGCAAGTCGGAATGCCTAAACGCTCAATGGGCGCAGGCAAAGAAGCATCAGTACTGTGCAGAAGTAAGAAACGTAGAAGATCCACCCCAGGTAAGGCTCTGTTGGTACAGTCATCAACATAAGTACTGCTGATGCTACTCCAGCACCGATGAATCCTGCTTTAAAGGTCCATTTCTGCAACACCGTCAATACAAGCCTCTTGGTACTGATAGAAGCTGTCGGTGCCAATGCCCTCTCCACTGACCGATTTCCAGTGCGTGATGGATCTTTTGGTGTCCAACACACCGGACTCTCCTCTGTCAGTACTGGCGCCCTGGTACTGAGTTCACCCAGAGCCTTTGATTCATCGACCTCCTGCCATGCACTGCCCTTTTCATCATCGGAATCAGAAAGTGAGCAGGAGGACTTAGCTTCCCAACACTCTTCTCACGCACCATACGGAGCCCCAGCTTCACTACGGACACTGGGCATAGCACCCCTCTGACCTGCAGTCTCCCTAGTTTGAGCAACTGTGGTACCAACCACCGGGCCTCTTCCCATCACAATTGCCTCTGGCCCCAACAGGGCCAAAGGCAATAGACCGTTATCACTACTAGTGTGGCCTCCCAGCAGCCAAGGAAGTGCCCTCCTTCAGCCGCAGCCTCGAGGGCCTCTGAACTCCCTGAGCAGGCTAGGGAGGAACTAGAGGTGGAAGTTGAGGAGGAAATTACTCTTCCAGCCCACTTCTCCTCATCATCACCAGACGAAATGCTGATGCCCCCTTTGCCATCTATGTTGGATGACTTTAAACTGTTCCAGGACTTGGCACCGAGGGTGGCAGAGGCACTCCAAATACCCAGACACGTCTTGTAAAGGTAACATCACAAGCTGGTGGACATTCTCCATTCCTCCACCTGCTCCAGAGTTGCCCTTCCTATTAATGAGGCTCTACTGGACCCCGCCAAGGTGATATGGCAGACTCCCCACGTCCGTCCCACCAACTTGTAAGAGACTGAACAAGAAATATTATGTGCCAGAAAAGGACACGGAATTCTTTTTTCACACCTGCCTCCCAGTTCGATCATTGTGGATGCAGTTAACACTAAAGGCCGCCAACACCTCTTTAAGTCCACCCCTTATGACCGGGACTGGAAGCACCTGGACTTGTTTGGCAGGAAGGCCTACTCCTTGGCCACCCTTCAATTCAGAGTTGCGAACTATCAAGCCTTGTGGGCTAAATATGACTATCAGAACTAAATGAAGCTTAGTTCTTTCATTGAACAGCTCCCTGATTCTCAAGGACCAATTTAAAGCCTTGGTTAACAAGGGCCAGTTGGTGGCAAAAAGTCTCTAGTCTACTCTTGATGCAGCTTTCAAGGCAGCACATTCTATTTCAACTGCCATTGTGATGAGACTGGCCTCATGGCTTCATCTCTCCAGCTTCCCCAAGGAGGTCCAAACAATGAAGGACCCACCTTTTGAGGGAACGAAATTATTTGCTGAAAAGACTGATGAGTACCCAGACTTTAAGATTCAGGGGCCACCTCTTTGATCCCTCAAGATCTATACACCTGGGCACAAAAGAAAGTAGAGCCCCCAGCCACCATTCAGGCCTCGCTCACAATACTAATCTCAATACTCATCCCAATATACGCAGAGATTGTATGAACCTCAGGAAGAAGCCTGGGTTCACCAGACAAAAGATGTTGGGATCTCGGCAAACTTCCTCTGTCCTTCACCTTGAAGAGACAGTTTTGACAAGTTTGTTGAGGTGTCCATAGCGTGCACTCCTCATTTCACACTGGAAAACCCAAGCATCCCTTCAGAGATCATCTCGCCTCGTTCTGCAGCACCTGGGAATGGATAACCTTCAACAAATGGTTGTTGGAGATTATCCGAGAGAGATACTCCATCCTTTTCTTCTCCCCCCCACCCCCCAAAAAAACCCTTTCCCGTCGTTCTTCAGAGAGCCTGCTACATCAGGAGATAAACCACCTGCTCAGCGTAGGAGCCATAAAGCCAGTGCCTGCACATCTAAGGGGTAGAGACTTCTACTCTTGTTACTTCCTAATACCGAGGAGAAAAGAGGGTTGGAGACCCATACTGAACCTCAGAGAGCTCAACTTGTTAATCAAGGCTCAGAAGTTTTAAGATGGTCACACTATCTACGATCATTCTAGCATTAGAAAAAGGAGACTGGTTCTTGGCCCTCAACCTTCAATATGCTTATTTTCCCATATCGATCCTAGCTAGCCACAGATATTACTTCAGGTTCATGCTAAGCCAAGACCACTACCACTACAGAGAACTCCCTTTCAGCCTCTCATTGGCCCCCAGAATATTCTCCAAGATCCTCTCAGAAGTGGTGGCCCACTTATGCTCTCAAGGCATCATGATGCATCTTTACCTGGTTGACTGCCTTCTCAAGGCAGAGTCCTTAACAGAGGCCCAAGAAATCACTCGGACCACACTGGACCTGTTTCAGAATCAGATCAACATTAACACCAGTACAAAGGCTAGAATGCATAGGAGCCGACCTTGACTTCATTCAGGTGAAAGTGCTCCTCCCACATGACAGATTTCTCAGTCTCTCCTCATTGCTAGAGACAGTACAATCCAGTCCCCAAACTTCGGCCAAACATTGCCTCCAGCTTCTGGGGCATATGGCCACGGGCATATTGGTTATTGCTTGTGCCAGACTTAGCATGAGATGCCTCCGAGCATGGTTCAGTTCAGTTCAGTTTACAAGCTGAACAGAAGCAACATAAGCAAACTACTATCAATGCTCACCAGTGTCAAGCAATCCTTGGACTGGTAGAAGGATCCAGTAAACATCTGTACAGGAATCCTGTTCAGTCTTCCCCATCGCTACTCCTGACCACCAATGCATCACTCATGGAGTGGAGCATGCATCAAAATGCTCGCACAATACAGGACAAATGGTTTTAAGCTGAGACATGCCTCCACATCAACCTGCTCGAACTCAGAGCGGTCAAAAACAGAGGGCAAAAGGTACAGTGATTTCAGCTCAGAGACTAAGTGGGTCTCTGGCTGTATTAAACTCTGTTACCAATTGCGAAACATCATACCGCCATCTTCAATACACACGCATTCTACGAGGTCGGTGGTCTCGTCCATCGTCTTCTCCAAAGGTATCCTAGTAGCAGAAATCTGCAGAGCAGCTACTTGGGCATCTGTACATACCTTTGCAGAACAATATACCATCCTGGGGATTCGGCTACAGATGCCAAATCGGTGTTACGGTACTATCGTCCATCTAAGACTCTACTCCAAAGTTCCAACCTCCAATCGTGGGCACTGCTTGGGAGTCACCTACAGTGGAGCACCCATAGGGACACTACTTGAGGAAGTTACTCACCTTGTGCAGTAATGATGGTTGTTTGAGATGTGTCCCCTTGTGGGTGCTTCATGGACTGCCCACCTTCCCTCTACTTTAGAGTTCTTGTCATTGACTCTGCAGTAGAGAAGGAACTGAGGAGGGTTGGTCGCGCATGCTGGCTAGTTTCATGGCAGGCGGGGAGCAGCGCATGCCCAGGAGAGAGACCGCTACCAAAGTTCTCCGATCAGCAGCACAGCGACACTGACACACCTACAATGGAGCACCTATAGGGGGACACATCTTGAAGAACTATTGTTAAGACTGCGTTTGTCACGGAGGTCATGGATTCCATGACTCTAACTTCTGCAGAGGCCAGACTGCCCCTGGGCCAGCCACACCAGCCACTTCTGGGGCAGTCTCGGGCTACCGTTTCTCCTCCCTCTTCCCTCTCCCCCCACCCCCACCCCCAGCAGCAACAGTAGCAGTTTGGGTGTGGGAGGGGGCCCAGGGCAGGGATGTGGGGCGGCGCTTACCTTGGGGGGGCTCCTGGAAGCAGACAGCATGTCCCTGTAGCTCCTACGCATAGAGGCCAGGTGGCTGTGTGCTGCCACTGCCTGCAGGCACCGCCCTGCAGCTCCCATTGGATGTGGTTCCCAGCCAATGGGAGCTGCTGACCCGGTGCTCGTGGTGAGGGCGGCTCACGGCGCTCCCCAACATTCTCTCCCCCTCTCCTCCCATTAGGAGCTGCCGGGACATGCTTCCAGGAAACCAGGTAGGGAGCCTGCCAGCCCCGGTCCTGCCCCCTCCAGCACCAGTGGGGGTCCCAGGGCATGCGGTACCTTCCCACCCCCACCCCCAGAGCACCCGCGGCCTCCTGGCTCAAGTTTTAGTTAAAGGTATATAGTATGAGTCATGGACAGGTCACAGGCTGTGAATTTTTGTTAATTGCCCATGACCTGTCCATAACTTTTACTAAAAATACCCATGACTAAAATGTAGCCTTAACCACCATTACTGCACAAGGTGAGTAACTTGGTTTTGAGTCAGAATCCTGGATCACTTTACAGTGCAGCCTGTTAATTGAGTTTTCTTCTGTTGAGGGCTCTTCTTAAAAAGGTGTATCCTTTAACTATCTGAATACAGCTTTCAGGAAAGGAGGTGGAGAGGAGGAAATTATTTAAATTCACACCTTAAGGTTTAAAAAAAACCTTTTCCTGCATAGATAAGGCCTATAACTTTATCCATACAGCTGGTTCAGTTGACACCCATTGTCAGCAACAGGTATTTTTGTAGTGTAGCCAACGCTTTAGAATAAACAGGGCCAGTGATCAGTCCTGGCAAGCTATGGGGCAGCGGTGGCATTTTACTGTTTTACAAAGGAAAGCTTTCTTTAAATACCATTCTTTATAGGCAAGGATATCTGTTGATTCACGGAGGGGCTTGTTACGATGGTTTCTGCTACAAACAGCAATTTGTAATTAACTAGACCATCTTTTGACTTTCTCAAAATACTCAGTTTCCTTTCAAGGACACCACTGGTTTTTATGAACTCTTGTTTACATTTGTAAGTCTTATGACTGCACAGATAAACAGATGATAGTTTAAAACTGCTTGCATTCCCTGAGGGTCTTCATATTCTGATAGTCATAGTTCTTTTCTAAGTAAACTGATTCTCGGTGGAGACTGAGAGAACATTTACTGGCTTTCATTGCCTGATGAGAGAGAGTACTCCGCCAATACCATTATGAATAATGATGCTGGAGTAGAAGCTGCATTTTAATTGCTGTAGGACTGGGAGTAAAAAGCAAGTTGAGAACTCATTGCTATGGAGGGACACATGCTAGTTTTATTGGCACATTAAAAAAGTGGAATAGGACCTAGAATAAAGACTTTCACATTGCCATGTCACAAAGTAGACAAAGGAAGCATTTAAAATACTGTAGGTCTGAGTTGCATAACCAGGGTTAAAGGATCTTCAGTCAAATTTATGTTGCTTTTTAATGTATAAAATTGTATCGGGACTGCCATGTTACTGTTCCTTTAAGTCTTCCTTTTTAAATATTAACGGTGAAAACGAAATCTCCATAAAATCTATTGACATTTATTTTTGAATAGAGTATAGCTAAGTGTTTGCACCCATGTATTTTTATTGTTATGAATAAAAAACAGCTGAAAATCAGGACTTATGAAGTACAGATTTGGCTATATCCTTGAGTCTGTAACTTCATTAAAAGAAATGTAAACTACTAACATTCCTATTTGGGGGAAACTGGCTTCCATTCTGAATGCAAATGAATTGTTTTTATTCTGTGACTAGAGTGACTGAAGTGGCACCAAAATTGTTAACCGTTATCCTTAGTGATCCTCTACCCACCACTGCAAACCTATCATTTTTCTTACATGGTTATTGCTACATTTATTTTATGTGAACAGTAGGCATCGCACCTAGGTCTACCTTAGGGTAAGATAACTGAAGAAAATTCAGGGAGAGATTCAGCTGGGCCATGGGTTCTTTCACGTTGGAGATTATGAACAGGTCTGGGATCACGATCATCCTACTTTTTGTATTGTTAAAAGGGGGTGTTTGCCAATATAGAGGAGGTTGAGAAGCATTAGGCTACCTAGACAGAACAAGTCTGATGCCCTCTCTGTCAACTTGAGCAAAAACAAACAAGCAAACAGGAAAAAAAACAAAACAAGTTTTTATCATGGTAGTAATCTTAGTTAAATCTAGCCTTTTTTTTATTTATTTTTATTTTTTTAAGGTAATGCTGCTGGAGTGTATTCTCATTCTGCATGAAATATCTTTTGGGGGAGGAGCTTACTTTTACTGTAATTTATCTTTTCTCTAGAGGGGCTAGGTTGGGGAGGAAATCTGAGTAAATCTTTCTTGTTCTTTCTGCAGATTTGATTGCCCCTAGCTATCAGGCTTCTTTTTCTTACCCTTTTGTGTGAAGATTGCTCTTGTTGCCTGATTTGTTTTTAAGTGTGCTACACATCCATTGCTGTGATTTTTAGCCATGCCTAGAAATGTCATGTGCCCCCTACTGCTTTAGGTTTTAGAAGAATGCTCTGATATTAATAATCCAATAGCAGGTAAAAAAGTCATGCACAAAGTCTCTTTGAATCTGGGTTGATGGAAACACAAGATTTAAATCTCCTTTACTGTTTAATTTGAAAGCCAAGACATCCCTTCAGTGTTTAACCAGTTTTGAAGATGAATATGACCTATTTTAAAAAACTTTTGAAAGCTGAGAGAATAAATTGCAAAGAATTGCTTGGGTTTTTTCCCTATCTTTCTCAGTGTAGATGTGATCCAGGAAATCTGATTTTGTGTTGCCTACCAGTTTGTGGTAGCAAAAAGTGAAATATTGGAAGGCAAAAACACCTTATTTGTTTGTTTATGGTTCCAAGAGAGCTATGGAAATGAGCTGTTAGCTGTATATTAATATTCTCCATTGGGATACTAAAATTCATTTTCCTCAGAATATTGCTTTGTTTATAAGCCATATACAGATTTTGATAAAAGTCAATAAAATTGACAGCTGTCTGGACTAAAACTTTTTTAATATGTATTTTTGCGTACATTTTAGTTTTGTATTAGAGGCATCTTCAAATAAATCTGCTTTGGGAAGTAGATTACGCTAATTGGGAATAGAGCACTCTTATGCCAGAACAAGAGCATCCACACAGAGGCTACATCTACACTACGGGGGGGGGGACGGGGGTGTCGATTTAAGATATGCAAATTCAGCTTTGTGAATAGCATAGCTGAATTCGACGTATCGCAGCCAACTTACCCCGCTGTAGGGACGGCGGCAAAATTGACCTCTGCGGCTTCCTGTCGAGGGCGCTTACTCCCACCTCCGCTGGTGGAGTAAGAGCGTCGATTCGGGGATCGATTGTCGCATCCCAACGGGACGCGATAAATCGATCCCCGAGAGGTCGATTTCTACCCGCCGATTCAGGCGGGTAGTGTAGACCTAGCCAGAGTTAATCAGGAATAGTCTACTTTAAATTCACACCCTACCTTAATCCAAATTAACTTCTCAGTGCAGACAAGCTATGTGGGGAAACCCTTGTGGTGGTGGCTGCCGGTGGTTCATACCTTACCAGCCACATTCTGACACTAAAATGGAATTATCACTGTGCTCTTATGCTTGCTATTTGTATGCCATTCTAACCATTTTGGTTAGTATAGGAAAAAAAGCATTCTTGATCCTTTATGGACCTAAATATGAAATGGATAGGTACCCTAAAACAGATACAAGGTGTAATTGGTGAGTAGGCAAAATGAGCATTTTGAATGAAAAAACTATAGAAAAACTACAAAACTGACATGTTTCCCCGTTGACGCTTACAATGGAGTTGATCTATCCTACAGTTCCCCCTGCTTTGCATTTAAAATAAAATTAATGAACACTTCTTGTTCCTGACCCCTGTTTTCAGCCTCAGAATGCAGTTGGGCTGTGCTGGCTAAGCCTGACTTGTCTCTGCATTCAGGGCACCTTGTGAAAAGGTCCATGATTTTGCACAAAAATTATGATGATTTAACTTTTGAGCTACATGTTGTCTTACTTATTGAGCTCTCATCAAATCTCCCTACGTGGTGTTTATGAACTTTTTAAATATTTTTCCTTTTTTTTCCCATTAGATGTTGTTCGTATTTTTATTGGGCCGTAAGAGTATAAGGGCAATAAAAATGCCACTGACCAAATAAAATGTTAGAATGAATAGCTGACACAATATATAATCATTTTGAGCATCATTTGTGCTACTGGGGAGTCTTAATATGGTGAGATGTACCTCTTCTTTTGATTCTTACTACTTTAACGAGGTCCCCACACAAAGCCTCTTCTCCCTATACAACTAGTGGACCTGCCCAGTGGTAGACTTTCCCTTATTTCTTTATTCATTGTCTCTGGCTCATCTTCACTAGACAATTAACCTTATGGTTCCAGTAAAGTTTACTCATAACTGTGTGTCAAACACAGCATCCACTGACTGAAATGTCCTATCCAACATTCTGTCTGTTCCGATAGCTCCTCACGGTCATTTTCTAATGATGAGCTGATTTTTCTAGGGAAGACCAGCCTGTTTCCCTGTCCCCATCCCCCTTTCTGCATGACCAAGTGAAAAGGATTTTTAAATAGTTTTGGCAGAAGCTGCGTTGCGGGGAGGCAGGGATAGGATACCTTCTTTTTGAAACCTTTTTGCCACAGCGGCCTTATTGGTGTATAATGAAGCATGGATAAGGCAGAGACCTGTTGCTACTCAGCATATCCTGTCTGAAACCATGGTAGCAACGGCTGGTGGTATTTCTTTGATCACTAGGGCCAGGTATCTTTTTCTTCTGAGAAGAGTGTTAAAACCCCCAAATCTCAGCATCTCCTTTCTCATACCTCTGTTGGTTACTCTTGGCCATTTCCCCCCCTGAATTATAGTGGCCAGGGTAGATTTGCAATACGAGCAGCAATAGGAGTTTCTGTAAATTAGTAACCTATTTTTATGTTGGCTTTTTAATACGGTATGGTGATTTTTCTCTGAATATCCCATCATTAGTACTGCATTTAGGTGCTTGAGATAGGGCAGACGGATATGGCACCCTTTTTGTGCAATTGTGCTTTTTTCATCATTCTGGTATATTCTCTACCTATGCAGCAATAAAGATATCTGCCCTGTCTCATTTGCTACTGTTATCCACCTGCAGATAATTGCTGTCAAGTCAATCACCGATCTTTCCCTCATGTCTTAAAGTATGGCTTTCATTTTTTTAGGTGTCTATTTGTGAGGATTACAAATGTTTGAAGTCTTGTATTAGAAGGCCTGTATTGTACATGTCCATATGGACTGGTCACCCGCTAGTGGAGCTAAAGTGGCCTTACAACAAAGCAAGGGAGAGTCAAAAAATAGGGTCAGAATAATTGGTGAAAAAGATGTTATGCACACATGGGCATGTGTACTGACAATATTGGCCAATGATTTCTGCTGTGTAAAAAATCTTACCTTGCAGTTGTTGGTGACATTCCCATATTTTAGGAGTGTTAATGTGTTCGGTTATCTTGTTTTCTAGGTTGCATCGCAGCGCATAAGCTCGGTGGATCTCTCATGCTGCAGTCTGGAGCATCTGCCTGCCAACCTCTTCTACAGCCAGGACCTCACGCATCTCAATTTAAAACAGAACTTCCTGAGGCTAAACCCCAACCTGTCAACAACTAGAGGGCTTAGTGAACTACAGAGGTAAATAAAAAAAAAAGCCACGTGCTTCTAGCCACATCCTCCATTCTGTTATTACTCACTGTGTGTAAGTTTAGTGATGCTTGGTTTGCAGGAACTTCCCTAAAGGTATATCTGCAAGAAAATAAAAATGGGTATATTTGTGTATGGAAACATGCTATGGAGTGATAGATTCTGGTCTTTTTTATAGATAACTAATTTGGAAAATGTGTGCAGAGTGCTGATCAAATTCTCTAAAGAATTTGAATGTTCTCTGAATTTTAAGCAAGCTTTTAAAATCCAAAATAGTTTCCCACATTCACTGTTTCCTTACACACCTGAGCTCGACTTAAATCCATTGATCTTTCACATGTTTGATCATCAGTGTACTTTTATGAATTTTTGATCAGATGGGTTCTGTTCCACAGCTGTTAACTGTGTAGGACTTTACATAGGTGTCAAGAAAACAAACTAGTAAATTAAATGTGACATCTGCCCCTTTTCCTTTTCCATTCTACCCACTCCTCTAGCAGCTGTGACCTTAATGATTCTGTCTGGATTTGACCACTAATATATGTGACTGTTTTCTGATGGGCATAGAGCAAGAAGGAACAAATTAATAGTAAACCGTGTCACTGCGTAGTTGGGGCACAAATATTGTGTCTGCGTACATCCCTTAGAATTACAGAACAGACTAGCTGTTTCTATTCAGAAAGAGGGATGTTTCTATATAGCAAGTAAAGATGTTTTGAAATTTCCGTGGTGCCTGAATTGCAAAGTGCACTGGGATTATTTGTGAATGATCCTATACAAATGTATTGTAATATATTATAGCTAGCACTTCTAATCCTTTTTCTTTTTGAAAAATATCCAAAAAAAACCAAAATGGATTATGCAGGCTGCTGCATTTTTACATAATCTCCAGTTGCCTTTTAGAAAAACAAAAAATTTGGCACTGTAGGGGATGAACAAACCCAATAAGTCTGATTCACAAACAAAACAGACAGCATTTCCAGGAATAGATGAGCACAGCCAGAAGTAAACTGTAGTGGAATAGTTGATTTGCTGCCCTCTAAAACCATATCAGAAATGTTGTACTACCTTATGTTGCCAGTTGGAGATGAACAAATTGGTGAAAATAAGAACCAACTTGCATCTTCAACATGATACAGTTTTGCTCTCTTATTTTGAATGTTAGAAAAGATACAGAAGTCCTTTTTTGTGCACAGAGTGGCTTGGTTCCAACTGCTGTTGAAAAGGGAAGTGTTCAAATAACATGGCAGGCTACTCTCTTTGTATGCCACGTTTGTTCTCTGCAGGGTGCTGCAGTAGTAGGAGCTGCTATAGTGCCTCAGTGAAAGACAGCAACAAGAGGAGACAAAAAATGCCCACAGACAAACCTGGGGTCTAACCATAAAGCCGAGAGAGAGCTCATTTGATCAAATAACTTTTCCTTCCCTTCCACTCCTCTTCTGGTCTCAGTTTCTGCTTTACAGCAGGGAGGTCTAGGAAAGCCACCTGTACCTTAGGACACAGAACAGAAAATTTGCCTCGCTCCTAGGAAGGAAGTCACTCCTACTCTGCCAACGAATGACAGCGTGGTCTGCATCCAAGGCTCAGAGTTGGCTGAAGATGAACTGCTAAAGGTCTGTGGACCTTTTCAAAGCAGAAGAATGAATTAATAGGCAAAACAGTGGTGCTCTGTGGATGGGAACTCTGCCTGATCAACCTCCTCCCCCTTGGCTCTACAGTTCTCTTTTTTTCTGTCTCACATGTCTTACCTAGATTGTAACCTCCTGAGGGCGAGGTCTTTGAGGTACTGGGCAGACAGCTGGAGCTAAGTCAGGACCCTTAATGCCTGTCAGGGTCCCTGACAGAGGAATTCTATGCCTCTTCAGTGCTGACAGGAGCAGTAATGGGGACCTTTAGGAAGCATTCACCATAAATCTGTAGTGACTCTAGTTCTGCAATACACTTAACCTGTTTTATACAAAAATGAAGACACCAAATACATAAAGAAATTCAATTCTTATAGCACTCATTGGTCACTAGTGTATAGTGGCCTTTCTGATGGTTATCTGGTAGGTTTGGTATCAGCTGGGCTCAGATATCTTTCTGGTAGTATTTGTCAAGGGGGCTTGCACTTCTTTGGTAACTCCTTGAGGTGGCACTCAAACTCCTTGTTGGCTGGCCCCGTAGTGCCAAATGTGGGGAGGCTGCACAACAGAAATGTTGGGAAGGCTGCAACACTACACCGCTGAGCCTCAGCAGTATCTTCTCTTAAGTGAGCATCAGCTTGGCAAATGTTGACATCTCATGACTTACTGACCTCACACTGGAGCCAGTCCCCTGCAGCCATCACAGCACTGACACTTAATCCATCTTCTGTTTCCCACACCCGTTTGTTGTCACCATTTCATTGTTCACCTTGAATTTCCTAGGCATCCCAGGGAGTGGGCAGTCCGGCCAGACTGTTTGCAGTTCTCTGAGAGGAGTAAGCCTCCTAAAGAGGAAGCGAGATTGTGAGAGAAGGCAGAAAGGGAAATAAGAATGTTCATCTAGACTCAACTGAATGTTTCTTTTGTCCATCTTAGGGAGTTCAATAGTTCCTTAATAGTGGATCTTGAGCTTAGGAGTCAGACTATACGTTTGAGTTACTGGCAGAGTTACTGACACTCTGAGAACTTTCATAGTTGCCACTATAGATCTAGTTCAATGACATTGAATTGCATAATTGTTCAGCAAGCAGGGAACATGCATTCCTGTGAAAGGCAGAGTATAGGTAACTTAATCCCTCTCTCATTTTCCCCCTTGTAAAATGGGGATACTATTTTACAAGTGTATTAAGTCTTAATTTATTATATGTAAAGTGGTTTGAAGTCCTTCACTGAAATGTAGCATAGAAGCACAAAGGAAACAACCCTTCTGTGCTTTATAAGGAACTAATTCTTGAAAGCATAGGTCATTAAACTGTAGTAAATGTCGTCATTGAAGTCAAGAAAAACAATATTTAAAATAAGATTGTAAACTAATTTTTATTGCTTAAAATGAACAAGAATTTGACTAGAAAAAGACCCAGGGGGGGTGATTCACCATTGTGTAATCATTTGTCCCAGCGCGAAGTGAGTGCAAAACCATTGCCATACTGATTGAGTGCAGTGTTATAGACCTACTTTGCTCTGGTGTATGACTACACAAGGGGCAGGGCCTTAGTGAATCTGGCTCAGAAACCCTTTAGTCAGCAAGGACGATGATTTGAATGGGCATAGAGATGGACATGCTCTCACCCCTAGATCAGGCCGCCTTGGTTCAATCTTGAATCAAACACAGTTGGTAGGGCAGTCTGGGAAAGCTTGCACTGCTGCTACAGCTTGTGGTGGTCCTGGTTCTGTGGATGAATAATAAAGCACTTCACCTGTCCCAGGCACTAACTCCAGCACCTCTCACAAATGCTTAGTTCACGTACGTTAAACTTCTTACAAGAGTCACCTCACAGGAAGGAAAAAATACCAGCTTTTTCATTACCAATTAACTACAGGTAACTTGCCTTAACTGAGATGTTGGTGGTGGTAATGCTGGCTGGTTGGTATCCCTATCAGTCGATAGCCACCTGGTGTACATTTTGGATAATATTGTTTTAGCCAGGAGTGGATGTACGTTCAACAGCTTCTGAAAGAAATCTGTTTGGAACCGTCTGCTTGAAGATTATACTGTAAAGTTATTGTAGTTTGTTTTTGTTTCTATTTTCAAGATCATATACCTTGCAGGGCTGAACAACACATAGTCAAAACTCTGGTTCAGTATGTCATGTAGATAAACAAAACCTAATATGATGTTGAATTGTTAGCTTTGTGAAGGCTTGCAAAGCACTAAAAACACTTTTCTTGTTGTCCTGCCTTCCTCAGCATCTTATTTGCATTAAAATAAGATGCCAGGTCTGATTATTCCAGTAAGGGGACAGGACAGAGTAGATAAATAATAATCCTGAGATTCAGTTCTGCCCTCAAATATAGATATTCAGTGCTGCATGCTCTAGAAAGAAGTTTTATAGTAACTGTGCATTTGATATTTTCCAAGTATTGTAAAAGGAAGACTCGAGATGAGTTAGTTGTAAGTTTGGCAGCTTCATGCATCTCTTTTGGAAGGGAGGAGTGGGAAAGGACATATTTGCTTGGGGCATGAGATAAGTAAACATTACTTTGTGAGACCGTTCATGTACACTTGTTTTATTGTTCACTTAAACTTGTTAAATCCACTTTGTAGCGTGTTTCTGATGGTCCAAAATTGTAAAAAGAACTTTGAGTACTGGATAGTTTTGTACCAACACCTATATTTTTCCTTTTTTGTGCATGCTAGAAAATAGGGAACAAATATTTGAATCTAACCTTCAAAAGTAGGTGGTGTGAAAATTCAAGTACAGTAAAAGATAAATGGCTTATTGAGGGAGTTGAGTTTACTTGCTCCAGTTCACAGTGGCTTCTTAAAAGCTTATAATATGGTGATGTCTTTCAGGAAAAGTATTCCCCAGTTGTTGCAGTAGTGGAAGCTAATGAAATACTCACAAGGCTGGCATCACAGCAGTGGGTGGGATGGGGTCCCTTCAGTCACTTTTAAGCACTATATTGCAAATGTACCTGAGCTGTTGTCGGACACACATTCAAAAGTATTAAAATGCCACAGCTTTTCTCTTCATTTTTAGCAATAAAGCTTAATTTTTCAGTTTAACAGAAAGGTTAGGATTTACACTTGCACTGGTATTCGTACTCTGGAAATGTTCTAAAGCAGCTTGCATTTGGATCAGCAATTTGAGGAGCTACATCAAAAACATTACACTTGGAGCTGCCACTGCTGTTTCTCCTTTATTTACAATTAAACTCCTCAGATCCTTTACTGAAATGCAAGAGATAATTCAGATTGATTAGTTAGTCCAGTGACTTCAGTTCTGAGGTTTGAGGCAAACTCATGATTAAAATTCATTGTTTGCTGCTGATCTGTTTCACTGTGGCAATACGTTTAGATTGAATACGTCTCATTTAGATTAAATGCTGATACGAGACACACTAAGAACATTGTTTGCTTGTAAATGATGGAAAATGATTCAGTCAAACGTTTATCATTAAACAATGTTTTAGTGAAAGCATGCGACTGAACTTCAAGTAAATAGTATTGGCAAACACCATTTTCGTCAGCATTTTCTAGCAATTCTTCTTATGACGCCAAGAAACTAGCTTTTCCCCCCACCCCTTACATCGTAATTAAGGTTTAATAATTAACAGTGACACTATAGATTCTTTTACAAATACATACATGCAGTCATTACCGGTTTCCTAGGGACCTCTCTCAGAAATCTAATCTCCTCTCAAGCATCCGTTACTTGAAATTGCTTTAGACAGGTGACACAGCTTTAAATCTTCCAGCTTTCACAGGATATGACAAAGCAAAGGGTTTATACATTATGGATGCTAGCAGTGAAAGTGTTTGTTTGAAAGAAGCACAGGAATTCAAAAATAATCAAATACCCCAAAGAACAGGAAAATAGTGTCATGCTTTCCAGAGAAATTTATAACCTGCAAATGGTATATTCTGGGGTTACAAATGTACACAAGAGGAGGAAGGGGATAAGGCATTTAATAGCTCAGTAGCTCAGTCATAGGAAAATACTCTCTCTATAAGGGCCCAATCCAAAATCCACTGAAGTCTATGGAAAGAGATTTTGACTTCAGTGGGCTTTGGATCAAGGCTTAAATGCTGAGGTATTTTATTTTCATAACTGCAGATGCTGGGAAGGAACTTATTTTTACAAACGTAATTCACTGTGTTACTGGTGGGTGGAGAAAAATAAACTTTTAAATAAAATCTTATTTTACAAATAGCGGATCATTAAAACTGAAAGTTTTTAAAAATTGAACTTTTTAAACGACACGAAAACAGCAGTCACTTTCTAGTCCATTTTGCCTTTGTTTTGTTTGCAAAATACCGCAGTGTTGGAGTTGCAAACATTGTAAAGGGCTGTTTTAAAACCATTTGGAATTTTAAAAATAACATAAAAGCACTTGTTAATTTTTTGGTTTTTAAAACAGTGCGATCTCTTTAAATAAATTTAAATAAATGGTATTCTATTGTTTAACAGTGCGATTAATCATAATTAATTGCAATTATTTTAATCGCTTGACAGCCCTAGAAAAAAACCTAGATATGCTGCTTCATATAGAACAGGGATGATCATCTATAGCTGCCAAATTTGGAAAAACTGTCTCTGGAAACACTTTTCAAATAAGATAGCAAGAGCACTAAGTCTCCAGAAACTCTGTGCATTCTGGTTTAAAAAAACATTATTTATATACAAATGCCTTAGTTAATAAGGCTTGAAAATGAGTTTCCAGACCTATTCTTAAAGGCCTGTTTATTTTCCAAGCTGACAATCTACTAAATCCTATATTCTCTGCCCCACAAGATTACAGTGGTGAGCATGGTAAGAAATGCCAAAATAATAAAACGCTGTATTGTAACATTGCATCATTGTGACAGATCGCATAATCATACTGTGCTACAAGAAGATGAGCTATAAAACCCATTATTACAAAAGTACATAAAACCAGTGATATGTGAACCCCTCAAAGGTCAGAGTCTTCCTAAGCAGAATAAAATGTGGTTGATACCCTATTTGCCAGCACTCCCTAATTGTGAGGTCCTTTAAAGCTCTGATCATGTGAGCAGCTGCAGGTGGCTCAGGAAGCTGAGCTCAGTTACCTGTTCCACCTGTGGCCATGAGACACCTCTTCCATCTGCTGAGGGGGCTGCTGCTGCCAGTAGTTCTTGTGTACCCCTCAGTGCCCTGCACGGAAGCATCAGGGAGCCAACCACACCCCTCAAAATGAGGCAATAGAGGCCTTAGATGGGCCTTCTTCCACTTGCAGTGCAGTAACTGTGGATAAGGTCATATTGTTTGGGTAATAACGCAGGAAATCAGGGGGAGGGGGCAACAGCTTAACCTTCTATTGGCAGAGAAGTTGGACGTATTTGGAAACTGGGGTGAAGCTGACTCCACGGGGTTGAAAGACTTGAGAGAGGGGAATTAACCTGCTGGATTGTGGGGTAACAGACTGGGTTCTGGTGCAGACTGCTGAAGTTGAATTAGTACTGAAGGGCAGAGGCTGCTTCATGCCATATGAGGTGAGGTAGAGAATTGGAACAAGCGATGTCTGCTGGGGTTAGGAGTGGCTGGAGAGGGTGGGTGGAAGTCTGTGGAAAGATGCTGAAGAGAGTGCTTGTAGAAGAGAGAGTGGAGTTGCCAGGGAGTGGTGGCTGAGGAAAAGTATGTCATGCCAAGAGCTCTCGGGAGGAGAGGAGACAAGGATGGGAATGGTATGTCCTATATTTTTATGTACATGCTTTGTGTTCGTATCGATTTGAATTTTCATCCTGAAAATGTGCACACAGAGGGGTCAGGAGGGTTTTCCACAGACAGTTACAAAATCAGGAGTCAGACCCAAACCACGCAATTCACTCAGGATCTCATGATTTCAGTTCTCGTGTTTCTGGATCTTTCATGACTTTGATGACATACTCATTTCTTCTTCGAGTGCTTGCACATGTCCATTCCATTGCAGGTATTCCAAGCACAGTCACTGGAAAATTTTCCCTCAGTGGCACCCTTTGAGGCGGCTTGGATGCCCTCTGGTGCTGTGTGCACATAATGCCGGTAAAGGGCCCAGCTGACCCCACGTCCCCTCAGTTCCTTTTTACTGCCTGTGATTGTCACTGGCCCTGCTCTCCTTGCTACGGCAAGCTTTTCTCAGTGGTCTGTTTTGTTTTTTTTCACTGTAGTTGTATATAGTTAGTGTTTGTAAATAGTTTTTTAATCCTAGTACGTTAGCATAGTTGGTTTTCTCCATAGCGGAGTTTTGTCCATTCCTGGCGCTGAGGCATGCCTCAGTAACCGGGTTTCTAGCCCTGTGTCTCCTGCAACAAGGCTGAGCCTTTTGAGCAACCTGCACTCTAGTTGCCTAAAGTGCTTGGATGAGGCTCACGTCGGGGATCATTATCAGATTTGCCTTGAATTCGACCTCATACGGAGGAGGATTGGGAGTCCAGGTTAAAGCTCCTCCTAAGGGAGGCAGCGCTGAGACTTCCTCTGAGCCAAGCTGATCTGACTTGTCACTGAGCACCTCGGCGTCCGAGAGGAGTGCTCATCCCACCATACGGGAGTCCTGGCACCGTTCAGCATCCTGAATGTCGAAGGAGCAGCACAGAAAGAAGCTGGCTGAAAGGGGACATTCCCCCACACCAAAGACCGCCAGGCATGGGGAGCAGAGTGGAGTGTGACCTAGATCAGGCTGCTTCTTTGCCTCAGCATCACAGTCGGCACCGTTGACTCCGGCCTTGACTCAGACACTGAGTCTGATACCAGACAAACTGGCTGCACCCGAGGAGGGACAGCATGGCACCAGCGCTATTGCCTCTCAATGAGGCCATTATGGACCCGGTGAAAGCCCTGTGGCTTTCCTCCCTCCCTCCCCCACCTTGAGAAGAGTTGAGAGAAAATACTTTGTCCCTGCCCGTGGCTATGAGTTTCTATACACATACCTCTTTCTCTCTCCTGCCCACCCCCAATCCTTGGTGGTGTCCGTGGCCAACAAGAGGAAAAGGCAGGGTCTGCAGGGGGCAACTCCTAAGGCGAAAATCTCCAAGAAATTGTACCTTTTGGGTAGAAAGATGTACTCTACTGGGGGGCTGCAGCTTGGGATCACTAACCAGCAGTCACTGCTGGACAGATGTGACTTCAACATGTGGGACTCCATGTTGAAGTTCAAGGACTTGCTTCCCCAAGAGGTCAGGCAAAAGTTCTCGCTGGTGCACAAGGGGAAGTTGATAGCCAGGGCTTCCTTGCAAGCTGCCCTGGATGTGGTGGATTCAGCAGCTAGATTCATGGCCTCCACAGTGGCCATGCAAAGGAGTTCATGGCTACAGTCCTCAGGTCTCCCACATGAGGTCCAGCAAACCCTTCAGGACCTTCCCTTCAAGGGAGCGTCACTTTTTTCTGAGCAGACTGATGTGAAGCTCCATGATTGTATAATCTAGGGACTGTGGAACCATAGCAGGGGTTTTAGATGCAGGTTGCCACTCCCTACTGCCTTGGCGTCAGTGTCTGGAAGGGGCACACACCCAGGGGGTGCTAAGCAGAACTTTTGATTACGACGCTCAAGGACGTTGTACCAGCTTCCATATTCCCGGTTCCTGTTTCCCCTTTATTAGCAGACCACCTGTATCACTTCACCAGTATGTGATCTTATATCGCCATGGACAATTGGGTGCTGAGCATGGTGGAAGTGGGATATACCCTTCAATTTGTTTGTCTCCCCCTGCTCCCACCCTCCCTCCCTGTCCCTCTTCAGGGACCCCTCTCATGTGCAACTTCTAGTCCAGGAGGTGCATTCTCTCCTCCAGGTGGGAGGTGTGGAAGAGTTTCCATAGGATTTAAGAGAGAAGGTGTTTTACTCCTGCTATTTGATCATCCTGAAAGCCAAAGGAGGTCTCAGACCTATTTTAGACCTATGCCAATTGAACGGCTACCTCAAGGAACTAATGTTCCACATGGTTTCTCTGTCTTCCCTCCCTGGATCCCAGGGACTGGTATGCTGCCCTTGATTTATGTAAAAGCAGGCGTCTCTTATTGATCTTCCAAAGCCACAGAAGGTTCCTCAGGTTTGTTGTGCACCAAATGCATTATCAATCTGCAGTACTTCCGTTCGGCCTGTTGGCAGCCCTGCGGGTGTTTACAAAATGCATGGTGATAGTGGTGACCTTTCTGAGGCAACAGGGGGTGCAAGTCTACCCGTATGTGGACAACTGGATAGTGAGAGGCCGGTCCAGAGCTCAGATAGTCGAGCCTCCACCTCATCCAGTTGACATTGCAGGCCAGAGGCTTGCTAATAAATGTGAAGAAGTTTACCTTTACTCTGGTGCAGCGGATAGTTTATTGGAGCGGTGCTCAACTCCACCCAGGCCAGAGTCTATCACATTCCTGATAGTAAATCTTAAGGCCCACCCCATTACAACAGCCTGGTTTTGTCTGAGGCTTTAATGGCTTCATATATGTATGTGGTGCAGCACACAAGACTGCACCTCAGACCCCTTCAGACATGGCTGGCCTCGGTGTACTCTCCAAATCGTCACTATCTGGACTCTGTCCTCACAGTATCTTCCCTGGGGTCCTTGCCTCCCTCAACTGGTGGCTGGACCCATAGGCAGTTTGCACAGGCATTCCTTTCTCACAGTCCCAACTGTCGATATCCCTGGTCGTCAGCGCTAGGCTGGGGAGCTCACCTTGGGCCCCTGAGGACTCGAGGCCTCTGGTCTCCAGAAGAGCTCTTGCTACACATCAGAGTCCGAGAGCTCAGGGCAATTCACCTGGCCTGTCAGGCCTTTCTGCCTCACATTACAGGCAAGAGCATGTTGGTTCTTATGGACAACATTGCAGCTATGTTCGGTCTCCGAAGTCAGGGAGGGACTCGCTTTCCCCTGTGTCACGAAGCAATTCAGCTGTGGGAGTTCTGCATAGCCCACATAATCCACCTTGAGGCTTCTCGCCTTCCAGGAGTGCAGAACGAGCTGGCAGATTGCCTCAGCAGGTCTTTCTCCAGTTACCGTGACTGATCCCTTTGCCTGGACGTTGCGAGGGACGTTTTCCAGTGGTAGGGGACTCCGCAGGTAGACCTGTTTGCAACCCAGCACAGCAGAAAATGTCACCAGTTTTGCTCCCTGTGAGGCCACAGCCTGGGTTCACTCAGACACCACCTTACTCCCGTGGACAGGTCACCTGTACTACACTTTCCCCATCCATCCTGTTCATGCACAAGGTTCTGCTAAAAATCAAGCGGGACCGGGCATGGGTCATTCGCATAGCCCCATCTTGTCCCCCTCAGCACTAGTTCACCATACTGCTAGGCTTTACAGTGGTGTCTCTGATTCTGCTCCCTCAACATCTGGAGCTGATCTCCCAGGACCATGGTCGACTGCTCCACCCAAACCGGAGCTCCCCCAAGTTGACAGCCTAAAAGCTCCATGGCTAAATCTTGGTGAGATGACTTGCTCGGAGCAGGTCTGCCAAGTCCTATTAAATAGCAGGAAGCCTTCCTAGTTACCTCTCAAAATGGAAACAGGTCTCCATATGGGCTTCCCACCACACAGTCTCTCACCCATGCAGTCATCTCTGCAGAAGATACTTGAATATTTATTACGCCTGAAACAGCAAGGTTTAGCTATCTCCTGAATTAAAGTTCACCTTTTAGCAATTTTGGTATTCCACCCCGAATGGATAACCAGTCTGTTTTTCACCAGACATGTCTATCCATTTCCTGAAGGGCATGGAAAGACTATACCCCTGAATACAAGAACCTGTCCCTCCATGGGACCTAAACCTGGTCTTATCAAAACTTATGGGTCCTCTGTTTGAGCCATTGGCAACATGCCCCTTATCATACCTCTCACGGAAGGTGGCTTTCTTAGTGGCCATTACTTCAGTCTGAGGGTCTTGGAGGTCCCCACCCTCACGTCAGAACCTCAATATACGGTCTCCTCTAAGGATAAGGTGCAGCTACGTCCTCACCCTACCTTCCTCCTGAAGGTGGTTGCCTGATTGTTATGGAACTGGGAAATCTTCTTACCAGTCTCCTACCCGAAGCCACTCGCAACGAGGGAGGAACAGTGTCTTCACGCTCTGGACGTTAGACATCCTGTAGCGTTCTACATAGAAAGGACCAAACCATTCCGTAAATCCACCCAACTCGTCCCTGTGGTAACCGACAGGATGAAAGGTCTCCCCATCTCTTCTCAGAGAATCTCGTCTCGGATCATGTCATGCATCCGCATGTGTTGCGTCCAGGCGATTGTTCCACCACCAGCTACCCTGACCATACACTCTCCAAATGCGCAGGCATCCTCAGAAACATTCCTATCACAAGTCCCTATTCAGGACATTTGCAGAGTAGCGACTTAGTCGTCAGTGCATACTTTTTCTGTTCATTACACCATTACTTAACAGGCTAGGGATGATGCCAGTTTTAACTGAGCAGTTTTGCAGTCAGCATCCCACCGCCTAGGCAACTGTTTGGGAGTCACCTACAGTGGAATGGACATGTGCAAGCACTCGAAGAAAAAACAGTTACTAACCTTTCCGTAACTACTGTTGTTAAAAATGTGTTGCACATCTCTATTCCACAACCTGCCATCCTACCGCTCTACATCAGAGATTAGCTGGGAAAGAAGGAACTGAGGGGGCATGGGATGAGATGGACCCTTTATACTGGCGCTATGTGCACGCGGCAACAGAGGATGCCTGAGCCACCCTGATGGGTATCAGAGGGAAAAATTTCTGGCAGCTGTGCTCAGGGCGCACACACACCCACAGTGGAATGGACATATGCAACCCATCTCAAAGAACAACAGATACGGAAGGTTAGTAACTGTTTTTTCTGAAACTATGGAGGCGCCTACGAGGCATTTGCACCTCTGGCTTGTTACCATTCTTGCTGGAGAAGGAAGTTGGGGAGGAGAAAGTAACATAATGGCGTGTTACTCCTCTACAAGGGTTTGGGGGGCAACCAGCAGACTTACTATCTTCTGTCATCTTCGTGGGTCATACCTCCCTCTTCTGTCTTCCGGTTCATCCCACTATTTCCTTTCCCTCTAGCTTCTTGCTGTGTCTTCCTTCCCCATTGTGGGGGAGGCAATGTCTCCTCTTCAGACTTGTCCCATATGGTTCTCTCCTCCAGCAGAACAAGCTGAAGTGGCTTCCTCAGGTTGCCTCCTTTCTCCGGGAGAGAAAGGGATGTGTGGCGGGAAGCCCTGTAGCCTGCTAGTACCTGTTACAGCACCCTTTGCTAGCCAGATGCAAATGGCTATCGAGAACCAATTTCAGAGCTGTTAACTTTTCCCCTCACCAAACCCGCAAAGACTTGATGAGTGCAGTAGAGAAGGACAAGTGAAGCAATGGCTCTTGGGCCCTATGCTTTAAAGCAGCTGTGCACTCTATTTTTTTTTTTTTTTTTTCAGGGAGATTTTATAAACACAAATCAATCTTCATTTGCTCTTTAAGTTTAAAGGCGGGGTGTGTTATCAGGAGGAAAGGAATGCTGTGCGAGACGGGAAGATTATGGAGGTCCCCTGCACTTTGGAGGCAGGAGTGCCCTTTTTCTGTATCTATCTGTGAGCTTTGTATTTGAAGCAGAAGACTGAAATCTGACCACCTAAGCAAGTATTTAGGACAGAAGTGTTGTCATGACCATGGCATCCCAGAAGTGCATGTTCACTATGAGCCTTAGAGGATTCTCTTTGATTGCCAGAGTTGGTCACAAAAGCTAGCTTCCAACCGGTGCTTGCTACTTCTGAGTTCCATTGACTGCTCATGTTTATGTGGGCTGACAACACTGAGTTGGAATTTAAAACTCCAAACAAAGCACTTAGCTGGAACATGTTCTGTGCAGAATTTGGCTTCTTTAGTTTTATTCAGCCTATAAATACTACTTAGAATTGTTACTGTCTATTTTTGGTACTGTTTCAGGACTTTCATATCCATCATTTTGTCTACTTGTAGTTACACTGTTTAGTTTTTTTCTTTGAAAAACATACAACTAATGTTAAAAAAACCAACAAACCTAAACACAATAAATTATAAAATTCTGGACAAAAATACTGTCAAAACACCAAACTACTATAATTAACTAAATCTGATAGAATGCAAAAACTTTTATGTCTGAAAAAGCACTATTTTGTAAGCAGAACCACCTGAAAGCCGAAACTGTGTAGCATTTCATTTCTGTGTAGTTAAAAAATGAAGACTAAATACAGGATGCTATGAAGTATGCTACAAAGTAAAAAGTGTTATGCTAGTGTAGTTTGTGTAGCACTTATGGTGCATCTGGTGACTTGGATTCTTGTGGAATTTAATGAATCTGCATTACTAAACAGGACTTTGCTGCTGGAAATGCCTGCTTTGGCATGGGTGGACTTTTAAAGCGTATTGAAATAAATAATAGAGATTATGTATTGGTCTACTTCTGACTATTCCTTTTTGATGCAGCTTTAAAGCTGCTAATGTGAATTCTTTTGGTAAGCTTTTGTCTTTCATCCATTTTCACCCATCCCAACCTCCGAAATGATAAGCTGAGATTTTGTACGTTGTGCTATCTTCTAACTTCAAGGACATTTTTATTACCATTTTAGTACAGCTTTTGGAGAAGAATAGCTTGTAATGGAAATGGTGACTGACCTTCAACTAAGTGGTGTTTGCATGTATCACTACAATAAAACTAATTTATTTATAATTCTGTTGTCAATGACATTTTATAGAGATTGAGATGAAGTAGAAATAGAGGTGGCAAATGTGTTAATTCAGTCTCAAGATGTGAGTTTGTAATTACAGTGAACTACATTTCTCTTTTGAGTTGATTAAGTTTAACATACTCATTTTTTTTAACTGCTCAAAGATGGGAGAGAATGATCAAATCAGTACATAAGTATAGCATGAGGTTTACTTTAAAAGGTGGTTAGCAACTAATTAAGAGAGAAAGCATGCTAGGCATTCCAGGGTTTCTGGAGTATGTCTGGAACCCTTCTTAGACCTTCTTTTCTAGTTCTTTGAAGTCTAATGCAAGTTAGTTTACTATTTCATATTATCTGTCACTCTCCCTTTCTGAATGGTTAATTGAAGAGGAATCTGTCCCTTTTTTTAATATATATATATATATATAATATATAGTCTTTGTTTGTAGTCAGTTTGTAGTCTTTGTTAATCTGCTAGTGATCTCGCATCACATCCACTGCTTGCCCTTGTCTGTGTCCTCATGATATGACTATTCAGGAATAGGAGTTGTAGAAAAGTGATGCACTGACTACTTGTGATCAATAAAAGTTCCCCCGGTACTTTCCTTAAGATCAGAGATGTTATTCAAGACTTCCGGGCTCATTTCCAGGGTGGGCATTTATATTCTGCCCATCTGAAATTCCCCCTGGACTTTCAATTGAATAAGATTTTTTTCACTTTTTCCTTATTCAAGAGCTAGTTCTAAATTTATATGGACTTGTTTTTATTTTTGCTTGTCTCTTTGATAAAGTATTTTTCTCTTTCAGCATCAGATACCTAGTAAAATTAATTTGGATGCTCATCCCTATTTTTTTTCTTCTGCTGTTAAGCTTGTTTTAAATGTAATAACTGGACCAGTAAGTTTAAATAGCAGAGACATATTGCCTTCAGTAATTGTTTTAGAAATATATTGAAAAATTACAGCTGAATTTCCTGAGAATAAAATATTATGCTACTTGCTGTTAGATAGGAAAAAGTAGGAGATTAAAATCTTCTCTAGTTTATTTTCACTTAATATTCCCTTTTATCTTGTAATCACATATGGTTAGTATGAAAACACATTGGTGTGCTCAACCTCTAACTTAATTGGACAGCCTTTCTAATTTACATATACTTGGCAGGCTGGGATTCTGGTCAAATCTAGTTTAAATCATACAGTAAACTTTTTTTCTTGATCATATTTTTTTAAAAATGATACTGCATTCTGGAATAGAGTAGTGGAGTTTTTGCTGTCCATCTTATTGAAATTCTGCATATGGTACTTATATATGCTTAATTGAATACAGTTTTTATTTTGGTTACAGTAGTAGTTGGATTATTTGCTTGTTAGCAACAGAAACTGGATGTCAAGAAAATTTGCCATAGCAAGGAAGAGTTGGAGATGGTTGAAAGCATCTTGCGCGGGGAGCTTTGTGTGTAATCATAGTCATTTGAAAAGCTTTTCTAGTATTTTTGGCACTTTTGTTATTTAAGAAGAGATTCCTGAAAGAGAAGGGTCCCTCTCCAAGCAGTCTACTTGCAGTTTAAAACCCACGGTTTCATAATTGTCAGGTTGGCAGTACCCGTCTGCAAAGAGGCACTCAAGAGGTGAGTGCCTCCAATCAGCTGGTTAAGAAACTGCAGTCCTTTTTGCCCGGTGCCTCCTGCAGACTGACATTGGGTTTTCAATTGCTTGGCCCTCAGGCTGAGTCGTAAAGTCTAAATGAACGCCTTCCAGCATATTAAGTTGTCCAACAAATGAGCAGTCTGTTTCCCTGGGCTAGGGTTTTCA
Organism: Trachemys scripta elegans; assembly: GCF_013100865.1. Taxonomy (NCBI): domain Eukaryota; kingdom Metazoa; phylum Chordata; order Testudines; family Emydidae; genus Trachemys; species Trachemys scripta. Next base: position 162,510,666 of record NC_048299.1, read on the forward strand.
GCCCCAGATCTAGGCTCTTTAAATTCAGCCCTTTTATTCGTGCTCCCTGATGAGGCATGTCCCCTTGTTGGGGTTTACACCACTTCACCTGTGGCCGGTAGGGGAACCCGGACTGCCCGCTACTCTAGATTCCAATCCAGGGACCCCTGTACCCAGCAGCTACATACTGCTTGCGTGAATCCGTGAATAGCAGCGTGAATAGTGCTGCTATTTCCATGGGCCTCATCCTACTGAACCTTTTTGTTTCCAGCCCATTTCAGAGCCAGGTTTTTTCTATCTCCAGACCAGAAAGGAGCACCTTTCATCATTCCTCTGGTCCCAGCCAGTAACTGACCTACTAAGGCCAGGCAGCTCCTTTTATCTGGGCCAGCAGTGCTATGATTAGCTGTTGTTAGCTCCTCTAGCTCCTTTGTTCTGAAGATAGACTTCCAGTGTGGAGAGGAGTATAGATTTTCACTTTCATCCCTTAGGATTTCCTTCTCTTTGCAGGTGAGAATAGTCTTTCCCCAAGGAAGTAGTTTGCAATAGGCTATTGCAGAAATTCAGAATTGTAAAATCCTGCTTCCTTGTAAAGTGTAAAGCACCATATAACTTTAGGTTGTTTCCTTTAACAAAATATTTATCTTTTTATGGTCTTACTGCTTTTTGTAATAGAATAAAAGCTTCTTATGACTTGGATGGAATCCTAGTTTGATTTAGCATCTGTGGCTATTTGTATGTTTTGAAAAGTGAGCCACTAAGGTTTGAAGTTGCTCTTTGTGCAATGCGCTACATTTTCTTTGTATATTCTTCAGTGAAAGATATGCTTTCTGTCTGCATATAGAGACTTTGAAGTTCGTCTTCACGAACCAAGGCACCCTTTACTGTGTTGGTTCGAGAAAAAAATGGCAGGATCCCTGTAGTTTAGTACAAATGCTGTAAAACTACCAAGGACTTGGGCTTAACTTTTGTTTGTTTTGTTTATTTGCATGGGGATTTGAAAACATTTTTAGGAGGTAGGGTTATATTTGAGTTTTAGTTACTCATCCAATTAACTATGATTGTTAATTGGTTTGGTAGCCAAAACAAACTCAAATACAATCCTTACCCTAAAATTAACCAATTATCTGTGTCTGTTCCCTGTTTTGGGGTTATTTTCCCTGTCTGCTTTTGTGTGTTGTCATCCCCATTCTCAGATGCATTGGAGACAGTATAATAACTTTGCCTTCAAAATGGAGGGGAAGAGATCTGAAGCACTCCCCTTCTTCTCAGGCATCTGGAGTGAAATCCTGGCTAATTAAACCAATGGGAATGTTTTCATTGACTTCAGCGGGGCCAGGATATCCCTCTGCATCTGGATTATCGCTGAAAGATTGAACAGATCCACCCCCACTTAGCACAATCTTTGAGCCAGCTAGCTGCAGGGAAGGGTTTTCCCACTTGAAGAGAGCTAGAGTAGCAGGGACCTTCATAAAGCTTTGATCCCGACAATTGTGTGACTACTTTAAAGTCTTAATGGCTATACCTTAAAGGGAAAAGAGATGCTGTCTGTCTTGTATTTCTGGCTCTAGGGTAACTAATCCCTTGGGGAGGCATTAACACTATTGTCCAGGAGGATCTCAAATGACAGCTAAGAGACAGTAACTTGGATTATTAGTAGTAAGAAAGAAATTTAAGAATGTAAGCTATTTGGCAAATTCTTGTAATGAGATTGCCAGCCAATGTAGCAGACCTTTGGTGTAGGGGTAGGTTCAGTTCCAATACTTACTTGCCACATCCTGCTTGACTGCTAGCTAGTGCTCTCAATGTTCTGCTGGAGTTGAGGAGAAAATTTTTTTGTGGTGGTGGGGGGCTGTCTGAAATGATGTTCGATTGTAACCATAAAATAGATACATGAAAGAGAGCAGTGGGAATATTGTTTTCTTTCATGTTCGTTACCTTATTACACTTGGGGTATGTCTACCCTACGGGATTATTCCGATTTTACAGAAACCGTTTTTTGGCAACAGATTGTATAAAGTCGAATGTATGCGGCCATACTAAGCACATTAATTTGGCGGTGTGCATCCATGTACCGGGGCTAGTGTCGATTTCCGGAGCATTGCACTGTGGGTAGCTATCCCATAGTTCCCGCAGTCTCCTCCGTCCATTGGAGTTCTGGGTTGAGATCCCAATACCTGATGGGGCCAAAAACATTGTCGCGGGTGGTTCTGGGTACATCCTCCCCCTCCCTCCGGGAAAGCAATGGCAGACAACCGTTTTGCGCCTTTTTCCTGGGTGAACAGTGCAGACGCCAATACTGCGGCAAGCATGGAGCCCGCTCAGGTCAAGACAGCAGGCATGAACATTGTAAACACGTTGCGCGTTATTGTGCAGTTTATGCTGAACCAGAACCTACAAAACCAGGCGACGAGGAGTAGGCTACGGCAGTGTGGCGACTAGAGCGATGAGGACATGGAATTCTATCAAACAGCGGGCCCCGGCACTTTGGAGATCATGCTGTTAATCGGGCAGGTTCATGCCGTGGAACGCCGATTCTGGGCCCGGGAAACAAGCACAGACTGGTGGGACCACATAGTGTTGCAGGTGTGGGACGATTCCCACTGGCTGCGAAACTTTCGCATGCGTAAGGGCACTTTCATGGAACTTTGACTTGCTTTCCCCTGCCCTGAAGCGCCAGAATACCAAGATGAGAGCAGCCCTCACAGTTGAGAAGCGAGTGGCGATAGCCCTGTGGAAGCTTGCAATGCCAGACAGTTACCGGTCAGTCGGGAATCAATTTGGAGTGGGCAAATCTACTGTGCGGGCTGCTGTGATGCAAGTAGCCAAAGCAATCACTGAGCTGCTGCTGTCAAAGGTGGTGACTCTGGGGAAACATGCAGGTCATAGTGGATGGCTTTGCTGCAATGGGATTCCCTAACTGTGGTGGGGCGATAGCTGGAACCCATATCCCTATCTTGGCACCGGGGCACCAGGGCAGCCAGTACGTAAACCGCAAGGGGTACTTTTCAATGGTGCTGCAAGCACTGGTGGATCACAAGGGACGTTTCACCAACATCAACGTGGGATGGCCGGGAAGGGTTCATGACACTCGCGTCTTCAGGAACAATACTCTGTTTAAACGGCTGCAGCAAGGGACTTACTTCCCAGACCAGAAAATAACCGTTGGGGATGTTGAAATGCCTATAGTTATCCTTGAGGACCCAGCCTACCCCTTAATGCCATGGATCATGAAGCCATACACAGGCAGCCTGGACAGTAGTCAGGAGCTGTTCAACTACAGTCTGAGCAAGTGCAGAATGTGCATTTGGGCGTTTAAAAGGTCGCTGGCGCACTTGACTCGCTCAGACCTCAGCCAAACTAATATTCCCATTGTTATTGCTGCTTGCTGTTTGCGCCACAATCTGAGAGAGTAAGGGGGAGACCTTTATGCGGGGGTGGGAGGCTGAGGCAAATCGCCTGGCCGCTGATTACGCGCAGCCAGACACCAGGGCGATTAGAAGAGCACACCAGGAAGCACTGCGCATCAGAGAAGCTTTGAAAACCAGTTTCATGACTGGCCAGGCTACTGTGTGAAAGTTCTGTTTGTTTCTCCTTGATGAAAACCCACTCCCTTGATTGACTCATTCTCTGTAAGCAACCCACTCTCCCCCTTCGATCCCAGCTTGCTTTCAAAGGAAACAAAGTCACTAGTGTTTAAAAATCATGTATTCTTTATTAATTGATTATAAAAAGAGGGAGAGAACTGACAAGGTAGCCCGGGTGTGGTTTGGGAGGAGGAGGATAGGAGGGAAGGAAAAGGCTACTAAAAAAATTCAATATAATGACAGCCTTTTGGCTGGGCTGTCCACTGGGGTGGAGTGGGAGGGTGCACGGAGCCTCCCCCCCGCATTCTTACACATCTGGGTGAGGAGGCTATGGAGCATGGTGAGGGGGGAGGGAGGTTATACAGTGGCTGCAGCGGCACTCTGTCCTCCTGCTGCCGTTCCTGAAGCTCCACCAGATGCCGGAGCATGTCCGTTTATCACGCAGCAGCCCCAGCGTTGCAGCCTGCCACCTCTCATCTCGAGCGTCCCTCATGGGCTCACGTTCACTGGCATCTTTCCTGTACTTTGATACCGTGTCCTTCCATTCATTCAGATGAGCTCTTTCATTGCTGGTGGATTCCATGATTTCCGAGAATATTTTGTCTCATGTCCTTTTTTTTTCCGACGCCTTATCTGAGATAGCCTTTGGGACGGAGGAGGGAGGCTTGAAAAATTTGCAGCTGCGGGAGGGAGGGAAAAAAGGGAGAGAAGTATTTAAAAAGATGCATTTTACAGTACAATGCTTATACTCTTTCACAGTGAACAACACTATGCACATTACATAGCATGTGTGATTTCGGTACAAGGTCGCATTTTGCATCTTAATATTGAGTGCCTGCGGCTTTGGTGTTGGAGAGCACAGACGCAGGTCCGGGCAACAGAATTCGGCTTGCATGCGGCCATGGTAAGCCATTGTCTTTCGGCTTCTGCAGCTTTCCTACAAGCAGCGCCCTCCTTTCCCACATGTCAAGCAAAGCCCGTTGAGTGCTGCGGTTTTCCTGTTAACGTGCAGCAGCAGAAACCAATCTAACTCCCTCCCCCCATTCAATTCTCTGGGATGATCGCTTTATCCCTCCCCCCACCGCGTGGCTGGTATCGGGGAAAGATTTCCCCCCCACCCCCACCCCCACCCCCTGCTCTGCTTGGCTAACTGCAGGGAAGGATTTCTTTTCAGCCACAGGCAAACAGCCCAGTAGGAACGGCCACCTCTGTCCTCTTAATTAAATTCCTGTATTTCAACCAGGTTACCATGAACGATATCACTCTCCTGAGGATAACACAGCAAGATAAAGAATGGATGTTGCTTGAATGCCAGCAAACACTGGGACCATACGCTGCCAGGCTTTGTCATGCAATGATACCAGATTACTTGCTACTAGCATGGCGTGGTCAAGTGTCCTACCATGGAGGACGGAATAAGGCTGCACTGCCAAGAAACCTTGTGGGAAGGCTTTTGAAGTACCTCCGGGAGAGCTTCATGGAACTGTCCCTGGAGGATTTCCGCCCCATCCCCAGTCACGTTAACAGACTTTTCCAGTAGCTGCACTGGCTGCGAATGCATCCCTAGTCCTCAGGGCAAATTAATCATTAAAAAACGCTTGCTTTTAAACCATGCTTTATATTTACAAAGGTACACTAACCGGCGGTCCCTTCCATGGCCTCATTGTCTGGGGGTTGGGAGGGTGCTTCAGTAAGGCTGAGAAAAAGATCCTGGCCGTTGGGGAGAACGGAGTGCTGTGTGCTCTCCACAAGGTCGTCGTCGTCGTCGTCCTCCTCTTCCCCATCCGCAGAATCCTCAGGCATGGCTGAGATTACCCCGCCTCGGAATCCACGGTCAGAGGTGGGGTAGTGGTGGTGGCCCCCCTTAGAATTGCATGCAGCTCAGTGTAGAAGCGGCATGTCTGCGGCTCTGACCCGGAGCGACTGTTTGCCTCCTTTGTTTTTTGATAGGCTTGTCTGAGCTCCTTGACTTTCACGCGGCACTGTAGTGAGTCCCTATTGTGGCCTCTCTCCATCATGCCCTTGGAGATTTTTTTCAAATGTTTTGGCATTTCGTCTTTTGGAACGTAGTTCTGCTAGCACAGAATCCTCTCCCCATATAGCGATCAGATCCAGTATCTCCCGTACGGTCCCTGCTCGTGCTCTTTTTCGATTCTCGGACTGCATTGTTACCTGTGCTGATGAGCTCTGCATGGTCACCTGTGCTCTGCATGCTGTGCAAACAAGAAATGTAATTCAAAAGTTTGCAGGGCTTTTCCTGTCTACCTGGCCAGTGCATCTGAGTTCAGATAGTGCACCATTGTGACCTCTCTGGACAACTATGGGATAGCTCCCGGATACCGATACCGTCGCATTGTGGCCACACTAACTCTAATCCGAAATGGCAATACCGATTTCAGCACTACTCCCCTCATCGGGGAGGAGTACAGATATTAAGAGCCCTTTATATCGAAGTAAAGGGCTTTGTTGTGTGGACGGGTGCAGGGTTAACTCGGTTTAACGCTGCTAAATTCGAGATAAACTCCTAGTGTAGACCAGGCCTAGGTATCCTGGTCGGATATAGTAAAAATCACCTTTTGTATAAACACTTTTGATAAGAATCAGACAAACTGGTTATGTCAGGCCAACTTCTATAGCTTTGCTTCACTAACAGCACATAGCTAGCTTTACTGTAACACTTATTTCAAACATACTGGAACACAAATGCTACGTAGTATAATCAATATTCCTTTTTTGTGCTCTTCAGGTGGATCAGAATCCTAAAGTTAGAAACCATGATAAACGTGCACATATTACTGTGATAGAGAACTTGGCTTATTGATCTCCCCCTTTCCTCCCCCCTCCCTCCCCACCCACTTTCATATATGTCAAACTAGTCTCTCCTAAATTGGCAGCTTCAGGAACAAATAATGTGGATGTTATTTGGCTCAGTTATAACAGTTAGTGTTCAATCATATTGCATGTTCAAAGACCAGGGTTGACATGTAAGCTAGAGCAAAATGCTGAAAGTTAGGACTCTTTTTGGTCAGGGAAATTATAGAAGGCTCAGAATCAAGTTTTCTGATCTTGGTGTGTTCAGGAGAGGAAGGAAGCACAATTCTACAAGTGTGGTTTGTTTGTTTTTTTTTAAGAATGGCAAAGATCTAGAGACAGGAGGGAGGAAATGACTTATCTTGAATTATGGAGTCAGTGTGTCATCAAGTAGTTAACAAATTATGTATATTGTGGAGTTTTCTTCCTACCAAGGAATGCTGCAAAGGCATGAATGTTGCTTGTCACCACTTTTCTAGTTAATACTGTCAGCACAATGTAATGATTTAGGAGAAAGGGAAACAGTGAATATTTAATTCTTTAAAGCCCGATTCCTTGTTCAAACTTGTCAGCAGAGAATTGTAGTCAGTTACATACCTTCATGGTATCCTACTTGTATCAGAGACAATGTCAGTTAATGGCATAACTCTCTAAATATAAAAAACATTGGATGCAAAGTCAGTATTTCAGATCAGTTCATTTTTGGCAATGCTCCATAATAACACAAACACCCTAGACCATTAGGGATTCGTGCTGTTAATAATTAATGTGAAGCAGGTGACTAAGATGTGAGCTTGACTTACTATCTTAATTCTCTGAGCAACTGCCCACCAGCCTTCATTACTAATATATCTGCTGGATAATTTACACTGCTGTATGAAAAATGTAGCTTTAGCATCTTGGAACTGAGAGAAAACACAGAGATGGAAATAAACACCACCCTCTGCTTATCTTAAATTACCCTCTAATGTGGGGGGATAATTCTAAGTGTACAGTCCTTCTTTCCAACTTTTCTTTAAATGTAATTTAGCAATCATTATCATCTTCTGTGTGGTGTTTGAAACCTACTCAAGAAGCAGTTTAAGTATCTACCAGTTGATAATTTCATGTTATTCAAAGAGCACTACTTTTTTGTGTGTTTTGAATCTCCACTTGTAAGTCTTCAAGCTGGCAACACTCTGATACCATAGCCTATTTGGTGATTATTAAACTGGCTAATTTTCTTACGGCTGATTAAAACAAATATTAATTTTTTTTAGAGTTTCCATGGATGTAGATGTATTGACTGTCACTTTCTCTCTTCTGCCCTCCATCTACCCTCTTTTTTACTTATTTGCATAAGTATTGCAAATTGAAGTTATGTTGAAATATTATTTCTGTGTAACTCTGGGTCCATTATGCATCACACTCATGTTAGTGTTTGCTGCAATCTCGTCCGAGGGGAAAGTAACAATGAAGTTTTATCACTGGATCACTGAGATGTAATCCGTTAACTGATTTTCTTCCTGACATCATAACACTTTCCTGTTGATCAGCGAGAGGTGTGAAATGAAGCTGACAAGTGGAAAGCTTACCCTGGTGAACGAAGGACCTCGACCATCTATTTCTCAGAAAACTAGGTGACTAGGCCAAAAAAAGGCAAATGAAATTCAATGTTAAGTACAAAGTAATGCAAGTTAAAAAAACATAATCCCAACTACACATACAAAACTGAGGTCTAAATTACCAGTTACCACTCAAAAGAGATCTTGAAGGAGTCGTGGCTAGAGTTCTCTGGAAACCTCGCTCAGTGTGCAGTGGCAGTCCAAGTTAACACTGTTAGTAACCATTAAGAAAGGGGTAGAGAATATCATGACACTATATAAATCAATGGTATGCCCACACCTTAAATACTGCATGCAGTGCTGGTCACCCCATCTCAAAAAAGTGGAAAAAGTATTGAGAAGGACAACAAAAATGATTAGGGCTATTGAAAGCTTCCATATGAGAAGAAAGTAAAAGGACTGGGACTGTTCATCTTGGAATAGAGGCAATATGATAGAGGTCTATACAATCATGAATGGGGTAGAGAAAGTAAATAATGAGGTGTTATTTACTCCTTCCCATAACACAAGTACCAGGGGTCACCTATTAAAATTAATAGGCAGCAGTATTAAAATAAACATAAGAAAGTACTTCTTCATAAGAACCACAGTCAATCTGTGAAACTCCTTGTCAGTGGATGTTGTGAAGACCAGAAGTATACTTAGATTCAACAAAGAATTGGATCTATCCTCCAGGAACTTGGCTATCAATGGCTATTAGCCAGATGGTCAGGAACACAACCTCATGCTGTGGGTATCCCCAAGTCTCTCCCTGCCTGACATTGGGACTGGATGATGGGGATGGATCACTTGGTAATTGCCCTGTTCTATTCATTCCCTCTGAAGCATCTGGAACTGGCCACTTTCGGAAAACAGGATATAGTGACCCATTATTGCCATTGTCATTGAAGTCTCTGTAAATGTTACACATCTTCACTGTCTCAGCTTCCAGTGACACAGACCTCCCCTCTTCGATATATCTACAGTCTAACTACAGTCTGAAGGCATTATTTATATCTTGATGGGGAAGAAGTTTTCATCAGTGGCTGCATATTGTGTGTTAGTCAACATTGCAGCACATGCAAGCTGGCTAATTGGATTGTTCCCTATCTTTTTTAAATCTTTTTGTAGTTTTTATTTTCTAACACTTTGATTGCTTTGCTTGTACTAACTTTCTAATTGGAGAACAAATCATTTTAGGATATTAATGCATCTGGGCAGTCCCCTGGCTGCAGACTTTTAAAGGCATGCTTTTAGAGCTCTTTTTTATCTATACCATTAGTGTTAGTAGGTGTGTTACCATTTTCACTGATTTTATATAAGAACACAAAGGAACTGAAATTTAGTGACGGGGAAAATGAAGTCTGAATAAAATGCATTAGTTAGCCATGCCAGAAAAGAGCTTCCTCTCATCCATTGGCTCTGACACAGATCTTTTCATTCATCCTGTTAGTTGCCTTTAGGCACGCCTCCCAGTGGTTGTTAGGCAACCATAACAATGTTGCACATGCAGGCTGTGTAATTGGATTGTCCTCTACCTTTTTTTTAACCAGTCTTTTTTTGCATTTTTAACTTTTTAAACAAGATGAGTATAGGCTGCATATGCAAGTTTTCCTTTGAGGAGATATGAGAAAACTAAGATTTTAGGAATCCCATGACACATGTCAGGAGGATAAAATTATGAAATCAGTATAATTGCAGACATCCTTGTAGATATACCGAATTGAGATTTTAAGGAAGTGCTTCTTCCATTACCAAAAGGGTTGCTAAATTTCAGTTTACTGTAATGGATGTTCCTTTTCAGTTCAAATTAACATAAAAATCTTTTAAGAATTTTCCAGTTGAGAGATGAAGTCTGCACAGATGAACAAAACTGAGCCATGCAGCATAGGTTTTTCAGTTCAAAGGGCGTATGCAGAGGGAATCATGCACCTGATAACTGATGCTGATAACTATACGAGCGGTCCTCTAGCATGAAGCATGTTAGAATACAGTAGTACTTCAGTGCAAGATCAAATGCCATAGAAGACCTTGTTAAAAGTAAAATCTACCATACGATTCTGACAGGGTTAGGGTAAATCTACTGTGCTCTGATGCACTTGTAGAAAATGAATTTAGTGTTTCACTCTGGGTTCTCTCTTATGCCTATATACCAAATGGTGCGTTGACATCAAGGGAACCAACAAACTTTCAGTGGCCCACTTAAGTGTCTTTAACTGAGCTTACAAATCTGTGTATGACACCCAGAAAGTACAAACCTGAAATGCACACCAGCAGCATTCAAATAATCAAACTGTGAGGTTGCACTCTACATGATTTTATGAAAATATGCAAATGAGTGTGAATATAATGTAACTGGAATATGCTTCATGCAGAAGGTCTCTTGTAAGGTATCCATTACAAAGCTTATAATCTACTGTGTGTGGTCATCCTATTTGTATAAATGTATCACTCTTGTCTCTGAAACTAGAAAAATGAAATATAACTCTGAGGTCCTATTGTATTTATGCAAAGTGTGGGCCATTAATGGTGGTTTGGAATCTTGGTGGCTCCCATCAACCAGGACAATTGACTGTGGATGGCTCTGTTTGGTTGCAGGCCTTCCTGTGAGTCAGGCTGGGAGGAATGAGGGCTTGGAGTTTTATAGTGACGTGATCATGTCACCTGAACTGGAATCCATCTTTAACCTGGTGCTTTTCCATATAGAAGGAGGGGTGGGAACCCAGAGAGGGGCAAAGGATTCCTGCCTTGTGCAAAAGATATATAAAGGGGTGGAACAGACCAAAGGGGGCTGCAATCATGAGAAATCTCCTAGCTACCATCTGAGTTGGAACAAGGGCTGTACCAGGGGAAAGTATTGTGTCCAGACTAGGAAGGCATCCAGTCTGTGATAAAAGCTTATTGAAACATCTGAGGGTGAGATTTTGTCTGTATCCAGTTTTTCTTACTGTTCTAGGTTTAGATTTGCGTGTTTTATTTTATTTTGCTTGGTAATTCACTTTGTTCTGTCTGTTATTACTTGGAACCACTTAAATCCTACTTTTTGTATTTAATAAAATCACTTTTTACTTATTAATTAATCCAGAGTATGTATTAATGCCTGGAGGGGCAAACAGCTGTGCATCTCTTTCTCTGTGTTACAGAGGACAAACCATTTGAGTTTATCCTGTATAAGTTTTATACAGGGTAAAACGGATTTATTTGCGGTTTGGACCCCATTGGGAGCTGGGCATCTGAGTGTTGGAGACAGGAACACTTCTTAAGCTGTTTTCAGTTAAGCCTGCAGCTGTTGGGGGAAGTGGTTCAGACCTAGGTCAGTGTTTGTAGCAGGCTAACATGTCCGGCTCAAACCAGGCAGGGTTCTGAAGTCCCAAGCTGTCAGGGAAAACTGGCTTTCAGGTAGTCCCAGCACATCAGTTAGCAGGCCCAAGGGGGTTTCTGTGATCCAACCCGTCACACAAACGTACATTATATTTCGGTTACTACAAGGCAACTATAGTAACTTGGTGCATTTCATATTCCATTTCCTTAAAGTGTGTTTTCCTCTGTTTCTTCTTATAGGTTCACAAAGTTGAAGAGCCTTAACCTTTCCAATAATCATTTAGGAGACTTCCCATTGGCAGTTTGCAGTATTCCAACCCTGACTGAACTCAATGTGTCCTGTAATGCCCTCAGAAGCATTCCAGCAGCTGTAGGCGATATGCATAAGTATGTATTTTTAAACTTCGTATACATGCTCAGTGGGATCCTATTGGTATACACAATAGAAGATTGTGACACCCCCCCCCCCCACCCTGCGCATGTCTTACTATATGTATGTATACACTCTTTCACTTACTGGACTGTTTGTCACAGAGGGCTTGCTTTTATGCTCGTGTTGAGCAATCAGGAACAGCAGGTGTGGGAAGGGTCTTCTGTGTTTGTAGCTTTTCTATTCTCAATATAATTTTAAAAATAGCCTTATTAATATTGGGAAGACAAATTTAAAATCCATTTCTTGTAGAAACAAAGCTAATTGTGTAAGATATAAAGAAGGCTGTGGTACATGCAAGAGAAGTGGGAATTCTGGAAACGTTTGAAGATGTGACACCGCTATGGTCCACAGTGCAGAATTAACAGGGCTTGTAAGATTTTTGTCGTATTTTTTGCAGACCTATGTTATGCTTATCTTTAAACTTTTTCCTCATTAGTCCATTTTTTGCAACTTTAGTTGCCACGATTTGTGCTGAATATGTGTTCATAACCAGGAAATGTAGTTTAAACGGTCATTTCATTTTTTCCCTAGTTTGCAGACGTTTTTGTTGGATGGTAACTTTCTCCAGTCCCTTCCTGCTGAATTGGAGAGTATACATCAGCTGAACTATCTGAGTCTTTCCTTCAACGAATTCACTGACATTCCAGGGGTACTAGAGAAGCTGACTGCCATGGATAAACTTTGTATGTCTGGAAACTGTATGGAGACCCTCAACCTACAGACTTTAAGAAGAATGCCTCATATTAAACATGTGGATCTAAGGTAAACACTTGAGGGGAAAATAAGCAAACCTGAATTATTGGTGTAGAAGTTACTTTCTTACATGGGGATAGTTGGCCCTGGGTGTAATGCTGTTTATATTAGTTCATCTTCCCACATTTCAGATCATACTATACAAACTCTCACTGCTTGTGATGACTAGAATTCTTTTGGGAAAAGGCAGCGGTTAGGGAAATGAAGGATTTAATGTTTTAAAAAAAAAAATCTGTAAATTTAAAAAGGGGGGGAAAGAAAACACCTTGCAATATCACCGACAGGCTCAACCAGGTCAAGGTTTCACTGTGCAAGTAGTGTATAAACATACAATAAATGATAGTCCTCTGTCTGAAGGAGTTTACAACTTAAAAGACAAGAAATAACAGATGGACTAGACAAACAAGTGGACAGTAAAAGGGAGAGACCAAGGAACAAAAATGTGATTCTGCACAGATTAGTTATCTGGACAATACCTAGCCAAATTTACCATGTGTAATATTTTATTGATGATCTCAGCAGTGTGTTGACAAGTCATCTATATAAACAACTGTGGTGGGGCTCCCCTCCCTGCTAGGTTGTTTCAAATTCTTATAATGGTTGGGGAAGCATGAATTCACCCAGGAATCACTCCAGTGCACAGCTCTCTCCCAATGCCTTTATTAGCATGAACAGAATCCCAGTGTAATTAAATAGACAGTCATTAGGCATATGACATAAATCCAAAATGGCTAAAAGGACGTCTCCCTTCATCACAAACAGTCTCAGGGCCCCTCGGAGCCTCGGCCTCGGTCATGGATTAAGTCATCTCCTTCCCTTTGTATAGTAGCCAATTCTTACCGCATGCTTAGATTGCTTATTAGGCCAATCCCTGAGCCCCAAGTTCAGACTTTTGGCCTGCTGTGTTCTTTTAGTGGTAGCATGTTCCCTCTCCACCACTTGGAAGAGAGCTAGCACCTAAGTAAGGATGGAATGTCCTGCCAGTTTTCTAGTCAACCAGGGTTCTGTGTGGGTGGAGAGGCCAGTTTCTTCATTCTCTGTCCAATCCTAACCCATCAGGCTCTGGGGGAGGGGCAGCCTTCACAGCACTGGTGCAATGCTGATGAGCGAAGGAGTGCGAGGTTCCAAACAGAACTGGATTTCGGAGTGCTTTTGGTAACTCAGTTAATATAACTGAAATGTACTGTACACCACATTGTCACATAGCCCTAATGAAGGAGGGCCAGTGCAATGATGGATCCATGAGGGAAGTATTCAGATACTGCAAAGGGATCCTTAGTCTGTTTTTTTTTTTTAATCACTTTCTAAAATTGTATGTGGGCTTCTCTTTATGAAATTGATTTTTCACATCCATTATTAGAACTTGAGTTTTAATCGGAACCCTTTACGAAGTGCAGCTCATTTAGGAGAAGTCAGACTGCTCATTGTGAAAAGGGTGCAAGCCCTAGAAACACACTCTACTCAGCACTAAGGAGCAGGGCTGGTGCTACCATTTAGGCAAACTAGGCAGTTGCCTAGGGCGCCAAGATTTGGGGGCGCCAATAAGCAGTGCCTCCACTTTTTTTTTTTTAAAGCTTTCCTACGCCCCCTCCCCGAGCACGCGGTCACCGCTCCACTTCTCCCGCCTCCCAGGCTTGCAGCGCCAATCAGCTGTTTGGCGCAGCAAGCCTGGGAGGGGAGGAGAATTAGAGCGGGGGCGGCGTGCTTGGGGAGGAGGCGAAGCAGAGGTGAGCTGGGGTGGGGAGCTGCTGCACGGCTCCCCAAGGAGGGGGGGAGTTACCCCGTGGGGGGGGTGGGGGGGAGCTGCCACAGGGCAGGGGGGGGGCGCAAGGTGGAAGTTTCGCCTCGGGTGCGAAACTTCCTTGCACCGGCCCTGCTAAGGAGGCCTCAACTGGAGTGCTGTGTCAAGTTCTAGGCACCATGCGTCAGGAAACACAAAATTGTAGGAAAAAAAAGAGCAACAAAAGTGATTAAAGGTCTAGAAAACATGACCTACAAGGAAAGATTGAAAATACTGGGTGTGTTTAGCCTAAAGAAGAGGGGTGACCTAAGTCTTCAAGTACGTAAAAGGCTGTTATAAAGAGAGTGATAAATTGTTCTCCTTAGGCACTGAGGACAGGAGAGGAAGTAATGGACTTAAACTGCAGCAAGGGAAATTTCAGTTAGACATTAGGAAAAACTTCCTAACTGTAAGGGTAGTTAAGCCCTGGAGCAAATTACCTTGGGAGGTTGCGGAATATCTGTCATTGGAGGTTTTTAAGAACCGGTTAGACAAACACCTGTCAGAGAAGTCTAGAGATACTTAATCCTTCCTCTGTGCGGGGGACTGGACTAGATAGCCAATCAAGATCCCTTCCAGTCCTGCAATTTTATGATTCTGTGGAACATATGGTATCATTTTCAGAGGTGCTAAACACCTCCGATAATAGGGCTAATTTTTTTTTGTAAGGAGGGAAAAATTGGAAGATTAGAAGAGTCGTTTGAGTACAAACCAGTTTTTTCATTCAATTTAAATAGCAATGACTGTATATCCTATGGTAACAGTGAATAATATTGGATACAGAAGCTGCTACCCAGGAACCAACTCTCGTTATAATGACTGATTTTATTTTTTTTTTTAACTCATTGGTCCTTTGGCAATGGGAGGAGGAAGCTCTTGATCTTTAGGAGAAATGTAAGTGTTCACTGTGCATCCAGTGATCCAGTCCTATCTGTGTAATGTCAAGGAGCTTTTGCTGTCTATTAGCCAACCAGGTTTATACTACTTGAAGTAAGAAAGAAAAATCATGAAATCCCGATGGCTGTAACAAGCTCAGCTTTTGAACATGAATATTATTACTCGGTGGCCTTATAGTAGAGATAGCTGAACCAAAATAGTGTGTCAAAATATCCTGAACTTTGGAAAAGTCTGCTGCTCAGGGCCCATCTCTGTCGGCTGCTTCCTTGTACCCCAGGAGATGAACATCACTTTTTTAATAATGAATGTAGTACTCCAACACCTTGAGTGTTGTGTGTTGAATTTGTTCATGACCCATATCTGCTACATGGTATGTATAATGCTGCAATGAAACCGGGGCAAGCATTTCCTGTCTAGTTAAAAACACCAATTTAAAAAAAAAAGGTGAATACAGATTTTTTTTGTTTTTTTGTTTTGTTTTTTAGTTAGGTTTCACTGCTAAGGCAAAAATTTTTTGAAGTGCACTGAAATCTTCTTGCTCCTTTTTATAGATCATCGTTATGCTCATAACAATTCTTGGGGAGGTCATTGAGAACTGGCTGGCTTCAATCTAGTAACTGCTACATTGAAAACAGTAAGAGCTGTTCTTGTCTACACAGTGGATTAGTGTGTGACAGGCTGGTGCACTGTAGATTCATACCCAGACTTGCTGCACACTAATTCACTGGATTAGATAAGCCCTTACTTCCAGATCCTCTCCCCTCGTTACCTTTTGAGTTCAGTACGCTTTCTCTGACTCGGTATTTGGTTGCCTTGGAAGGTGGTGATGTGAGTGACTGTGTGTGTGGAATTTAAAATTTTGGATCTTGCCTTTCAGTAAGTCAGACTCCCAGTATTTTCAGCTTCTCACTTCGGCACCTGAAGTACGTACTGGTACTCGGCCTGTCCAGCAGATGATTACTATGGTTCCTTGAAGGCTAACAGAACTGTAAAGGTTTTTACTTTTCTGTGCTACTTTAGAGTAAATCACAGCAAGATCACCTTTATTGTTTTAGACACCATAATAATAGTCTTGCTCGGTAGATCTCAAAGCATTCCTCAAAAGAGGTCAGTGTTGTTATCCCAGTATAACAGTAGATATGATAAGACTTGAACCGTCCTGTTTAAAAATATCCCAAAGGAGAGAGAAGAATAAAGCAATTAAAATTGAAGTAGGTGGGGATCCTGAGGCTTATCATTTTGATCCAGCCATTGGGGAATAGCTTAATTGGAGAGCAAAGTTTATCTTTTCCTCTACCCTGCCAGAAGGGACTGTGTAGTAATTGTGTACTAGCAACTTTTATTTTTTCCCCTTCCTTTGCAAGATTGAATGTAATTAGGAGGCTGGTGGCAGATGACGTAGACTTCCTGCATCATGTGACACAGTTAGACCTACGAGACAATAAACTCGGCGAACTAGATGCAACAGTTTTCAACAACATCGAAGTGCTGCACTGTGAACGAAACCAGCTGGTGACCCTCAAAATCAGTGGATATTTTCTCAAAGCTCTTTATGCCTTTTCAAATGGTAAGGCTGTTTTCAAGGCTATCATGTTGAGGTCTGTCTTTTAGTTACCTGGTTTTCATACAGCTGAATTAATGCTTATTAAATGGAATACACATAATTGGGCTTAATCAAGGAGTCTGTTCACGTGACCTTTGGATAAATGAGAACTTTTACCTACATCATGTCCAGGGTAATTTTAAGTTTCAAAATTTATGTTCAAATGACTAAATGGCTGACTTGAAGGACACAGCACCATAGAAATTTAGAATGAAGGTTGAAATTCCATTCTTAACCTTCCACAGTAGACAATGTCAGAGAGGTCTTGAAAGTGTGAATTACTCTATATGATTGTGTGTTGCGTTGCCCAGGCAAGTTAACGACGTTGTTGCTCCTTTCTGGAGGTAAGCAATGTTTTAACAATTGGCCTTTTGGGAGACCTAGTAAAGTGGTATGTATTTTTTATGAGTAGATCTCCCTGCCTGTGATGTGGTTAAAAAGTTACAAATCCTATGGTCAGTCAACATTTTGGTTTTTTCCTAATACAGGGTATGCAATATCTTTCACCTAAATAATTCCATTGATCAGATTAAACCGGAAATACAATTAATTGAATGGTCTTTAGAATTAAATCATTTATATTTATTAAAAACTACACAATTTCCACTAGTCACTCTGATTAGATTTGATTGTTCTATGTAGTTGGTACTGGATAATTCACACTTCCTGTAGAAAGAAGGCTGTATTTTAATGAAGTCACAGTTTTGAGAGATGTGGAAAGAGCCCAAGGAAGGGTCAGGTGGTGGGTCTTCACAGCTACTAAAAGTTAACATGAATACAGCCGTGTGCTACGACAGATGTTGAGAACCCTAGTGGTGACAACTGCTTCTTTCAGTCAAAAGTGATAGGAAAGGACTGTTCTGAAATAAAAGGAAGGGACTCTTCACAAGTGGTTCTGGGTGAACCGGCCAACATAACTTATTACTGTCTAATCTCTCTCCTCCTTCCCTGTGCTTTTTTCCTACCTCGTTTTACTGTTTGTAAGTTATAACTGAAGGTAATGTATTGTGTATGTATATCTTCATTTTAGAGCACTCTGTAGGTTTAATTGTAATATGCATTACTCAGTGAGTTTCAGCCTTCATTCTGAATTGAGAATCTTAATATTTATTGCATAGGTCTTAGTTTTAAAAACCGTATTAAACAAAAAGTGCTTACATTGTTGCTAGTGGTACATAATTATGAAATGCCTGTTGGGCTGCTTAAAAAAGAAAATCCTACAGGAATGCAGATGACTCTGACATTGTCACTGAATGCCAAATTGAAGAATGTGCTTCATACCTGAGAGATCTGGTCAAGCACGGCACATCTAAGAGATGACCCATTCTGTTTGGGAGGAGACCATCTGCTCCTAGGTACCCAGTAACAATGACTCAATTAGTGAAAAAGTAGCACAGATTTATGCCCGTCTATGCTATCTTATTAAATAGAGATAGAATAAAGGAAATAAAGCCAAAGGTTGGAGCTGTGGGTAGGAGGAAGTTGGGAAAATTAAAATAATTTCAGTTAGTCACTTTTTTTCCTTTTTTAAAATTAACGAAATACTATCTTAAATGGTTCATTTTGATTATTGTATTAAGTCTGCTGCATAGCAAATACACTTCATGTGCAATACAGTGACACAATTAATAAGCTACTTGATGCACTAAATTACTATTTTGCCTTTCATGAAATTAGTTGTCTTTTTTTCTTTTCCCAGAACTTGTTCATCTTGATGTGTATCCAGTTCCAAATCATCTGACATCTATGGATATTTCTAGGTAAGAAGGATAATGTGCTTTCTCTGGCTATTTGTAGCATCTACATCAATCAGTTACATTCATGTGAAGTAAGCGAGGCTCACCTGTGTTTTATTGAGCATAAATACCGAATTACGGAAGGGCTGTGGTGATGCCCAAGAGGTGTCAGGAATTTTGAGTTTTATTCCCAGTTCTTCAACTGCACCCTATCTCTGGTCCTATGTGCTGGGCATTCTGCCTGTTTCTCTTAAGTTTTGTGTTAAACCATACTACTGGAGTAATTTACAATTACTTTTGTATAAACTTCATTGGCTAAAAGATTCCCTGTCCAGTGTAGATAGCCTGGATTCGTAACAGGGAGGTTTCTTGAGCGCTTCCTCTGTATCAATTTAGTTCTCTGTTAAGCTCAATATTTAAAGCATGTGTTCAAGTGGTTTCCTAAACAGGGATGACTTACAGTTGTGCTGCTTTTTCGAGTGCTGGTCCTTTTGTGTATTCTACACATGGGTACACATGCGTCTGAGTCCAGAGATTTTAACAAGTGTCCATTATCATCCGCACATAAGGGCTTGTAGATTTTAAGTAAATGTCCAGTTCCATCCACCAATGCAGCTCTCAACTCAGTGGTACCAACGCATCCTCCTAAAGAACACCGCGTGACCAGAGATGTACTGTTATAGTCAGTGCTGACCATCAGAACTCCTGTCTTCTCTGGCCATGCCCTCCTGAGGGACACAGCTACACTGGAAGATACCATTTTGGTGTCCCAGGAACAATCTTACTTACAACCATCAGGCGGGATTGCCCCAGTACTGACAGCTTCACCATTACAAGAGCAATTTTCAGATTCAGACAAATATGATGAGCCAATCCCTCCTTCATCCCCACATAGAGAGAGCTAAGCCTGGAAAGGTGAGCCAGGATTTATGGTCGCTACTGTTATGAACGTGACCTCCCTAGGAACCAATGGTAATCTCCAGATATCTCTCAAAGTCCAAGACCCACACCACTGACTGTTGGACATTCTACAGCCTCTGGGGTCAAGTAAGGTGGTTCACCCTGTTAACGAGGCCATTTTGGAACCGGTGGCAAGATTGGTCTAGCACACCCCAGCATCCTGCCCCCCACATCTAAGAGGACTGAGAATTGCTCTTTTGTTCGAGCAAAGGGAACTAAATTCCTGTTCTCCACCCTGCTCTCAGCTCCCTGATGGTACAGGCTGCTATGAAACCTAATAGGTCTCAATACTTAGACCACCCCATCAGACAAGGGCTCTAAGAGACTGGACCTCCTGGGGAAAATGTCTTCTCTGTGGGCTTGCAATTCTACCAATTCCAATTACCAGGCTCTCCTAGCCAGGTATGACTTTAATAACTACTCTAGGCTGGCAGCCTTTCAGGGCAAACTTTCCTCTGAGGACATAGATCAGTTCCTCCCCTTTCTAGAGGGCGGCAAGCTGGTAGTGAAAATGGCTCTTCGGGATGCAGCAGATGCAGCATCCAGAAGCTTGGCCACTGGCATTGTTACAAGGAGGGATTTGTGGATGCAATCTTTGGGCTTCCCCAAAGAGATGCAGAATATATCAAAGATCTTCCCTTTATGCCCAACCTCTTTAACACAAAGACTGACTCGCTCCATTCATTAAAGGACGTAAGGCCTATTCTCCAGTTCCTGATGATCAACACACCAGCCCCAAGGAGAAAGCACTAAAGGCAGACCTATAAACCAAGGCCACCACCTTCTCCTCCTGCGCATTACTACCAGCATCCTGCCAAGCCTCCCACAAGCAACAGAAGACTGAGGTCCTGCTTTCTGGCCCCCTCTACCACCACACCTCTGACCCATTCCTAGCCCACTGCTAGGAGCCTCTTTTGACATTTTAGTTGGGCCAACAGACACTGCTTGTTAAAGTCTACAGACTCGGGTGGTGGCGTGCATGTGTACCCACGTGTGGAATACAGATAGGGACCACACATACCAAAGAACCTCCAGTTACAGTAAGTAACCTCCACTTAAGTGCCATTAACTTCATAAAAACTGCTTAAGGCACTTGTAAGCTATTGAACATTTTAAATGGGAGCACAGCAGTAAATGAGCTAGCCTGGGGCTGTGGCCATCAATTTTTAGATGTGCAAGAACATAAATCAGCGTAATTGGGTATCTAACCTTAGTGTACGTACATGGGTAAGTATGATTTACTGAAAAGTGCTGTTTGTAAGAAGTGGAGAACAAAGCATTACAATCATATTGAGGAATATTTGATTTTGCAGTGACTTTGAAACTTTTTTATGACTTCATTTTTGTGTTTTATAATAAATTGGCATACAGTTAAGCAATGGGGTTTCTTCAGTTTTTTTTCTAGAGGAATATGTTTGATTAATTTAGTGTTCATGATTATATTTTTAAGGTAATTGATATTTCAGTAAAAAATATGGGCTTGATCACTGTTTGCTTTTTTGGGTTAAAGATCGTTCTTTGAATAAATCCAAAGGGGACACAAGCACACTAATGAGAAAGGAGTGTTGATTTCTATGCAGTGAAAAATATTGTTCCCTAAACTTAAAAATTCTGCATGCAGCTACCTTAAGTTAGATGCCTAGTTGTGTATCTGAGCATTCAGTTAAGTGCTCGACAGGGTGTATATCTGTTCCTCCTTGTACTATGTGCTTTACAGTTGCAAAGAGGAAAGTATTCGCAGTATTTGTGTGCTGAGCTTCACCTTTGTGCATGAGTTTGAAAACTTACTACTGTCCCCATAATGTTTAGTTTTATAAAATAATTGGCTGCTTTCTCTTCTTTCAACCAAAATCTTACTGTAGTCAGTGTTTTCTCAATGGTGAGAGGATCTACAGTTCCCACTGGGACCTGTATGTGCAGCAGGCTTCGTGTGTGTTTGTGCACGTGTATACAGATAAGTTTTTGATTGTGTTAGTAGCAGTCTTTAAGGACTACACCTTAATTTGATTCCTGTGTTCATCCCCGTAGAAACCACCTGGAAAGCCTCCCTGAGTGGGTATGTGACAGCAGAAAACTAGAAGTGTTGGATGTTGGCCACAATCAACTATGTGAACTGCCTGCCCGGTGAGTCCTTCAGACCAGGTTACGCGACTTGGGACAGGATAATCATATTCAAAAATAATTGCTGATTCAGTATTTAGTGTGTTCCATTGACTCACAAGTTTGTTTTATCTTTTGATTGATTTTATGTTTACCTCATGGGATGTCATCATGCCATAAGCTTCAGCACAGCCTTTCTTCTTTACTGTCATGCAGAGAACAATGTCTTTGAATTCCAGACAGAAGTTCTAAAGCCATCTATGCAGCTATTCAGAGAGGAAAGCTTATTAAATATTTACAACCATAACTTTGCATGATGCTTTATAGATTCAGAAATTACAACTTAATTCTGTTCTCCTAGAAGCCCCAAACGAGGCTCCATGGTGCAAAGTGCGGTAGAAACATAGAGCAATCCTCGCCCCTAAGGACATTACTCACCTAAGATGTGACAAGACTCAACAAATAGTTGAAACAAAGGGCTGGGACTGTTCTAGGTTTGTACAGGGAGTTGTTGGACAGTGAGCAGTATTTCCACGTAAAAATATGGGCCCTGCCCCCCAAGAGTTAACTTAATAGACAAATATAAATGATAGGAAAGAGAAGAAAGATCTTAATATTTTCGTATCTTTTGTAAATAGCACCTTGAGACAACGGGAATTAGCTGGCACATGAGTGGAGGTCAGTTTGGAAATCAAAGTGAAAAGTGGGTTTTGCGGAGGAATTAGAGAGAGTGAACACATGTGGCTCACAGGAAGAGGGTTGTCATTCCTGGCATAGGGAGCAGCATGGAAAAAGACATGGTGAGCCTGGGAGAAGAGACACAAGCAGCTGCCATGTGGTGAGAAGAGTGGGTGAAGTGATGGCGGGTGAGGGGCAGATCCATAAAAGTGAGGATAAGTTCAAACTTCATATGGAAAAAGAGCCATTTTAGCAGCTCAAGGGTATGAGACATGGGGAAGGAAGATTTTTGGTGCTGTGTTGATTACATGGCAAAGAAGAGTGTTAGGGAAGTCAGAGAGGAGGTTATTTTAGTCCAGGTGAGAACTGTGGTGTGAACCGAGGACTTGGCATTAGAAATAGAAAGTAAAGGCAGAATTTAGAAATATAGGCTGAAAGGAATGAGAAGATGACTTGAACAACCTAGCAGGCTAACATATATACTATAAATTCTCTAGAAATATCTTGTTCACATCAACTGAAACTGCATCACTCATAAGAAAAACAAGTCCAGTTGCCTTTCAGTTGTTGTATTTTATAACAGCAGAAACTATCAAGGCATATACAGGGCATCTTTAGAGATGACTGATTGGCTGAAATTAATGGCTCCAAGGCAAAATCAACATGCATCTTCTTCTCCCCATCTTCCCATTAAATGCCTGGAAATGTCTTAAACCTTGATAGCTCTTCCTGATAGCATATGCGTAGATGAGTTAGTGATATTGTACTTATTGATGGGCCCACCCCAAAACATTGGCTCTGAAACTCCCTGAACTTCAGGCAAGTTTGGATCTGGATTCAAGCTTTGATGCCAATTCCCAAATGTTTATCAACAAAATCCTCTGGCACTTAGGTAAAATACGTATTTGGAGCATTCCCTTCTGCCCTCTTACTCCTTCCCGTCCTCAAAGGAAACCTGATTGATTTGTTTCCATATTGTACAGCAGTGCCAGGACATGCTAAGTGGATGAAGAGCTCACTGTTTGGAGAAAGTTTAATACTGTAAAAACAGGTGTCCATAATTTGAATAAAGAGATAGACTAGTGATTTGCTGGGAGCCTGGGGGTTGCACCTAATTTGAATAAACTGCAGCAGATTGTAGTTGCACTTACCTTTTATAACTGAGATATAGTCCTTCAAGCTGTGGAGATTACACAGTCAAGATGGAGCAGAGTATACAAAGAAATGTAGTGTCAATGTTCCCCCACCTCCCTAACATGTTGGGCTGCCCAGCTCCTTGGGTAATCAGGTAGCTCAAGGAGGAAGCCAAAAAATTCTGCTTCGGTTCTCCCCAATTTGATTATATTTCTTTTTAATTTAGCTTCCACAGAAAAATTTAAATTTTTGACATTCCATCCTGATTTAGGACAGAAACTATTTCCAGTTTTTTCCACATCCACTACATTCTGTTTTGTTGGCCAGCTTTAGTTACTAGCTAAAACATTTCATGTTGACAACATTGACCATGCCTACGAGAAACAAAAAATAGAAGGAAAATTTCATAATTCTTTTTCTCTTATAAGAGGCATTTTTGAACAAAATTGAGAGTTAAAGCAAAACAAAACTACTAAAATAAATAGGTTCAACAATATATTTCAGAGATATTTATCCCGATTGATGAGTCGTCTTGGCTAGAGAAAGTGGTGACATTGATTTGTATCCATAATTACATAATGCAAGCCATCATCTTCCTGAACTGTTGATACTGGTGCTCACTTGTAGTGTCTGACTACATCTGTCAAGGGAAAAGCCAGCATACTTAACTGATTACTTTACTTTGGCACACTTGCCCCGGGACCTACAATGGCACTGCATGATAATAGTTGATGCATTGGGGGTGGGAGGGAAGGCAGGATTCTTTGCGAGTGAATGGGTCTCGTGTGAAGAGCGGGAGGAAGGTTTCCACTAATGCGGAGTAATATGTGAATCTTTGCTTGAAAGCAAGGTCAAAAAGGGGCACAGTCATCTTTTGATTAAACTATATAGTCACTGGAGCACAAGACGGGTGGCAGATAAAGAATAATCTTTTTTTTTTCTTTTGATTTATTTTTTCCTGTTTAAAATCGGAACTTGATCAGTTTGTGTTATTGGGCTTTTTAGACCAATATCTAAATTCCTTTAACAATTTTTGTAGGAACAATTAGTGGTTTTGACTTATAGTTTACCAAAACAAACCTTTTATCCACGCCCCCCGCCCAAAAAGAGGCAGGGAGGGGAACTTTGGGCCATCCGCAGCTTGTAAAAGCTCAAGATAGAAAAGCGGATTAGATAAATTTCATTCCCTGTAGAACTGGAAAGGAGGTTTTATGTTAGTCTGGTATTAACAAAAAGAAAAATGGAGGTGGGAGGGGAAGTACAGTGCATTATGAGTCAGCACATGAGTATAGTGTTGCTAGTACTACTTTTCCAGGGTGGTTGGTGTTCTCTCACTTTTTTTAATCCTTCATTATCTGGAGAGATCCCACGGGTGCAGCTTTCTGAAGTCACTGTCGGTAATTACCCACTTCACTAGTGACACACTCTCTAGGAATAGCCTGTGGAGTGATCTGATAACCCTTCCTTGTCGCTTCCCCTCCTCCCCCAAATCTCTCAACACTCATCCGTTTTCTGAGAGGTTGATGGGGTGTGGGAAGACATTGTAAGATCTTGTGTATTATTAATCCACTCTTCTGCTAATCAGTTGTTTATGAACCACTTTTTGAAACAAGATTTGAGTCCCCTATAAAGTAGTAGTTCTCAGTGTGTCCTTATCTAATTTAGATTTACTTATTTTTGACATTTATTTTTTTTAAGGTTATTTTGCAATAGCAGTTTGCGTAAGCTGCTGGCAGGACATAACCAATTAGGAAGACTACCAGAGAGGTTTGAACGAACGCAACTAGAAGTCCTGGATGTGCAACACAACCAGCTCCTTGAGCTCCCATCGAACCTTCTTCTGAAAGCTGACAGGTAAATAAAAAAAAAGCTATTTTTTACATGAACCCGTTTCATTTTATTTCTTAGTTGAAAGGGTAATCTGAGGGTCCCTTAAATTGAAAGCTGTGAGCCTTCTGTGCTAAGAACAGATGTCCTGTCTAACCCGCTAAAACAGAAGTAATTTTTTTATTCTGGTTTTATGCTCTCGTATGCCTTTTTTTTTTCTCCTGTCACTAAGCTCCCACAGTACCCCTACCTTTTTAAATCTACCTGCAAAGTAACATGCGTGTCATTTTTTGCTATATGTTCCCAGATACATTAGCAGCAATTTCTAAATACAAATTTTAACCCAGAATGTGGAAGCTTCTTTGTGAATCAAAAGCCAAAATGTATTTATTCCTTTCAAACAAAATAAAACCTGTCACATAAGATTGTCAAAATAATTGACAGTGGTTTCTTCTGTTCCTGCTTCTGAAATTTTCATGCCTTTGAGTGTTTGTCATTAATTTATTTGGTGACATCACTTGATTTGATTTCCCCCCACTTTCTATTTCTGTACTGCAGCTTTACATGCCTTGGAGTCTTTGTAATTTTGTTTGAATCTGAAGACAGACTTCAAAATGTACTTTAATTTGTGTATGGTCTGAAGGCACGAAGAAATATTTTTAAAACATATTTGTAGCATCTGAGTGAGGCAGATTTAGAGGCCTTTGATGGGACAACCTTGCTTAGCTTTGTATATTTCTCGTATCTTCATGCATCAACAATGGTTATAGGCTTACTGGTGACATCAATACAGCATGTAATTTGACATACAAGACTGTTTAGTTGGTTTTTTTTAAACTATGACAACAGAATGCACAGATACTGGCTCTCCTTGGCTGGGAAACTGAACTGTTAATCTCACTGTCATTATTTAGACAAGTCTCATCACCAAAAGATTGGTAGTGAGTGAGTCAGAGGGATGCCCTTATTTTATGCTGTAAATCTTTTATGAAGGCAATGTTATCTTCATTTCCAAGGGCTCATTGTGTGAGGGTTATAATGCTACAGGTTTGGTTAGAGAGGCAGTTTGCATATAAATTCCAAACTTCAGTAATTTGCTGTGGGAAAACTGTCCTTTAGACTAAAACTTTTAATGCCAAAAGGTTAATTTTCATTAGGAAAGGTTTCTTCTGTTCAAGTTGCCCAAGAATAGAACTTCCTTCTTCATGGTTTTAAGGAATCTTTCAAATGTGCTTGTGCTGGGAGCTGAAATGGAGTTTTGATTTTAAAAGTTAAATTATTGCAGTATGCCCTCCATATTTAGCACTATGTACGTGCCAGGTTTGCTCCGTTTATTCCAATGTAGTTTTTCGATATTAATGTTGAAATTTTGCAGCCACCAAACACACAATTAACAAATTAGGAAACACAACAATATGGCTACCAGGGCAACTGTAACTTATTGCAGTAAATTTAACAGCCTGTATAGTAAAGCAAAATATTACCTATATTTTGTGTGCAAAAGGACAGATTTATAGTTGCTGATGCAGGATGACAACTTTGAACTTCCTGTCTTTTGTACATCTAAAATCTCAACCATAACATTGCATGAACATAGAGCCTGATCCTGCAAACATGTTCATAAGTGCTCACAAGAATAGATCCATTTTGTAAAATAAATAAATAAATCTCCCCCTCCCCCCCAAACAGGAATATACATTTCTACTCAAGATTTTTTTTAAAAGAAAGAAAATCTACTCAGTCAAGCCTGGAGAGCAAAAAAAAAAAAGAAGAAATAGAAGTTTCAGAAAGCTACTCACATGTCTGAAAGGGGGGGAGTAGGGAAGTAATCCTTTTCTGAATTAGATTTACCATCTGTTAGTCTAGAATGCAGATTAATGCCATTTTGCGGCAAGATAGAGAAGCTGCAGGTGGAGATTGTACCATAATACGCACATCTTAAACTCAACTGCAAAAACATTAAGTATCATAACAACATTTGACGGAAATAAACAATCAGAAAATTCAGAATTTAAAGTAAAATGTATATGACAGATTCCAAATGTTCTCTTCCCTTGTGAGCTTACATCAACTTTAGGTCCCCTCAAGGTTCTATATTTTCCCTCTGCTACCTAGACATCCCAATGCATTGTAAAGGAGCTCTCCTTTAGATACTAGTGATGTAAAGTATTATTGCAGGAGATATACAGGCCTTGTCTACTTTAGAATTTTTCTTAACACCTTCGCAGCTCCACTGTTTGGATCGTTTATGTAGACGTATCCTGGGTCTGTGTAGTTACCATGTCATCTAACCCTACTCAGAAAAGATACAGATGAGACAATGGTAAAAATGACACTTTGGCTGATCTATTAGTGCCCACACCACTGCTGTAGCAGTGGCCGTTTTTTGAGAAAAAGGCCAGTGTAGATTAGGCCTCAAAGTTGGAGTTGATTTTAAAAACATGAACTGAAAGAATTGTATGGCTGAAATTCACTCAAACTACTTTGTAGGGCAGCATCACCCTGTGACCATGTAATTAAAGCACAGGAGTGAGTGCTAAAACAACTGGTTTCAAGTCCCAGCTCTGCCACAGTCTTTCTACAGCATATGATGTTGGGCAGATCATTATACCCCAGAGGCCCTTAATTTCCCCATCTATAAAATGAGACCTACATCCAGGAGTCTGTGGAGATGGATTTTGTTTGTATAGCACTTTGATACCCTCCAAGGGAAGATGATAGAAGAAGTGATTCAGCTCATAGACCTCTCCATCTTCCTTGAACTCCAGGTATCCTTGGATTTTAGTGGGTCTGAGGTGCCTTAATTTTAACACAGCGTTTGTTTTTAGCATCCACAACACCTGGTTGAAAAAACAAACAAAAAAAAATCAGTGCATCAATGCATGTTGAAAAATCAGTGCATCGTGAAAAACAATAAGATATTTACCAACTTCTGTCTGTTTTGCAGCAAACCTTTAATGGCATCCTCCTCAAACTCCTACAAAAATTAAAACAAAATTTGTATTCTCAATTGGCAAATAGAGCTTAGGAATGTAATGCACTAGTTTTCATTAAAATTAGTTTTCTATTTTTAAACTATTACAGTATCAGATTTGTGGAGAAACTTCCATTATGTCTGCTAGACCATAAGCTCCTAAGGATTTGTCTGTGAAACTAAGTTCAGCTGACAAGACAGAAATTGCTTCTGAATATACTGATGGTAGTATAGATCTTGATCATGTTGGTAGGAATTTCCTTGGCTGAGTTGAGCACTACAGAGATCGACAGATAGTCAATTCATGTCCCACTAGCAGATGCTTCTATGAAAATGGAGAATTCCTAGGGATGTTAGGGTTGGTGGAAAAACTGCCAGAAAATGTGTCTAACCTTCATCTGTGCATCTGGGTTCTAATAACCCCAAGTTCCAAATGCTTCCTCATTTGTTGGTAGTGGCCAGATTCCTTTAGTCCTTTTATGTCTGTCTGATTTTTTTTCTACAAATTTTCGGTCTGGTCACTGGTCAGCTTCAAGTTAAACTATAGATCCACACAATGCAAAACATTTCAGTATATTAATATAATATGGGCAGATGCAAAAGCAATTAAGCATATCCGTTTTTGTAACTATAAACAATATCAGCTCAGGATAGCATAAAGTGGCACCTATAGGTGTGGTAAGAAGGGGACTAAGAAAGATGGAGTCCAGCCACCAGGTTTCAGGGAGACTGATTTTGCATGGGGAAATTAGACAGTAGGAGTTGATGGTGGTAGTAGTATAGTTGGAGCCTAAAACAGTCACTGGATCCAGTTAAAATTTGTAGCGTGGATCATATGTAGCAATGTCTCCTTGGACTTCCCATTGGTTTGAAATGTTATATTTTGGGCAGCCATCCCATGGCTCTGGAACCATACCAGCTAAGAATGCTTACAAACCTTATTGTCCCCTCGTTCTCCTCTTGTTTTGGGAAAGCTATGGCAAAGATTCTTTGAGGGAGCAATAAGGTTTGTAATCATTCTTAGCTGGTATGGTTCCAGAGCCATGGGACGGCTGCCCAAAATATTTCCTCTTGTCCTAGAAAGATCCATTTGTTCCTGAGGAGTTCATCCAACAAGGAAGGCCTTGGTTGCTGAGAGAGAGGTGGTCCCCAAGGTAGATCAATACCTTTTTAAACTAAGGCCACATTTTTAAATACAGCTATGTCACGGAGCTTGGTTACAATTCAGTTCCATACACCTGCTTACAAACTTGGCTCCAAGGCTTTCACTTGGTCACGTATTAAGTCTACTCTGTTCTGTGCTACAGATTGGAACTGTGATTAACTGTATGGAGACAACTGAGTTGTAACCAGGTTCACTGATGATGTTTGACTTACCCACCATTCTGAATGCTAGAATATCATACTCACCGTAACGGTGTTATTTCACATGTGGGCTCTTAGTACTCTAGTACTAGGTAGAGTTTTTTCAGTGTTTCTACTTCTGAGTTAGTAGCAGCAATCAAGCCTGTGTGAATTCACACATACATGAATCCCTCTGTTAAGATGAGGGACAAAGGCTCCTGGCCAGACTTGGGTGTAAAAGATGCTTTTGGCAGCTGTTCTGTTGGAGTATATAGCATCAGTGGTGAGTCTAGGATCGTACAGCTGTTGAGAGTAGGGTGTCTATTGAGGACGATTGATATATGTGGGCTAGTTCTTCAGAATGTGTTCATCTTTCATGTCAGGTTTTAGCTTCATCTGGGTGCTGATCCCACACCAGGGCTGGGTAGCTGGAAAATATTGGATGTAAAAAAGATACTGCTAGCACTTAATATATCCCACTTCCGTGCACCACTGAGTCACACCATAACATTCCCCATTACTTCCTGGTGCTGCATATGCTCGTAATTCTTGTATCAGGAGAGGGAGCGGGGAATGACAAGTTGAATGATTGATACCCAAACCTTCTGCACATAATTTAACATAGTTTTATCATCTTCCCCTCTCTTCCTATTTCATTACCTGAAGATGATCAACTGAAACAGATACTCTGGAGACAGGAAGGCAGTTTCACTGGAGGATTAGGGAATAAGAGCATGAGGGACAGGAGAAGGGGAGATAGGTAAAATGGCAAGAGCTAAGGAAGAAATGAGATGATCTGGATAGTGTACTGTTGGCGGTCCATTGGTAGGATGATTCAGAGGGGGATTGGGATGTACTTTCCCCACCCCTTTCTCAGTTAGAACCGTCATGCCAGAATTGGTCGGTTCTGCAAGATTGGTATCTATTTAGTATTTATTTTCCCTGATTTTCCCTTTTATGGAACTTGTTTCCATTTCACTTCTGTGCTGTAGATGGTATTAGATGTTCATATACTGAGAGCATTTTTTACAGATACTTAAAATGGTTTCCTTTTCTAACTTGTATCATCTGAGATCTTAATACTTGGGGTACATATTGGCCTGGATTCTTCTGATTTCCATTTAATTTTCTGCAGTGTTTTTGCAGCTATACCACCTCTGACTGAATATGTCACTGTTTGCAAGCTAAACAGGATTGTTTTAATTTAAATTTCCTGTCTTTCTTATTGGATACAATCTTTTTTTACCTTGCTATTTTAAACAATTCCACAATATAGCTGTGCATTTCTAAACAGCTACCATGTTACGCTCCATTGGTAGCTGCATTGTGAAGTTTATAAAATGCTTCAGAATACTTTGGGGAGAAAGATACTATACAAATTTGAGGATTTTTACCCAAATTTATGTCTTGAATACAATACAGCTAGATACCAATAGAAATATTTTGGAATCTCTTAATTATTTTTCCTAACTGAAGATTGTTGCCTCTCCTGTAGTAAGTAGATTTTCAAGATGAAATCACTCTTTTAGTTGAAGTAGTTTAACACTTTATGTAAACTGCACACATGTTGAGAGATCTACTTCTGCGGAATTAGTGAAGCCCTATCCTGATTGTGTGTGTTCTCTGGGACAATTTTATATTTTGCCTAGGTGTGTGGTTGAAAAAAAATAAGTGACCCTTTATCAAAGGTATCCGCCTAATACCCTATAAAACGGAAGGTGACTTGTTCCAACTGGAGCTCAATATTTATTACCCCAGAGGTAACCTTGCACTTTGTCAAAGCTACAGAATTCCTGTGTTGCTGCCAGTGACTTGTTTTCTTTTTTATCTCTGTAACTGTTAATTCATATTTCCTGGCTATTGTATTCTGGTATGTATGAGAGTAGTGGAATCAAGTTCTTAAGTTGATGCTGTACTTTTTCAACTGCAAGCGTGGTGTGTTTGTGGGTGGAGTCTGAAGGAAAAACAATTAAGTTTGGACTAGGCTTTCATGCTTGACATTCTGGTTCCATCTGATAGTGATATGAGTGGGATATCTGCAGGCACATGGAACGGTTTTTGACTACAGGCACTGGAAAGATGGCAATACTTGTATCTAAGTTAATTCCCAGCACTGTGGCCTCAGAGGACATTGATGGAACATGAAACAAATGTAACGTGGTAGCTGGCAGTGCCAAATGGAGGTTTGAGGATTAATTCTAAGGATTCAGGCTATGTCTGCACTGCCGCTTATGTCGTTCAGGGGTGTGAATAAGGCCCCCCACCGAGCGACATAAGTTCACCAACCTAAGCGCTAGTGTGGACAGCATGATGTTGGTGGGGAGAGTGTCTCCTGAAGACATAGCTACCACCTCTCGCTGGGAGTGGATTGATTAAGTTGACGGGAAAGCTCTTTCCCATTGGCTGAGGGTGGCTACTCTAAAAGCTTACAGCGGTGCAACTGCAAGCTCTCTAGTGTAGCCGTAGCCTCGGGATAGCCTTGACTAGGACCAGTCAGTTAAATCAGCATGATGGAAATTTATCTGTGGACGCTTATCAACTTATTTTATGTACAACTAGTTTAGAGTTAATGTTGTTTTACATTATTTCAAACCATTCGTTCATTAAGTCCTCCCCTCTGAGAATATTGTCCTTTTATATATGGGTATGTGGTTCAGAATTGCTGGCAGAGCATTTTTATGAATCCTTCAGTGTCCCAAAAAACAGTATAAGAGCTTGTCTACACTTACATTTTATAGCGCTCTAACTTGCTGTGTTCAGGGGGGTGAAAAATCACCCCCCTGAACACAGCAAGTCTGAGCACTTTAAAGCGCTACTGTAGACAGGCTCTGAGCGCTGGGAGCTGTGCTCCCAGCGCTCAGAGCTAATCCCCTCTTGGAGGTGGATTACCAGGAGTGCTGGGAGAGCTCTCACAGCGCTTGCGCACGACCACACTCACACTTCAAAGCGCTGCTGCAGCAGCGTTCCCGCGGCAGCACTTTGAAGTTTCCAGTGTAGACATACCCTCAGTTTGGAATGACATCTTCTAAAGAGGAATGTTAATGAGCAGTGGTGATCTAAGTTATAGAATGGGGGGGTTGGGGGGAAGGAGAATGAAAAACGTAGGATCTGATATCCTAACCACAAATGTGGAAACTGTAACTATGTGCACTCAAGTTTAAAAAAAAAAAACACTGTTATACAAAGGAAAGGAGGATAGAACAAATGAGCGTAGATTTGAGGATCCCAATCTTTAGCGGCATGGAAAGACTGTGCCAGCATTCTGCTTGGCATAGAGGAGCCCAGGCTGTGGATCTCTAAACAGTGGGAAGGGCAGTGTAAATTTTAAAATATCAGAATTTTCCACAGAACAGAAATTCCAGTTTCGACCAGCTCTACTGCCTTAGAATTGCTGCGTGCAAATAGCTTAACCCCTCTGCTTTAGGGTTTCTGCATAGTTACTGTGTGTTTGGATTCATGCAGTAATAGACACACCTTTGCAACAGGGGCACTTAGAGCCTTGCATATTACAAGAAATGAAGTAAAATAGCAGGATATCCCTTTATGCCAGCAGAACTTGGTCCCCAAGAAAGCACTACTTCTCTCCACAGCACAAGTCAAATCCCCATGAAACCCCACTCTCTGCTGCAGGCCCTGCAAATGTGTGTGCCTGGCATTGTGCTCTGAAAGTCACCGGAACAGTTTTGGACCAGGTGGAGGGCTGAGACCCCCTTCCGCAAGAAAGCTGTACTGCCAGACCTCTCTTCCAAGGGGATCAAGCTTGAGTAGCTCTACTGATTGCAACTGTAGTAGCGCAGCACAGGAAGTAGGTGGTTGCTCAGTGGTAAGAGCCTAAACCATTTTCAAAACCGACCATTCAGTAATGGTGGTTGCAGGAATGTTTAGGCTTTGTAAACGTTGTTAAATCACTAACAGCACCTTTAATTTGAGAATTTATTTGATCATACCTGATAAAATACTGTATGGGGAGAAAAGAGAAGACTAAAAGAATGCTGTTGCCAACGTAAGTTATTACAGTAACCTCTCATATTTTAGCATTAGGTGTGCATTCTTGTGATTTAGTAAAGTAATTTATGTTTGGTTCAGTATGCCTATGCTTTGTAATCCATTTTTGAACAGACAATGTATTTTTGTTTGCTAAAGGATGAAGTCGAGGGGTGGGGGGGATTTGTTTTAAAAAAAATAAAATAAAAATAAAACCTTGCAATTGCAATCTTTTTCCAGCAAGTCATACAGCTCCTGTGAATAACAAATGAGACTGTTGATTTAAGCTGCGTTTTTCTGCGTTAGTGGACTCCTTTGAAATCTGTGTAAACTAGTTAACCTACTTTCAGTTCTTCAGAGCTCCTGGAGTTTTTTGTTTTAATGGAAAGAATTTTTAATCCCTCAGCATTCTGTGTGACTTTTCTATAGTGTGTAAACCCTTATTTTCTGTGGACAAGGTTCAACAGGTTGCAGCTGTGAATTCTCTTGGAAATCCGTTTCATTCATTAATAAACCTTAACGTTTGGTGTGAATCCTCATGTAGTTGGATGACTAAAGAAAGTTTTATCAATATTTCATACCTTTCTCATGAAATAAATCAGGCAGTATTGCTTCTTCCGTCAGACACAAATACTTTATATTTTTAATTTGTGTTCTGTTCCCTTGTTTTATGGGTACTGACCTGCTTTCTTGTCTACCAAATTAACATAGTTGATCTTCTGTTTCTTGAAAATAACTTCGACTGTTGCAGCTGTCATTTTTCATTAGTTGATGAGAACAGTGCAGTTTGATCTCAGGAGACTGGATGCTGTATATTTGCGTGTGCACACACACACACACCCTCATTATTCAGCAAAGTGTGTTCCTGAAGGCAGTCTCTTTGCAAAGTAAATAGTGGGGAAAAAAGTTCTTCCATTTGTCTTGTAAAATATATGTGGCATTAAGATATTTTTCCAATAAGAATTGTATCTATTTGCCAGATATCCCTTGAGACTACTGTATGTATCAGTCTAGCACTAAAATTATTTAAACAAATGAGTTCCTTGTCTACAGATCTATATAGGTAAAGCACAGGCAGTGCAACCTTCTCCACACCAGTGTCAATTGTATCTCATCCCAGGGCTGCAAAAGCTTTTTTGAGGGAGGCAGAAGGACTCAGTTTTCCTGCTTATTCAGTCCTTGGCCTCTCAACTAGGACTGCAGAAATAATTAAGAATGCCAACTACTTGGCTATGAGCATTGAGGGGAGAGGCGTCCTGGTCTGGGGATAAGATGTACCCATCAAGAACTTAGACACATAGGCCACCAAACAAATGTATAATAGTAACCACTTCTTGTCACTATTGGTATCTGTCAGATTTTAAACAATGATGTAGAAGTGAAAAGTTTTAACTCCTAAGCCACCCAGCCCTTATTGCCTGGTACATCTTTACTATTTACCTTGCATGTTTGTATAACCAGCTTTCCCATGCTGTAAATAGATGTTCCATAATGCGTTTCATACTTTACATTAGAAATGCCATCTATGGTACTAGAAAATGCTTTTTTATCCATGCTACCTCCAAGAGCCAAAGTCTCTCACTACTTAATTTAACAATTTAAATGGAAATTTACTTTACGTGTATAAAACTAAACTGTCTTCTGACCACTTCCTGCAATTTTCTGCTTCTGAATGTAACATTCTGTAAATCTCTGGTGGTGGTGTTTATAAATTAAGAAAGATGAACAATACAGTAACTCAACTACATGTACAATCTTGTTTTGCAGCTTGAGAAATTTGAACGCCTCTGCCAACAAACTAGAAACACTTCCTCCATCTACCCTTTCTGAAGAGACCAACAGCATCTTACAGGAACTTTATTTGACCAATAACAACCTCACAGATAAATGTGTGCCCTTGTTAACGGGCCATCCACACCTGAAGATCCTGCATATGGCCTACAATCGGTTACAGAGCTTTCCTGCGAGGTAAGTAACTTCTTAATGCTGCTTGTCTCTTTATTAGAAAGCAGTCTTAAGTGGAAAATGCAGAGTATATTTTCATAGCAAGGTTTTGTTCACAAATTGGAGTGTTGCATTTGTTTTTTAAGTGCATGTGCGCGTTGCCTGTATAATGGTGGGTTTGTCCATTGCCACTTGAATGTGTGTAACTACATGCCCTCATGTTGCACGCAGGAACGAATGCACTTTGTATGTTAATTTGTGAATTTATCTCTAGAGATTGTGTGCTATTCTCAACTAAGGAAAATCAGTGCACTCTCTTATCACAGCCACGTTATGGAAATCCGGAAGCTGTTTCCACATAGTTAGCATAACTTGGTCTCTTTCCACACATATACCGAGGCCTTATCTACATGGCAAAATTGACCACAATAGTTACTCCAATATAGCACATCATGAAGATGCTTATTTTGGAATAAGTGCCTTTTTCCAGATTAGAGTAATGCATTTTCGAAGTGGATTAAACTAAAACAGAAAAAAGACACTCTGATTGTGGAATTAGTGTCCGCTATTCTGGATTATCTATTGCGCTTAAATCCACACCCTACTTTGATCCAGAATGTCTCTTAAGTGTGGACAAGCCAAGTGTAAGACTGGGGTGCCACCAGATTCCAGAAGGTATATCATATCTGTCCTGATACGACATTTCGCACAGCCAGGCTACTGACACTAGTGCCCCATCTCACCCCTTCCTTCAAATTCTTTCCTTCCTCCCATCGGTACGAGGGCACTACATGCCACTCCTCCCTATCCTCCCTAGCACACTGCTTTCAGGGAGTAACACATGGGGGGGGGGGGAAGAGTGAGAATACATGTTGCTCTGCAGAGAGCAACAGAATGAGGGGAACTCAGCAAGCATTCTGCGAGAGGGAATGGAAGCAGGATGCCAGGGGAAAGGTAAGGAAAGAGCATAGAGTAGGAAAAGAAAAAACTAATATTAAAAGAGAAAAATATGAACAAAAAATAGAAATAAACACCAAGAATTTTTAAATTAAGAAATTAACGACACAAAATAGAACAATTGAGGCCTTGTGATGTAACCTTGCTGACATGACATGATAGGAAAGATGGCAGACACTGATCTCTTACAACAGTATGGGCCTACAATTTAAAAAAAAAAAAAAAAAACCACTGCTAAGCGTAAAATTTAAAAATAAGAGTACATACAAAAAAAATGCCTTAATCTCCTTTCTTTCTTTTCATAGTAAAATGGCCAAGCTTGAGGAGTTGGAAGAAATTGATATTAGTGGGAACAAATTGAAAGCCATTCCAACAACCATTATGAACTGTAGACGTATGCATACTGTGATTGCTCACTCCAACTGCATTGAAGTCTTCCCAGAAGTCATGCAACTTGTTGAAATAAAGGTATAGAATGGATGTGTTTTAAAAAAAAAAAAAAAAAAAAAAAAAAAAAAACACAAGTTTTGAAAGGATTCTAGATGCTAGAAATAGTGTGAATAAAATGCCTCAAGAATGAGACCCTCTTCTACACAGTCCATAGCACAGTGTGTTTGTAACCAGTCTGTGGTGTGTCCTTAGAAGTTTGTCACAGCACACATGTACTAGTCGTGTATGTGAATCCCAAATCCATCATGCTGCCTAACTCCTACAGAGTTTTACATTCTGTTGAAATTTGGGCAACTGTTATTGTCTTGGAGGACACCGTGCCAGAGGACATGAGGAATTCACTTTGGAATGGGCTGCTCCACAGGGCAAGGAAGGAAGGACCTGCTAACCAGGCACTTTTAGCAGGTCCTGTCTTCTCTGCAAAATAAGTATTAATTATCTTCCTGTAACCAGGTTGTATATGTCATGAGTCAGTACTTGTAAGCATGACTGCTAACCATGTATGGAAACGAATAATATTTAGAGCCAGCTATATCACTAACTGGTTTAAAAATACCTTTAAAAGCAATAGAGCAGGCAAGTCCTAAAGGGTAGTGCTTGTATTCCAGAAGAGGAAAGATCTGGCAAATTATTTTGCAATCAACAGTCTCAGTAATATTTTGAAAATTATAGCTCAAGAACACATAGCTTTTTAAATTTTTTGTTTTGCTTAAAAAGTAATACAAACCTGAGTTTTCCTTAAGAGATTCTATCTTTGGAGGAATGCAACAATTGAACGTGTTCAGGAAACTATTGCTTGCCTTGTGTAAACTAAAATTTTGTCTCTTTTCCAGGCCATAACACAGAACTCTTAACAGGTCATATGCTAATTATCCAAGTAGAAAACATTTAAGGTATAATACTAGGGCTCTCAATCGCAGTTAACTCAAGTGATTAACTCAAAACAAATTAATTTGATTTAAAAAAATCATGATTAATATCCGTTTTAATTGCACTGTTAGTTAATAATAGAATGCCAGTTGAAATTTATTATAAATATTTTTGGATATTTTTCTACATTTTCAAATATATTGATTTCAATTACAACACAGTACAAAGTGTACAGTGCTCTCTTTATTGTTTTGATTGTAAATATTTGCACTGTAAAAATAGAGTATTTTACAATTCACCTCATACAAGTACTGTAGAGTAAGCTCTTTATCATGAAAGTGCAACATACAAATGTAGATTTTTTTTGTTTTGTTACATAACTCACTCTAAAACAAAACAATGTAAAACTTCAGATCCTACAAGTCCATTCGGTCCTACTTCTTGTTCAGCCAATCACTAAGACATACACGTTTGTTTACATTTATGGGAGACAATGCTGCCCTCTTCTTATTTGATGTCACCTGAAAGTGAGAACAGGCATTCACGTTGCACTTTTGTAGCCAGCATTGCAAGGTAAATAAGTTTTACATTGTTTTATATTTGAGTGCAGTGTGTGTGTGTGTGTGTGTGTGTGTATTTTAAAAAAAAAAATTACATATAAGTTGTATTTTCACAATAGAGATTGCACTACAGTACTTAGGTGAATTGAAAAATACAATTTCTTTTGTTTTTTACAGTGCAAATATTTGTAATAAAAATAATATAAAATGAGCGCCATACACTTTGTATTGTGTGTTGTAATTGAAATCAATACATTTGGAAATATAGAAAACGTCCAAAAATGTTTAAATAAATGGTATTCTATTAACAGCGCAATTAAAACGGCGATTCATCATGATTCATTTTTTTAATCGTTTGATAGCCCTATATAATACACAAATGCCATCATAACACAGAGCCGATTAACTGTATTTATCTTGAGACATAAACAAAGTTGAGAGCAGATTACGGTTACTGGACCAAAATACTTACTATATATACAGTGTTGTGGTGGTGGGGGGGGGGGGGGGGGGGGGGGGGGGGGGGGTTGGTTTTTTTTGAGGGGGAGGAGGAGGGCTTGTGGAATAATATAGTTCTGAGAACAGTCTGTATTTTTCAGTAAATCTGGTCACTCGAAATATAGTTACTAAGCTGCTGCTTGAGAATGAGCACATCTAAGGATGAGCTGTTTAGGCTGATTTTAGCCAGGATATGTAAAACAAAGTTCTGGATTTGGGATACTCCTCCCTCTTTGGAACAATAGCCAGAGGAAATTGAACGCCATTTAAAATCGATCTTTTAATTAAAGGAAGGGTTGGGGTGGAGGGGGGCAGACTTTCCGTGGGAAATATTTTTGACAAAAACTATACACTTTTGTGCTTTTTAAAAAAAGAATATTGTAAACATGCTGATGGGAAGCAAACAGCTTTTCTTGTGTTTCCGCTCATACTCTGCAAAAGCAGAAAGCCCTATGGAATAGTCAGTCTTCAAAATGCAGCTATTCTTTTGTAGCATCCTAAGAGAAAACAGGTTAGCAAGAAAAGAGGGAAAGGATTTGTTTTTCATTTTGTCAGGAGTTGCTTAGGCCTCATATTAAAATAGACAAGAAAGCCATTCTTGGATGAAAATTGTCCTCTGTTTCAGAAACACTTTATTAGAATATACAACAAAAGATAGGAGGAAATACTACTCTGGGGCTTTTTCCTTAATGTACAGAAATAACCAGTTGGTACTTAGCCTGTTTTACCCAGGTATAAAGAACTTGGTCTCAGTCCAGTTCCCAGTAAATGGGTGTTCAGATAACTACCAATCTAGCTAGCACTCTGAACAGAGAAGCTCT
This sequence comes from Trachemys scripta elegans, assembly GCF_013100865.1. NCBI lineage: Eukaryota > Metazoa > Chordata > Testudines > Emydidae > Trachemys > Trachemys scripta. The sequence goes on from NC_048299.1 coordinate 162,550,250, forward strand.
AGACTTGGCAAGTTTGGAGGCCAAAGTGCCCATAACAAATTTTCTGGACCTTAAAAGATGAACCTCAATTCTCATGGGGAGGAACTATCTGGAGCTTGAACTGCTGCTGTTTGCTTTATCTGTTCCTTGGCTATATAGGAAATTCAATCTTCAGGGCTGTCAATAATTCAGCGCCTTTGAAAAGTACCTAACTAAAGAGTATGTCTTCACTACCACGTTAAAGTGCTTTAACGTGGCTGTGTAGTCGCGGCACTAGTACTCGGAGAGAGCTTTCCCAGCGCTGTAAAAACACCCCCACGAGGGGAAATCTCCCAGCGCTGGTGCACTGTCTACACTGCCACTTTACAGCCCTGAAACTTGCATTGCTCAGGGGGGTGTTTTTTCACCCCCCTGAGCGAGGCAGATTCAGCACTGTAAAGTACAAGTGTAGACAAGGCCTAAAGTTTATAACTTGTCTGAGGGCTTGTTTTGTTTCATCTAATCCCTAAATCTTTATATAAAGTCTCATTGTATGAGAGGCAGTGTGAGTATCCATATACTATGATGAATAGTGTGCATGTGTACGCCATGCTATAGCAGTAATTGTTTAAGCTACAAGAATGAAATAATGGTGGTGCCATTAAAATAACTTTTAAATCTATCACATAACTATGTGTGGCCTGAGGTAAAAGTAATTGTAGTCTGTTTTCATGTTTAATTCTTCATCTTCTTGGGATGGTTAGATCTTGAATTTCAAATATCCTGAAACGTGTGGGTTTTGTGCTTTGTGATGTACAAGTTGCAGAGGAAAGGTAATGTAGATAATGGAAACCATGTTCACTTATGCTTCAACTTCTGGACTTATGAATTAAAAATATTCAACGGGGGCCTTGAGAGCACAGCAGAGACAGGCTCCCTGTTCGAGAGCCTGGCCCCGAGTAGCCATTATAGGGAAAGTCTGGCTTTGGCCTTGTAGCCTTGGGCTGGAGGGAGCATTCTCAGTTGCTTTGTAGGGATGGTGCATGTGCTGTCTGGTCAGCAACAGGAGCTTTGAGGGGATGGAGCATGCTTAGTGAGGATAGAATCTCTGGAGATTTTAGAAGCTAAAATCAAAATTTTCTGAGTATGTGTGAACTATTTTTCAGAGGCTTATAAATTGGCCACAGTTGGGTGAATTTTCACAAGGATGGCAAAAGAGAGGTTGCTGACGCACAATTTGATTTAAAGGCCTGTGTGGACAATTGTAAATTGATTTAAACTTAGCTTATCAATTTTTTTTTTAAGCAGATCATTTTAGGAAAGTTGACACACAAGTTTGCATTGATTGCATTAAATCAATTTGAATCACACCTTTAGTTGAATTGGTTGTTGGGTTTAGTGCGCAGGAGCTGGGCGGTGTTGGTGGCCTGTGATATACACACGGTAAGACTAGGTGATCTAGCCTTAAACTCTTACTCTACAGTGCAAGTTTTGTGTGCAGATCAGCCCTCAGCAGGGTGTCACTTAGCTGATCAAGAGCATTATCTCTAGCAGGACAGAGGAAAGTGTGTACCTTGATTAGCAGAGACTGAGTACAGTGCACTTCATAAAACCACCCAAACAAAATGAGTTTTCAACTTTTTGCTATTTTTTTCTCCTTTAAATTATGAGAATAGTAGTCCTATGTGTAGATGGAGCAGGGGCAGGCAAATTTTTTGGCCTGAGAGCCGCATTGGGTTTCCAAAATTGTATGGAGGGCTGGTTACAAGAAGCTGTGCTGCCCCAAACAGCCAGGCATGGCCCAGCCCCACCCCCATCCAACCCCTCCTGCTTCTCACTCCATGATGACCCCATTGAAACCCCTGCCCCATCCACCCCCCCATTCCCTGTCCCCTGACAGCCCCTGGAACCCCAGCCCCTGACTGCCCCCCATCCAACTTCTCCTCTCATTCCTGACTCTCTTCCCCCACCCTGGGATCCCTACCCCATCCAACCACCCCTTCTCCCTGACTGCTCCCAGAACCCCTGCCCCTGACTGCCCCCCACCACCGAATCCAACCCCCCTTCATTCCTGATAGCCTGCCCCATTCAACCCCCCTGTTCTCTGCCCTCTGACCACCCCATCCCTATCCACACCCCCGCCCCCTAACAACCACCCTGAACTTCCCTGCTCTATATCCCTCCCCCCCCCCCCCCCCCCGCTCCCCACCTCCTTACCGCGCTCCCTAGAGCAGCCACGTCACCGTGTAGCACAGAGTACCGGGTCAGGCCGGGCTCTGGAGCTGCGCTGCCCCAGGAATTCGCAGCCCTGCCGCGCAGAGCATTGCGTTGCTGGCGGAGCGAGCTGAGGGGGAACAGCAGAGGAGGAGCCGGGGCTAGCCTCCCGGGGCAGGAGCTCAGGGGCTGAGCAGGAGGGTCCCACGGGCCGTACTTTGCCCACCTCTGAGATAGAGAATGGGTGCTGAATGATGTCTCCAGCAACACAAGTCATGGTGATCCCCATCTCTAGGGTCTGTGTTGCCTGTATGTAACTAATGGAAATTTCCATGTGTTATTTTATGCTTTAGAAAATTTATAACTGAGCAGAATTTATTTTTTTCCTATCTGCCTTGAATTTTGTAAGCTTGGAAAACAATTTTTATAAAAAGAGTAATTTCCTAGCAACATGGCTCTGCTTTCTGGGTCAAACCAACTGGGATATACGTTCTTGCATACTTAAGCAAAGTTCAGCTTTACTGACTCACCCTTTTGACTGGGTCCAGGTTTACCCTGCTGGGTTCACAGTGTATATTCTAGGTTGAGAGTATCTAACTCTTTTGCTGTAATTACAGGGTGTCTTTCCAGAAATAACTGTTTTGGTTGAATCACTTTATTATACGGTTGCTGTTGGAACACTTGACAATTGTGAAGTTTTCTCCTTGTCTCACTCTCTTGGTCTTTATAGAGATATTCCAGAGTATCAGTGAAGATATGTTACAAGTAGTACATTTTTGAAGAAGAGAATCTTAACTTTGATAGCTGTTCTCTGAGTTATAATAGCTCTCCCTCACTAAAAAGTCATCTTCAGCCACAATTAGGGATACTGTAATGTGCCCATGAGCTGCAGACAAGACGTGACTCCTAGTAATAGCGCTGTCAGGACTGCTGGGTAAGCGGCTGTGGCTGGAACAGGAGCAGTCTGTCAGAACTACCAGGTTCGTGGCTGACTTGTGCTCTGTACACTCATCTCTTATACTTTGGAACAAATATACTTAAGATTCATCCTTCCTTGTCTCCCTACTTTGCCCAAACTAAATTTGGAGGGCAGGGAGGTATCTGCTTGATCGAGCGGAAATCTATATACATTTGAGTAATCTTGGTGCTGTAGAAGCCGAGTTGATACTACTTGCATTAAAATGACACATCAGGCAATCCAAATCTGTGATATGATCGGAATTAGAAACTTGTTCTTTCCTGTTTTGTATATGGAGTAGAGCGAGAGCTAGATTTAACTGAAGAAATACCTTGTTATCCTTTGGGATAAGGCTGCAGAGAATTTTTAAAATCATCCTAGCGTGGCAACAAAAGTTATGCCTGCTGGTGCCAAAGGATTAGAGTTGCTGCAACAAGGCATTGCTGTGTTTATAGGTGCTAGGAGTGTAAGAGAGCACTACAACCAGCTAAATCAAAGTTATGTAATAGCCTTCAGACAGTCCTGTGACTTCATAGTTTTGGTTTTGTTTTCTATTAAATCTTGAAAGGAGCATGGAATAAAAGGGCAGTGTGTTGATATGGCCTTGAAAACCCAGAGGGGTAATAAGTAGGGTTTAGGGCTGTCAAGCGATTAAAAAAAATTAATCGCGCTGTTAAACAATAATAGAATACCATTTATTTAAACATTTGTGGATGTTTTCTACATTTTCAAATGTATTCATTTCAGTTACAACAGAAAAAATAAATGTACAGTGCTCACTATATTTATTTTGTATTACAAACATTCGCACTATTAAAAAAAAAATAGTATTTTTCAATTCCCCCTTTACAAGTACTTTAGTGCAATCTCTTTATCATGAAAGTTGAACTTAGAAATGTGGAATTATGTACAAAAACCACTACATTCAGAAATAAAACAATGTAAAATTTTAGAGCCTGCAAGTCCACTCAGTCCTACTTCTTGTTCAGTCAATCACAAAGACAAACAAGTTGGTTTACATTTATGGGAGATAATGCTGACCGCTTCTTAATTACAATGTCACCTGAAAGCAAGAACAGGCATTCGTATGGCACTGTCGTAGCCAGTGTCGTAAGATATTTATGTGCCAGATGCGCTAAAGATTCATGTGTTCCTTCATGTTTCAGTGACCATTCCAAAGGACATGCTTCCATGCTGATGACGCTCGTTAAAAAAAAATGCATTAATTAAATTTGTGACTGAATTCCTTGGGAGAGAATTGTTAAGGCTCTCAAGTTTTACACTGTTTTGTTTTTGAGTGCCGTTATGTAACAAAAAAATCTACTTTTGTAAGTTGCACTTTCACAATAGAGATTGAACTACAGAACTTGTGAGGTGAATTGAAAAATACTATAGCTTTTGTCTATCATTTTTACAGTGCAAATATTTGTAATAAAAATAATATAAAGTGAGCATTGTACACTTTGTATTCTGTGTTGTAACTGAAGTCAATATATTTGAAAATGTAGAAAAACATCCACAAATATTTAATAAATTTCAATTGGGGATTCTGTTGTTGAACAGTGCAATTAAAATGAATTAATCGTGATTAATTTTTTTAAGTTAATCGTGTGAGTTAACTGCAATTAATTGACTGCCCTACTAGGGATCAATTCCTGAAAAGTAAACTACAGTGAATCAGAAGGACCCCAGCTGTAGTAGGGGAGGGGAAAAGCAAAAATCTCAATACATTAGCTGTTGTGTTGAGATTTCCACCATTTTTGTTCATCTGAAGGATCCAAATTCTGGTTCGATCCTCCTATGCTTAAATAATGCCAGCAGAGTTGGAATTTGGGCATTGGATTTTAAGACCTCCATATCAGGTAATCTGTGGTTTCAGGGTTTTAGAAGTATTACTTGTAATAGGAATTCAATTTAAGCTGTACATACTTTAAACTATATTATTGAAATCCTAGAATTAAAGAAAGGAAGGGGGGGCCATCTGATCCCTTTTCAGTACAAGATTGGCATTACAATATAGTCTCAAGCGTCTTGTCTAATGTGCGTATTTTAAATCAGAAATGGGCTATCACGCTATCCTTGGCGATTATTTGACAGATAAGGTGTACTCACAGTAAAGTTACCCTGGTACTCAACCTAAATTTTCCTTTTCAGCCATCTCGCTCTTCTTGCTTTTACTCACTGAAAATGGAAGTTATATGTTGCCTCTTAGTCATCTTTTAGCTAAAAGATGTGCATTTAGTTTTTTAATCATTTCTTAAGTCAGCCCCTTCAGACCCCACTAAACATTCTTGTTGCTCTGTTTTGACACACACTTAAATGGAGGTTCCTAGAACAGGGTACAAATATTACAGTGCTTTCTCACAAAGTCCATGCCATTCCTCCTGGATCCATGTTGATAAGCTTCTGGGTATTCTGCTCAAACTGCATTCAGGGGTTTTGCCAATATTGTACTAGCCTATATAATTTGCTGTCTACTTCCTAGATTCCAAACATTTCCCTTCCATTGTGCATTATTTTTCCGAAATGTATTGACCCTTATTTTTCCTGTGCAAATTTGCTTTCTTTTTGCCTGCTTGATTTTTGTTCTATTGGGTTTTTCCCCCCCGGTGTTTATAGGTGCCCCCCCTTCCCAATATAGAACCAGCTACAAATTTAATATTCGTCTTCAAGATATTTAACAACGTTAATTAAAACTAGGTTTAATATTGATTCCCCTCTTCCCAATACAATACTTTGCCATTTATAACACTTTATTTTAATATCTTTCAGCCAGTTTTCAATCCTTGTCAGTGCTCATATCCAAGCCAGTTTGAACTGACTCCCAAGTAAGATTTTTTTTATGCCCCACTTAAGTTCAGATCTGTTGCATTTATTGTTTCCTTTATCTAGGGTTCCCAGGTGTCCAGTTTTCAACTGGAACGCCTAGTGGAAAAGGGACCCTGGTGGCTCCAGTCAGCACTGCTGACTGGGCCATTATTAGTCTGGTTGGCTGCCCGCAGCAGGGTGCCTGCCCAGCTCTGCGCGGCTCCTAGGAAACTGCCAGCATCTCCCTCTGGCTCCTAGGTGGAGGCATGGCCAGGCGGCTCCGCAAGCTGCTCCTGCCTGCAAGCACTGCCTTCGCAGTTCCCATTGGCTGCGGTTCCTGGCCAGTGGGAGCTTTGGAGCTGGCGCTCAGGGTGAGGACAGTGCATGGAGCTGCCTGGCCGTGCCTCCGTCTAGGAGCCAGAGGGAGATGTTCCTGCTTCCGGGAGCTGCCTGAGATAAGCACCACCCAGAGCCTGCACCCCTGCCCTGAGCTCCCTCCCAGAGCCCACACTCCCGAACCCCCGCCCCAGCCCTGAGCCCCCACCTGCACCGCAAACCCTTCACCCCTGGCCCCAGCCAGAGCCCACACCCCAACACCTTGCTCCAGCCTGGAGCCCCCTCCCGCACTCTGAACCCCATATTTCTGGCCTCCACCCCAGAACCCGCAACCAGAGCCCTGTCCCACACCCTGAACCCGTCATTTCTGGCCCTAGCCCAGAGCCTGCACCCTCTCCCATATCCCAAGCCCCTGCCCTAGCCCAGAGCCCCCTCCTGCACCCCCAGCCCAGAACCCATACCCTTCTCATGCCCCAACCCCTTGCCCCAGCCCAGAGCCCCCTCCTTCACCCCAAATCCCACATCTGCAGCCTCACCTCAGAGCCTGCACCCCCAGCCAGAGCCCTTACCCCCGTCTCACCCCAGACCAGTGAAAGTGATTGAGTGAGGGTGGGGGAGAGCAAGCGCCGGGGGGGGCTCAGGGAAGGGGCAGGGCAAGGGTGTTCGATTTTTCTGCAAATAGAAAATTTTAACCCTACTTTTATCCACTAAGTGGCAAACAATTGTTTTGAAGTCATCCTCTTTTCATGAGTCATTAGTTTTTTTTTTCTATTTAACATACATTTAATTTTAAACAAACCCTATCTTTTTAAAAATTGCATAATATATGATGTATACAGTAAGCATGGCTAGGATACTAGCATTTGTGTATGAACAGCAGACCAGACCCTTAACATAGGGTGAATTAAAAAAAAAAAAAACATTGGATTTTTGTATTTAAATTAAATCCATCTTTCCTTTTAAAAATAAACCTATTTGAAATTTTGGCAACCTACATGAAACAAAAAACTATAATCTTGATCGCTTATATTAAATTTTAAAAAATTATTCCAAAGGGTATGTTTGCTGCCAAAGTTTTAAAGAAAGTCAAACCACTGAACTAGTAGAAGTCACTGGCTCAGCCCCTAGAACCAGAGTTTGTTGAAGGGCTAAACCAGCTTTTGACAGCAGTTGCCTCTTCTGCAGGTATAGAGAGAGTATCTTTTTCATTTCAGTTTTCAACTAGTTCAGTTCAGTATCTAGTTCAATTAAAGTTGAGAAACCAACTGGGAGGTAGGAAAACTTGTTTTCCTCTTCCAATCTGAATAAAAAGTAGGTGTGAGAGAGCAAGATCTGCTAGCTCTAAAATCTTGAAGGGTATGGTGATCAGAAACTATCGGATCAGTTCATTAATACAGATAGTACTTCCTTTGTTATATGTTGCTTAGTTTCAAATGGAAAACAAGTTTTAATTTCTTTCTTAAGTATTCAGCACACTTAAGGTGGTTTTATACAAATTTTTGTATAATACAAATTTTTAAATGCTGTTTTTGTGCATTTTTAATTTAATTCCAGTTTCCATTCAAGTAAAGCTCATGACTTGTGTAGGCTATTTAATTGCTTAAGTAAATGTATGGATATAGTGGATCTTCCTGTTCAGCAAAAAGTACCAAATTTAGTGGAAAGGGTATACTTAGTTGAAAATCAACAAATTTTAATGGTTACAAACCAGTGAGAATCAACTTTTCTTTATGAAAATAAATAAAAAGTACAAATGCAAAACAAACTTAAAATGTATTTAAATTATTTTTTCCTGGTTGCTAATTTAAATCAATCCACCTGTGTTGATACAGACATTAAGACTAGTAAGTAATGGGAGGGGCGCAAACATATTTTCAGGTGTCCTGTGATGTCTTTGAAGATTACAGATGAATTTTCATACTGCGTTTAGTAAGAAAGAGATTTATGTAAATGGATGATGCAGATTTTGGATTCAGTCATTGTCATGTGTAAGGCATGTATACTTTTAATTTAGCCAGAAAGTTACAGGGCCCTCTCCAAGTTCTCTCCCTCTCTTTTCCCACTTCTTTCTGCAGTGTGTGGACCTGAGCTGCAATGAACTGAGTGAAATCACACTACCTGAAAACCTGCCTCCAAAACTACAGGAACTAGACCTGACCGGAAACCCCAGACTAGTCCTGGATCACAAAACCCTAGAGTTGCTGAAGTAAGTAAAATGTCTTTTTTTAATAATGCAGGAGGCAGAATGACTCTAAAGGCATGTGGGACAAGAACCCAGTACACAAGCGTGAGAGACACATGTCTTTTCAAGGAGTACAGCTTTTTATTGCCAGGGGGCAAAAAGGCAACAAATGTGTAGGTAATTCAGAAAATTAAGGCTTTTCTAAACAGAATTATTTTACCCGCACACAAATACAATTGCTGTCAAATACCATTCCTAATCAAAACCAGCTGTAACTACTGTTGGGCTGATTTGACCTAATTTTTCACTCCATACATTGGATCCCAATAAAATACAATAGTTTATTCCACTACTGAGATGCACATAGCTTGAAACTATTGGTTTCCTCCCTTGTCCTCTCACTGTCTCTTGTCACAATCCTGTGCTTCTTTCCACTTGACTCTGCTTTGTATGACTTTCCTGTGGTACTTACCCTCTCCAGACTTGTGGCTTTTAAAGACCCACTTCTGCCATACTGCCTGCAGTGAAGCTTGGTTGTCTTGTTTGGGTTCTTTCTGTCCTTTTATTCTGAGCTCTTTGGAACGGGGATCATCCCTTATTGAATGTCTGGAAAGCACCTAGCACATTATAGGTGCCACCATAAATAATTGGGTTGGTGCATAGATAAGCAGTTTATTTTGAGCCTATATTGATTCCTTCCACAGAGTGTTCTGGGTTTTTTCCCAGAAGTGTAGGTGTTATAGTGGTTCTGCCTTCAAGCCTCTCATATTCTTTAACGTTCAGTAGGCCAGAGCTATCTACACCAACTCTGAGGCTCTTTGCCTGCCTGATCCTTCTAGCCTGTTAGCTACTTACAGACCAAATAAATTCAGGGAACAGTTTAGATTTTTTTAAAGGTTAAGCAACTGTTTATGTAACGCTACTTTAAACAATTTTCCAACAAACGGTGCAGTATTAAATTTCACCTGTCACAAGTGATGCTTGTTCACATTAAATTTGTTCGCTTCTAACAATTAAATCTTGGTATCTTATTGCATTAAACTAAATAGAGAAAAATTATTTAAGACCAGTAACCTAGGTTAAATGGGAATTTAAGGCAAGTGTTTGATAGTTGAAAATAAATGTCAGTATTATACAGCAAACAAGGCATAGTGAACAGGAAGAATTATCCTTCTCTATTTTAGGAGTTACCTTAACACAACAGCAGTACAGAAATATGTCTCTGTTCTGCAGATGACTTCTGAGGATGGTAATTGAATTATGCTTAATTCTATTACAATGGCAAATCGCTCTAATCCACATGTGGATGACCAGTGCAGTATGTGCAATAGAGAACTACCATATAGATTGCATGTTGATTTTTAGTCCTAAAAGTGCTACACCTAATCACGTAGAAATGTAATTTTATCACTTTTACTGAAAGCACTCTGCCAACAATGTGAGGTAGCTGTTACCCTCATTTTACAGATGGATAATCTGAGGCATAGAGTTTATGGCTTACCCAAGGTCATTAGTCTTTAGCAAAACCAAGAATTGAACCCAAGTATCCTGATTCAGTCCTCTGCTGTAATCACCAGGTAGTCTCACTCTTAAATGCGAGGTACGTTGTTCACCAGGGAAGATTTATCAGTCAATAAAATTTCACCAGTGACCCTTCATTTTAAATGTATTTATCTTCATTAAAACTTCAGTATATTAAAACTGAAGGAATTCTTAATCTGAATTGCTTTTCGCTGTTTAAGTAGTTTGTTCAGTTTCTGCGTCTCAGTTCGGACAATGAAAACAGACTAGACAATTTTACTACAGTCCTTATCAATTTCTTGTCACTTTCAGGTTACCACAGTGCTGCAATTTTTAAACTGGGAGCAATGCAAAAGAAATGTCTTAATTTACAAACTCTCTGCACTGGTGTATTAGATTTTTAAACTTCATGGAAACTTGTCTTCTGGTCTTAAGATTATTAAAGGAGCCAAATGTTGGGTTGCATTTGACCTGATGCTGTCTTTCTAACAATGCATCACAAGACTCAGATCTCTCCATGAGAGTTTTTAAATTATCCTCTGTTGATCTCACACACACACACACACACACACACACACACACACCTCATAGTAAATAACTTAGTGCAAGTTGATAAATTAATTGGTTAATAACATAGTAAAAGCATCCTGATTGGTTAATATCTTAGATTACTTAATCATTAAATCACACTGTGTTTTAATATCATGTGTTGCAACGAGCTACAAGAAGCACTTTAGAGAGCCGCTTGTGAGCATCAGTCTGGGTAGCACTGGTCTAATAGATGGTTTGCTGGCAGGAAGGACCATTCTTTGCATTATGTCCAATTACTGAAGATACAAAGGAGTCACTGCTGGTTTTTCCCAGTTGCCTGTCAGAGATGCAGTGGAGTTGTATGAAATTCCTCATTTTATGGATTTGGTTCATGACAAGAGATCACATTGCTTAAAGAAAGTCTATTGTAAATCTAGGTGCTGATGGCACTGACTGGACTAGAATTCTGTTCTGAGCAGATCACAACCAGTAAAAGTGCCACTAAACACACTAGGGAGTAACTCTCTGGAGGGGGAAGGATAAAAAGGTTGTGGGGGAGGATCCAAAAAAGGCCAGTTTAGGACCCAAGGTGGGAAGTAATGCCATCTAGGAGTGTACAAGAGCCTCCAAAGGGACAGAATTAGAAAAACAAAACTGCTACAGGCCTAGGTCTGGTATAATCTTTTCCAAGTGTGAGAAGGTGGTCAGAGGTAAAATAGATAATAAATAGGGCATGAAAATGCAGACTTTTCCCCTATCTTACGTAACCATCCAAATTAAGATTTGCATAAAACTAATAGCTACTGAATTCAAGCCTAGTCATGACTGTCCTACTTAGCTTTGTTTTCTGGGTGTAGTTATGCACTAGAAGATAATCCTAATTGCTTTTTAATAGAGGCTTACTATATTGCAAAAATAGTTTGTTTTTAATAATGTACAGGAAATATGCAAATAGTTCTAAAGAAGTGATCCTCTTCTTCTATGAAACTTTGAGACTGGGAGTTGGAATTTCTCCAGTACTGAATGCTACTGCTAAATGCCATGAGTATCCTTGGTTTGTCAGTGCCAAAGGGGTGAGAGGGTGGCAAATTCAGTTCTCAGAAATCCATTTGTATCCAAGTTCCTGCTTCCTGGAAAACAAGTGCAGTGTACATGAGCCACTTCAATATCTGCTGTAAATTGCATTTGTATATAGTTTATACAGAACTGCAAGTAGCCTTACTTTAAAATGGGTCTGTTTTTTTTTCTTGATTAGTGACCGTTCTTATCAGGTATATTAGAAGTATATTAAGTTTTCCTTCTGTTTGACACTGAGAAGGGTATGGAACCCAGAGACTAATATGTAAACATCAGTAGTTTGAGTATTACTTGGGGAGTTTTTGTTTGTTTTTTAATGTGCTTTGGCAAGTGCATGTCCTACTTATTTATTTGTGTAGGAAAAGACTCTGATCCAGATACAGCAGCCTTAATTTAAGTTGTTTGAGGAAAAGTTCCAAGGCCATGCAGATTGTGCACACACACAATTTCTTAGCATTTCACAGTTTTAACAGGCAGTGAGGGTTTGGGTAGGGAGAAATGCACGTTTAAATAGAGTGAATAGACAGACCTTTTATGTTTGTCCTTTTTATAATGCATTTGTATCACTGAAAGGCTCTGGTGCCTTTGAAGATGTTGCAATATGTGGAGAACTTGCTTAACTGCCAACGGAGCAGAACAACAGGGGGTCAGGATTTTTTCCTCCACGTACAGTAGCAGTATGAAAAGATGGGTACGAACATATGGGGTTGGCCCCTTTTAAAAGCTGTATTGTGCTGCTTACCATTTCAGATGTTTAAAATTCAGACCAGAGTTTACACTGATAGTTAATCGGAGGGAGGAGGGATCCAATACCCTAAATAAAAGCTACCACTCCAGAGTGAGGGGGAAGAGAATGACCATTCTTATAGCTAGAGCACAACCTGAAGGCACCCAGAGGGAAGAGCATCCTCATATTAGCTTTTAGGCATTTTCATAAGAAGTTTTAGAACATTGCTCTATTTTCAGCTTTTGGCTTGGGTGGGGGGAAAAAAGCTGGATGTGGTGATGATATGGGATACAGTAAAAATCAAATGCAGAAAGGTCTCACTTTGGAAATGGATAAAAGAAATGCATACGTTACATAGGATTTTCCCCCGTGCCACCTCTCCATATCTTCAGGCCAGTGGCACATTCTGCTTGTGTTTTCTGCAGAGCCAAGGTTAAGTTTCAAATAGCTGAGAAAAGAAAAGACAAAGTCAACGCAAACAGACCTGCATCGGACTGCTTTGCTTGTTCTATTCCTGTGTGTATTCTGACGGATAACATTCTACACAATCTATTAAGCGTTTCCCCTTACAGGGACACCTCATTTTCTTAAATGTAGTCATCTTAGCGTATGCACAGCATGCCACAAGTGGCAGGTGACTAGGACAATTGGGACAATAAAAGCTTCCTTACAATTTTAAGATAGCAGTGACTTTAAGCTAAATGTCTGTAATATCTTAAACAATTCATTGGGCTTTTTTCTTTTCCCTTCTCATTGCAGTAACATTCGGTGTTTCAAGATTGACCAACCGTCAGCTGGTGATGCTTCAGGAGCCCCAGCAGTGTGGAGTCATGGTTATACCGAAGCTTCGGGAGTTAAGAACAAGTCAGTACTGGTTTGGTATCAGCACAGAGGTGCTCTGCTGCTGGAACACTTCTGTATTTTTTTTTTTTTTTTAAAAAAGGCCCTACAAAGGAACTCTTTTCTTAGGAGAAAGTTAGTTGGAGACATTCATCTCACAAAAGCAGAGGCCATGGCATGACTTATATCTGTAAACTAGGCCCCTGCCTGGCTCTCATATTTCTTCTTTGTTAAAGGAGTTGCTAAGATACAAGTGTTACTGTTGAATTTTGTCTATATAAGACTCCACTATTTGCAAAAGACCCAAGTGCTTAAATGCATCTCCGCTCTTTGAAAAGCCTCTTTATCTTTCGCTGAAGAATGTGTCCCAAGCAAATCAGGGATGCTGCTGGAAGAGAAGTGGCTTAAACTGCATATTCCTACACTACTGACTGGTCCTTTTTTAAAGACTAAAGCAGCCCTTGACAAATAACATCTCAGGGGCCTAACATGTTAACTGCTTGTATGCCGCTGGTTACATGATGCATCTCACCTTAATGGTCCATGAATAACTTCTACAAATCTTTTTGCACTTCCAGTTGAGGTTTTCAAACACTTGAGTCAAGTGCCAGCAAGCTTGACTCGGCATTCTGTTAAATGTATCAACAAATTAAAATGATTATCACATAGAGTAACAATGACAACTTTAAGGGGCTAGAGGGCTGAATTATGAACTATGGTGCTCTGTTTCCATCCCCCTTCACCCGTTTACACAATGCAGCATATGAAATAAGTATTGAAAAGAATAAAGACTGGCTAGGTGTACCAAGTTAGTTTGTGTTGACCAGCTCACCAAGGCTTTGCTGTGGTAGCGGTACTGTGAGCAGGAGTTGCTCAACCAGTGAATTGCTGACCTCTACATATGTGCTTGTTTTTAACACCACACCATTTAGAAGCTAGTCGGAGAGCACAAAACAATCCATGGGATTGTTCATAGCAGGTCCTGAGGGGTCGGAAGGCTTTCTCCTTAGCTCCAATAGCTTAGTGGAAATGGAGGTGTGAACCTACTTTTCTTTGTGAATTTGTAGATTGAATATTATTGTCTGGCTGTTCAGTTGGTCTTACTTACTCCAACTGTCAGTCGGCCTGCATCAACATCATAAAACCCATGTCACAGTTTATTCCATGTTGGCAGCCTCGATAGAGGGGCCAAGATCTTATATGGTCTGAACTACCCTCTGACTCCTAAAGGCACTTATTTCCGTACTTTGATGAAGCATGTTCAAGGGGGCAGTATGGAGAATCTTGCTTCTCAGCTTCCTGTGCTCACTTTTCATGGGTAAACTTAAGAGTAAACAGTGCAGTAGCTTTCTCGGTTTTTACTATTTTTTTTTTTTTTTTAAATCACAGAAATAAAGGCTGCACTTTACATGCCAGAAAAGTTGAAAAATCATTAGGGGGTCTCTGTTTCAACCTTTGTTACTCTCTCTTTACCATGGAATTTAATAGTACTATAAATGCTACTTATGTTCACTACCAGGATCTGAAATGAAACTTCATAACTCATGAAAGTTTGTGACACTTATTATAATCTGATCTTCCTTCAAGCTGCACATCCTGGTCAGAACAGTGAGAAAAGAATTGAGGAGTGTTAAAATGATCTTCTGGTACAAAGGCTTATTTATTAAAAACCCATTTTTGGTTTTCTTTTTCCTTAGATTGTGTGTGGCGGCTCTTTCAGCCAATAATTTCTGTGACAACAGGGAGGCGCTGTACGGAGTCTTTGATGGTGATCGCAACGTGGAAGTGCCCTACCTTCTGCAGTGTACAATGAGTGATATCTTGGCAGAAGAGCTACAAAAAACAAAGAGTGAAGAGGAATACATGATCAACACTTTCATCGTTATGCAGAGGTTAATCCCAGATCTTTAATTTTTGTCATATTCTTCCATATGTGGATCAGTCAGCGTACTTGCTTCTATCCTAGAGCTGTTTTTTCCCTCAGTTTTCTAAATGATTTCGTTTGCTAGCTTGTTTCTTAATTGCTTGTTTTTTTAATTGTGACCTGTTGTTGCGCACACGTCCTAAAATGTTCATGACCAAGGAATGGATAGTTTCTCTTTTCTGAGATGGGCTTAATTTCTTTAAAAGTCTCATTGTTCAGAATTGCTAATATTTAAAATAGTGATGTGACTTTTGTTTCCTGAGACTGATCATCTTTAAACATCCCCCTCCTCCTACAACTTGCAAAGCCCGGCATGTTTCAACCTGTCCCTCTGCACCAGGTCAGATGATCATAAACATCAAAACTCTTGTTGAGGATATGCATTCTAACTGTTTAACTGCATATTTTCAACCGTAAAATTGAATTCTTTGAGCCAGGCATAAAGAAATGATGCTAGAAGTATGATGTAGTAGGTATTTTTGGTTATTTGAAAACCAGTGTATGCTGCTGTTGACAATATAAGAGACTGTGCCTTGGGGAATAGAGCTGAATGAAGAGGATCAGACAAAAGAGAAAGAAGAGGTGGGGAAAGCAAAGGAGAAGACATGCAAATAGGCTTGACTACACGGCCTCACAGTGTGGACTATGGAGGTGTAAATTGCTGTGTACGGTAGAGGACTGTGTTAATGTGAACTAGGACCCTTCTAGTTTGTGCTAGCAAGGTCTACACGGGGCAGTTCCAGTGCAGCTCTTCAGTGCACGCTATGCCCCCCATCGTCCACAATGCAGGGCCATGGATTCCTATGTCTGAGGGCTTGTTAATATTTATCAGACAGTCGCTTCCTGAAAAGATCCAATTCCTACGTCAGGAAGTAAGAGCAATAAGATCAAACTGAATTAACTGTGCACAAGGAAAAAAGGGGGACTGTGCCCTTTGCGTATGTAATACTGCGCCTCCCCATTTTTATCATTGCTTGGGACATTGCCTCACTCTGACTGGTGTTGGAAGTGAATCCTGCAGTATGATTAGAATCCTAGGTATGAGGCAGGGAAAGTACCTAATAGGTGTCCTTGCTCATCCCTGTAGTATAATTTCAAGGAACTTTAGTTTTTCTGCAAAAAGATATTTTTTTACACGTGTCTCAAAGAATAGGCTAATCAACATTTCATAGAACCCAGACATAGTAATGGTTCTAGTTACATATATCCATTTATTCAGGATTAGTACAATATTTCTATTTCTCAAACATTCCTGAGGTGGTAAAATGCTAACCTACATCAGATCTTGGTAAACTGAATTTGAGTATTATCACCTCAGGGTTCTATATCAAAGTTCCGATCTTCGTTAAAACAAAAGAGCTAAGAAAGCTTGGAACGTTCTATAATGTAGTTGTTCAGTTACTGCAAAGAAAGTTAAATAGGGTTAGAAGCCCATGGAGAGATAGAAAAATTGTTAAACACAACCAGAAATTTAAATTGCGAAATGTCATAAAAAGTAGTTTAGTTTTAATATGAGCAAGACAATACTTTGTATGCTTGTAACAGGTTTTGTTAGTGAACTTTAGCCAAGGCCTTCTAAAATGACAAGTTAAAAATATTCTTCAAATGTGCCTGATAAGGTATTACTTCTGGTGTGCTAATAGGTTTGTGAATTAGTGATCTTGAGTCCAATTACAATTGGAAAGTGTTTTTGGTATTTTAACGGTGATAACTGCTTCTGTCACTTTAATGGTGATAGATACTTTACAGTGGAGCTTTAGGAGTTTGAAAGTGCAGAAAAACAACGGTTAAATACTTAAAACTGTGTGGCAATAAGCAGTAAAACATTGATTCCGGCTCTTTAAAAAATACATTGCAGTTTTGGAAACTAAAGCTTCATGTTCATAAATGATTATATTTTTAGATTCTACCTCTAGTTTTTCAATAGCTTCTTAATATTTAAATTTCCAAAAAGTTTGCTGTGGGGATGAATAACGTGAAATACTCTAACTGTCTTGGTAGTGTGATGGCAAGAGAGCAGTGGCACTGGGATTGTGAGGGGTTTTTTAAAATTGAGAATGGATCCAATTGAGGATGTATATCTCCTTTCTTATAACACGTTCCCCATGAGTTGTACATAACTTCCTCACTACTTTGGTATAAAACTTCACAATCTGAACTGGAGCTCTTGTTCTTGCCCAGTGAACCTTGAGAGTCTGTGTGCTATAATTAGGATTGCTTAACTGTGGTCCCCTGCTCCCCTCTCTACTCTGACCTCATAATGCAACTTTTCCAGTTAATCGGCAAGTATTGCTTTGTTTACATTCTAGGAAACTTGGAACTGCTGGACAAAAACTTGGAGGCTCTGCTGTCCTTTGCCATATAAAACACGATCCCATGGACCCAGGTGGATGCTTCACATTAACCTCAGCAAATGTGGGGAAGTGCCAAACTGTTCTCTGTAGGAATGGAAAACCTTTGCATTTGTCCAGGTCTTATGTGATGAGTTGTGAAGAAGAGCTAAAGAGGATTAAACAGCACAAAGCCATTATCACAGAGGTAAGAGAACTGTAGTGCTGGTGGAGGGAATGTTACAATCTGCAACTTCCTCTAGAGACCGTTCTGAGCAACACACCAAACATATTTCCTTATCATATAAATAATAAACTGTATCTTAAAGACGGATGCGTCTGTGCTGGAATTTCATCTTCCCCTTCCGGTATGTTTTATGTCACATGGTCCAGTTGCTGTTGCTCTGCAGAGATACTCGGCCACAAGGGTCTGAGCATGATGGTCTTAAACGGGAAGGTGAGGAAACCAACTTCTACCTGGAAGAGAATTGCTGGAGTAAGAATGAAGAGCCCATCCACTTCGTGTAGGGTGGGAAAGCGCTGAGAGAGAACTTGGAGTGTGATGTCTTTTCTTCCATAAGAGACTTTCTCTGCTCCTTCCTGCTATCTGACCAGCGAGGATGCTGACAGACAGCTTGCTCATTTTTCTGTCTCACAACAGAATGTATTGTGCCAGTTATGGGCTTGTGCTCTGGCAGGCAGCTCTGTAGTATGAGAGACTGCAGCTTCTGCACAGGGAATCCAGTCTGTGCACACCCACAGATTGGAGGTTGTGAGCTGCTGAAAGAGTAGAGAACCAGTCTCCTCCCTCAGAAGATACAGACCCAGAGGGCAGATAGCTGACACAGAACATACATGTGGGGAACTGATCGAAAGCAGAAAGAGAGGGAAGCCCATCCTTTTCTTTTTAGTCTGCTACATCCCTACTTAAGAATTTGATGCTCAGCCTACTGCTGTACATGCATAGATGTTAAACTTGCCAAGCAAAAGTGGTGCGGGATTAGAATCTAAAATGTGACATGCTCGAAGCGAGACACTCCATCACGTACTGTAGATAACCAGACAGCTGTCAGAAAGTCCCTTTGTAAAGGAAAAGTGAATTCCTGTTTTAAATCTTAAAATGATTCACCAATTTCACACACTTGGATGGCTTATCAATTCTGTCAGGTTCCATATTATAAATAAGCCTTACAGGCCAAAGAGGTTTTTATGTTCTGAGGCATTTTAAAGGCCTACCCTTTCCTCATTTTCATTCACTTTCCTTTGGTTATTTGTTCTGTAGTGGCCATTGCTGGCATCAGTTGGACCAAATGCTTATAAATCATTGCCTTCGTGGTTCTCTAAATTAGCAGGGTTGCAGTTATCCCCGACAAGACTGGCAGGAAACCAAACACAACAACACTTGAGATGCTTGCTCTCCTTACCATGCCAGCTCAGATTCTAACCAAGCCAGAATCTTGGGATTTGAATGTACATGGGATTTATTTCTTAAATACACATTTTTAATGGTGTTTTCCGGCTCAGATATTACTCCTCCTCCCCTTGGGAAATGTCGTATCTAAGGGGAAGTGTAGTAAGTAATTGGAGCATGTAAAACATTTCACTACAGCTCAGCTGATTGAAAAACACAGACTTGCACTCTGCTATATTTGACTTGCATGCTTAATTTAAAGAATATTTTTAAATTGTACCTTTCAAAGGACTGAGCTGAGATACATAATGTATAGCTGCAGGAGAGAAACCATAACCGTGATCCTATAACCATTGTTCAGTATGGACTTGTAGGGGCAGGGAGGGTCATACACAAGATAAAATACCTTAAGTGGGGGGACAGATCTGACTGGCTAATAAGACAGTAGCTGCATGAGCCATTAGCCAGAGCAGTGACCCCCACACCCTTATGCACAGTGTGTACCATTCACAGGGGTTTTGGGGATGGCGGGTGGTAAAAGGGCTGGTTTTCCTGGGCCCCCAGGTTGAGAGGACCCCCAAAGAAGGAGGTTCTGCAACCCCATTTGTGCCACTCAAGGTTGGTCCCACAGCCCCTCTCACCCTGGAGGGACCATGAAGCCAAACCTGAGTGGTGGTGCTACACCACAAGCCAGGTCACAATTCTTGGAGCGAGGAGCCGGGCTGCTACTGCTGATTGTGGTTGTGCATACCAGGGAAATGTTTCTATGGGGGGCCTCAAGCCAAAGCATAAAGTTTTTTATTTGCCCAATTATATGCTCCATTATGTTGTCAAGTAGCCTCTTGGGCACTAGAGACAGACATTTGTATATGTGACACCATAACTGTAACTTGTATTAAGTCCATTGAGACAGAATGGTGTAGTGAACTAAGCATGAGACTGGGAGCCATGAATTCGTGAGTCCTAATCCCAGTGCTTGCACTAACTCAGAGTAGCTGTTTGCAAGACACTTCATAGAGTTTAGGGCCAGAAGGGATCACTGTAATCTAATCTCTTCTCCTGTATAATTCAGGCCATAGAACTTGCCCAAAATAATTCCTAGAGCATATTTAGAAAAAACATCCAATCTTGATTAAAACTTGTCAGTGATGGAGAATCCACCACGACCATTGGCAGATTGTTCCAATAGTTAATTACCTTCACTGTCAAAATTTTACACCTCATTTCCAGTCTGAATTTCTCTAGTTCAAATTCCAGCCATTGGACCTCAATCACTATAAGGCATGTTTTCTAGTCCTTTAATCATTCTCATGGCTCTTCTTTGAACCCTCTCCAGTTTATCAGTATCCTTCTTGAATTGTGGGCACCCAAACTGGACACTATATTCCAGCAATGGTCGCACAAGTGCCAAATATTGGAGGAAAAATTACCCCTCTGCTCCCACTCGAGAGTCCCCTGGTTCTTGATCCCGGGATTGCATTAGCTGTTTTGGTCACAGCTTCACATTGGGAGCTCATGGTCAACTGATTATCTGCCATGACCCCCCAATATTTTTCAGAGTCATTGCTTTCCAGGATAGAATCCCCCATCATGTAAGTATGGCCTACACTCTTTTTGTTCCTAGATGTATACATTTACATTTAGCTGTATTAAAATGTATATTGTTTGCTTATGCCCAGTTCATCAACTGATCCAGATCTCTCTGAATCAATGACTTGTCTTCATTATTTACCACCTTCCCCCCCCCCCATTTTTGTGTCATCTGCAAACTATCTGTTTTCTCCCAGGTCATTGATAAAAATGTTAAATAGCATAGTGCCAAGAACCCATCCCTACGGGACCCCACTGGAAACACATCCACATGATGCTGATTCCCCATTTTCAGTTAAATTTTGAGATCAATCATCTAGCCAGTTTTTAATCCATTTAATGTGGTGCAATGTCATGTCGAAGACTTTACAGAGTCTAGGATATTATGTCAACACTGTTACCATAAGCTTTCGTGGGTGAATACCCACTTCGTCAGACGCATGCGTCTGACAAAGTGGGTATTCACCTACGAAAGCTTATGTCCAATACGTCTGTTAGTCTTAAAGGTGCCACAGGAGACTTTGTTGCTTTTTACAGATCCAGACTAACACGGCTACCCCTCTGATACTATTACCATATCACCCAAACTTATCATTTCATTAAAAAAAGATAGGTTAATTTGATAGGATCTATTTTCCATGAACCCATCTTGATTTGCATTATTTACATTACCCTCCTTTAATTCTTTATTAATAGAGTCCCATATCAGCCACTCCATTATCTTGCCCAGGATTCGCGTCAGGCTGACCGGCCTATAATTATCAGGGTCATCCTGTTTACCCTTTTAAAAATTGGCACATGATTAGCTTTCTTCCAGTCATCTGGAACTTTCCCAGTGCTCTAAGGTTTCTGGAAAATCAACATTAACAGTCCCATGAGCGTCTCAGCCAGCTCTCAAAATTCTCGGATGCAAGTTATCTGGACTTGCTTCATTAGCTTCTGTTCAGCATCCTCCAGAGATACTAGTAAAATGAAGAGTGTTATCACGATATGATGAGACTACATCCGTTTTTCCCCAAAAAACTTCATCACTCTGGCTCCTTATCTATAAAATGGATGGGATGTGTAGCTGCCACACAGGATGTTGTGAAGATAGACATTTCTAAAATGCTTGTAAGATGTAAGTGCTAGGCATTTTTCGTCTTTCTATAGTCTCAACTTCGTGTCCTCTTTTTTTTTTTTAAATTTCAGGATGGTAAAGTAAATGGCGTGACAGATTCCACAAGAATCTTGGGATACACCTTCCTTCACCCAAGCGTTGTGCCCCGCCCTCATGTCCAGTCAATTACCTTGACTCCGCAGGACGAGTTCTTCATTCTGGGTAGCAAGGGATTGTGGGACAGCCTCTCCATCGAGGAGGTGGTGGAAGCAGTCAGAAATGTGCCTGAACCACTGGCGGCTGCAAAGAAGCTTTGCACTTTGGCCCAGAGCTACGGCTACAACGACAGCATCAGTGCGGTGGTGGTTCAGCTCAATGTGACGGAGGACAGCTTTTGCTGCTGTGAGCTTAATGGAGTCCCGCCCCCCAGCCCAGGCATCTTTCCCCAGTCAGTCAACGTAGTCATTAAAGACAGACCTACAGATGCTTTGGGAATGCCATCTTCCAGCAGCGGCATGGCCTCTGAAATTAGCAGCGAGATCTCCACCTCTGAAATGAGCAGCGAGGTGGGGTCCACAGCCTCTGATGAGCCCCCTCAGGTAGCCATGAATGAGAACAGCCCAGCATACCCCAATGAACAGCGCTGCATGCTTCACCCAGTCTGCCTGTCCAATTCTTTCCAAAGGCAGTTGTCCAGCGCCACCTTCTCCAGCGCCTTCTCTGACAATGGCCTTGACAGTGATGACGAAGAGCCAATTGAGGGTGTCTTTACCAATGGCAGCCAGGTGGAAGTGGAGGTGGACATCCACTGCAGCCGAGCAAAGGAGAAGCAGTTGCTCCAAGTGCCTGTGGAAGCCAGCGATGAAGGCATCGTCATTAGCGCGAATGAGGATGAAACGGGCCTTTCCAGGAAAGCAGATTATTCCAGCACTGGTACAATTGGGCGCCGACGGGGCAATGGTTCTGTGGCTCCTCAGGAAAGGAGCCATAACTTGATTGAAGTAGCAACTGATGCACCTCTCAGAAAAACTGGGGGCTACTTTGCAGCCCCAGCCCAGCCAGATCCAGATGACCAATTCATCATCCCACCAGAGCTTGAAGAAGAGGTCAAGGAGATTATGAAACAACACCAGGAACAACAACAGCAGCAGCAGCAGCGGCAGTATCAGATGGATCAGCTGCCAGACTATTACGATACACCACTATGACCCAATCTGCATACTGTTCAGAAATAAGCTAACGAACAAGAAGACATGAGTGCAGGACCCAAATAGGGCTCACATTACTGCAGGGGTTTTACTACATTTTGTTTTCCTTACCCTGCCACTACAGATAACTGCAGCTTCTCTTTCTGTTTGTTAGTTTTAATATCAACTGACATTGTTCTAGAGATGATTTACCAATAAGATTTAAACTAGTTAACTTTCCCCTTAACATATCAAGTGTAAAAAATAAAAGGTTTAATATATTGCAGAGAGACATGATGATGTAATTTTTTTTAAATGGCTCGTTTTTTTGTTTGTTTGGGAAGCAGGGCAATATGCCAGTGCTAAATGATTAAGTAATATTGTAATACTGTATTTCTTTGAGAAAGAAAAAGGCTTTTTTGGTCTTGAAAATGATAGACATTTGTAGAATATGGAGACTAACTCCTAGGAGTTGCTTTACTCTTTCAGATGACTTAAGTCACTGAGATTCACTAATTTTCTCTGAGAGAACAGTTGATTGGGAAATTACTGTAAATAGATCTGTGTTGTATAGTGATGCTTAAAATGTTTTGTAGTTTTGGCATAAGGACACAACCTGAACTGACTTTTTGTTTTCTTGACTCTTTGGGCCATGGTTGTCATACTGAGTGGCTGTATAAATTACCTACAAATTTAGGTGGTTCTTAAACCATAGAAAACAGCCTCTTTTTCTTCTGGTCTCTTTTTCTTCTTTTACTTTTACAGGCACATTTTATTTGTGTTCCTTATTGCTGCCACAACCAGCATGATTGTATAGAGCTCCTTTACTGTAGATCATTTACATACCAAGAGTTATATTAAAGCAGAATGCACAAATGAACATGTCATAACTTTTGTTATAATAAATACAAAATTTACAAATAATGAGAGTCTGCTTTTATGTCTGAGCAGCTGGATGTATGTATTTCCTGAACAAAAGTTCTTGGAGTTCTTTGGGTTTATCTGGATAGTGCACACTGTTGTTTAAATAGCTCTTTTTAAATTGTTCTGTGAAACTGGAGAATTTTACCTTGAAAATATAGAAATCTGCTATAAAAATAAATCACCAGGTACTTTCACAGTGAAATCATATTTCTTATAAAGGGGCTCAAATTCTCTAGCAGAGAAATATTGCATTTAATTTCTATTGGCTTTTTTCTTTCAGTAGCAATCATCTGTTGTCAGCTCTTTCTCCAAAACACTATTGATGATATTGGAAGACTCAGTTCCACCTGTGGTCTGACTTCAGACCCCACCACCCTCCTTCAGAAGGATGGAGGAGTTGAGAAAAATGGCAGGTTAGAAATGGTAAAGAGGGGCATTTGGGGGCAGAGAAAAGAAAGGGGCGAGAAGTCTGAACAATTTGAGTTTAATGGTAGTTCTGCCTTTCATAACAAGAAAAAAATATTTTCCTGCTTTAGTTGAGAAGTGGGGACACTCTCTTCTCAATCCCACTTTCATTTGAATGCTGCAGATCAGCCTTACTTTCTTTGATAGATGTATCAGTATTTAATAGCAGATGACATACCTCCCTGAGGCTGTGTTGAGTCAACATCTTGTAACAAGAGCATAATATGGGATAGGCTTCCCAGTCTGCTCCAGGGCCTGATGGCGAAAAGGAGAGATTTCCTTTAATACAGCTTTTGACTAGCTTTCCTTCTAAGAATACTACAGGCAATTAAGAGGTGGGGAATTTGGGGGGAAAATACAAAAGTACTGATTTTCAGTTTGGCAGATACTAATTCACACTGCTTGCCTTGTGTGGTTCTAATGCAGAATGTGTTTGTAGTCCCATTGGTATAATTAATGAGATCAGTAGGGACATGTACAGCTGCGGGAGTATGTTAATTTACTGCAGAATCAGCTCCACAATGGGAGCACAAATGACTATTGTTCTGGAAGAGCCATAAAATACAGTATTAAAATAGAGACTAGATTAACAACTTTTAGGCAGGTAAAACTCTGGATAATCTTTGATAAATGGTTTTGAAATCCGAAAATGGACTGGTAGTGATTCATTTTGTTCTAAATAATCAGACTCAATGTCCTCGGCACAAACTGTACCGAGATTTTTCAGTTGTTGCCTGAGCCTAAAGGTGCTAATGACCAAAGGTTATACAAGGGCCTGGGCAAGTGGGTACAAGTTAGGGCTTCCTGAGTAATTGTAAAACTTCTCTGCACCGTAGGAATGGGAATTTTCTCCAGTGTAGAGTCTGTTGTTAACAGCGCAATAATGCACTTGCTGCTCTGTCAGTGAGCAGGACTAGCTTGAATTGTTCTTCTATTTCTGTTCAGTCTAAAATGCTTCTGTGAAATAACATTACATAGATAGCATAATGGTGAGTGAGATTTTCTCTTTTATTAACGTCAATTGATACTTAGGTGCTGGGTGCAGATAAGAGGGACAAAATGGGGGATTCTTTCTTATGAGTCTGTCTGACCCTAACCTCAAAAATCCACATACTCCTCTGTGCCCCATCTTCTTTGGGTGTCACACGGAATGTTCTCCTTCACCTTCAGAGAGGATGAGAATAAAGGAGAAGTTCAGTCCAAATGTTAGCTATTTCTTGCAGGAAATGCCTTTTAGCCTTTTCTTTTTATGCCCATACATGGTAGCATAAAGACAGGCAGAACTGACAGACCACCAAATCTTGCTCTCTTCTACCTACCACCTACTTTAAGATGCGTGATGGTCAGTTCACTGGAAGGGCTTCTATAGTCTTATAATGCCAGGTTTTGGCTGAGAAACTGTATATTTTGGATTTCTTGCTCTTGAGACAGAGTTTTGCTTGTGCACTTCCAGCTGCTGTCCTGGCAAGCCTGAGATGCCAAGGATTGAATGGACCATAGAGACTGAAGTCTTTTCTCATCCTTCCAGTGGGCCCTCCAGAGCATGCTGAAAAACATCAAGGTGGTGGATGATGTTAAACCAGCATCTTTCAAAAACACTTTTAAATAAACAAGATTGGCATTCTTCTGGTGAAGGCACTGGACTAGGAATTGGGAGACCTGATTTCAGTTCCTAGCTCTGCCACAGACTTCCTGGGTGACTTTGGGGAAGTCGCTTAACTTCTGGGCCTAAATTCTCCAAGCTGGCTAGGCATCATGATACCATAGTGATCACCACCCCAGAAAAGCCATAAATATAGGTGGTGTGCTTTGAACAATAGCCAATTAATAAAAAAACAGCAAGAAGGGACATTTTCAGTGAATAATGAGCCCACCTCTAATGGGATCAGAAGTTCAGAAATTGAGAAAAGGAGGTGCTTGGAGACGCAGACAATGTTAAACTTAATGTGGCCTTTGAAACATGCAGAGGAGAAGCCTGAGACAGGCAGAGATGCTTGACTGGAAGGAGGGGAAAGGCTGGTGGTGGAAAGGTGGATGATGTCTCCATTGTTTTGCAGAAAAGTACCTTTAGTATAAAACAAACTAGTGTGTGTATGAAAAAATAACTTCATTTGTTTACAGTATATATGCAAAACTTTTTTTTGGGAGGGTGGGGGGCATTGTTAAAGAGAAATATTTCATCTTGCCTGCTGTCAAATAGCTCTTAAATAATTCATTTTATTGTGGATGATGGATCATAGGAATTCTGCTAGTGTGTTTCAAGCATGACTCTTTAAATCACATCATCTTTTTCATTTGTAAGTAATGAAGTGATTTTCTTATCTCTTTAGATGATTTATTGCTTTCAGAATGAGTCCAACTGTATCTGTATCGATGCAGTCTCTTGCTCCTAGAACTAATTACCTTGTTGAAGTGGCACAGAAATAGCAATGCTGAAAGGACAACAGTTTCAGTGATCTTAATCTGATCTTACTCATTTGCTTACAGATGATACACATTTGGTTGCAAGCACAATAATTGCATCTCCACACAAACTGAATAGATGTCTAACTACTCAACTTGTATGTGAGGGTATAGTAATTGTTTATGCAGTTCTGTGCACATACAATTGAAGGTCACTTTAGGAAAATGTTCCCAGTAGTGACTACTTGTCCTTAGAAGATAATCTAAATTAATAACATATCCAGTAGAGAGAGAGAGAGATGGCCAAGCAAGGCACATCTACACAAACACTATGTGCAAGTTAGATGTAAATTCTACACCACTCCAGAGTGCTGCACACTAGCTGTCCATGTGGACCCTGCTGCTGTGCACTGAATGTTCCCTAGTGTGCAGTAACCTACTTTTGTTTCAAACCATAGTAGGTCACTGTATATTAAGGAACTTTTAGTGCACAGCAGGCTACTGATTTAGATCCCAGATTTTCACACACTAATTTTTCATCTAGACAAGCCCTTTGATTCAGCCACATCCAGAAAGATTTGAAGTCTGAAACTATTTTAGCTTGGGATTCATTTAATCTCCGATATTTTTCTTACTAAAAGTAATTTAGTGCTTATTTTGTACCAGTCATGGAAAATAAGATTCTTGTGTGTGGCTGACTTCTCAAATCTTTTAATGCATTCAAACAACAAGCCAAAACAAACAAACAAAACAGCCGCGATCACGATCTGTGGAGGCAATTTGGACGGGAGGTCCTTCACTCCCAGGTGGAGTGAGGGACCGTCCGCCGAATTGCCGCCAAATACCTGAACCTGCCGCCCCTCTCCGGAGTGGCCGCCCCAAGCACCTGCTTGGTGCCTGGAGCTGGCCCTGACTGTAGTGCAATCTCTTTACCATGTGAACTTACAAATGTAGAATTGTGTACAAAAAAACTGTGTTCAAAAATAAAACAATGTAAAATTTTAGAGTTTGCAAGTCCACTCAGTCCTACTTCTTGTTCAGCCAATTGCTTAGACAAACAAGTTTGTTTAAATTTGCAGGAGATAATGCTGCCAGCTTCTTGTTTATGTAACTTGAAAGTGAGAACAAGTATTCTCATGGCACTGTTGTAGCTGGTGTCGAAAGACATTTACGTGCCAGATGCGCTAAAGATTCATATGTTCCTTCATGCTTCAACCACCATTCCAGAGGACATGTGTCCATGCTGATGATAGGTTCTTTTCAATAACAATCCAAAGCAGTGCAGACCAAAGCATGTTCATTTTCATTATCTGAGTCAGATGCCATCAGCAGAAGATTGATTTTCTTTTTTCATGGTTTAGGTTGTGTAGTTTCCGGATCAAAGTGTTGCTCTGTTAAGACTTCTGAAAGCATGCTCCACACCTTGTCCCTCTCAGATTTTTGGAAGGCACTTCAGATTCATCAAATGATTGCTCATGTACATTCCATGGTACATGTGCGTGCTTGCCATGCACACCCGTGCCGGAAGTTTTTTTACCCTAGCAGTACCTATAGGGGAGTGCCCCTAGCGACCCCTGGAGTGGCGCCTCCATGGTGTGGTATAAGGGACACTGCATGCTCCCCACCCTCAGTTCCTCTTGCTGCCAGTGAAGGTGCATTGGAACTGCTCTGCTCCAGTTTGGCTGCAGCTTTCCTCTTGAACTCTTGTTCGTTCATAGTTAGTAGTACCTGTAGTTAAAGTAGTTTAGATTAGTGTTAATTTAGTTAGTGCACCAGTGAGTGAGCCGCACATGGACTGTTTTACACTGTCTGGGGGGAACCCATCTCAGTGGGGATCACTGCAAGATTCGCAGCTCATTCAAGCCTCGGACCAAAAAGGAAAGGGACATTTGGCTCCGAGCCATTCTGATAGAGTCGGCGTTGACCCCAACTCTGGTGCGCTGCTCCGAGTCAGCACCAAGTACCACGGTGTTGGTGTGCGGCGACCCTTCGGTACCTTCCAACAGTCAGCACCGCTCCCCATCCATGGGACACGCCAAGAAAGGGTCTTCACCTAGACACCGGAGCAAGACCGGGGAAGAGACTAGACCCACATTGGGCAGTTCTCAATCCCCGTCAGCCTCCAGGCCTCTGACTCAGGTTGAGCAGAGCAGCCCAGCCCACTCAGCGCTGACCTCCCCGGATGTCCGGGTGTCCTCCACGCCGGAGGCACTGCAAGCAGCCTGGGACGTTATGTCTCTGCCAGTACCAGGGACCCCGCC
This sequence comes from Trachemys scripta elegans, assembly GCF_013100865.1. Taxonomy (NCBI): domain Eukaryota; kingdom Metazoa; phylum Chordata; order Testudines; family Emydidae; genus Trachemys; species Trachemys scripta. The sequence goes on from NC_048299.1 coordinate 162,578,996, forward strand.
ATCATTGGCTCCCTGGTCCAGAGACAAGGCGTTGCTTGGATCTCCGCAGTCCCCACCTGATCGGTACCTTTTGCGGTCTAGGGAATGTTCCTGATGCCGTTTGCCGATCAGCAACTGCCCCCGAGTGCAGTCCGCACTGGTCCCCATTGACCCCCACCAAGTTGTCTGGTCTGGTTCCAACTGGCAGGGGATCCAGGCAACGCTCTACCTTGAGGGAACGTGTACCTCGCAAGGAGAGCATGCCCCATCAAGACCGGGACAGACGGCAGCAGAGGTCCTCGTCTTTGAGAGGCCATCATATCCCATCGCGATACAGGCATAAACGCCATTCCCGTTTTTCGTCTCGCTCTAGGACCCCGCTGCAGCACTGCTCCCGCAGTCCTAGGTGTCGATCGCTGGCACCTCGCCGTCGCGGATCCGCCCATCGGAGCAGATCGCGAGCAGCTGCTACCAATAGTATTCCTGCTCCTCCACGCTGGGATCACGGTCTTGTGGTTAGCACCATTCCCAATGCCACCACTCATCCCAGTCCCAGGACAGCGGCAGGTCGTATGCCAGCCCGGCCTCCCTTCGTAGTAGTCAGTCGATGGGAAAGGCTAGTCAGGCTGAACAGCCTGCTCCGCCGGTGCCACAGCAGGTGCAGTGGCACCAGGCTCCTTGGCTGGCACTGTGGTACCAATGGGTCCCGTGGCCCCTGACGCAGCCCCTGGTGGTGGCTTGCTCGGTGGCTGGAGCCTCGGAGAGACAGTCAGCCTCCGTATCTCAGCCTCCCAGAAGGGAGTCAGTGGGGCATTCATTTCCAGTTCCATGGCCGGAGGGTGACCAAGTGGTGGGACTTCTGGCACTGGTGGGTACGCAGAATAACACACCCCCATCCTCATCCTCCCCAATGAGGTGATTACGGCTCCTTCTCCATCTGTTCAATAGGAGGACTCTTAAGGCCCACCAGGAACTGTTGAAATGGGTGGCATCGAGCTACAACCTTCAAGCCGAGGAGGTGGAGGAGCCCTCAAACTCCTTCTTCAATGTCCTCTCGGCCTTGGCACTGGGCAGGGTGGTCCTCCCACTCCACGAACGGGTGGTGAACATTTCAAATTCCTTGTGGCAAACCCCAGCTTCCTTGCCCCCATCTCTAAGAGGGCGGAACGGAAGTACTTTGTGCCCGCCAAGGGGCATGAATACCTGTACACCCACCCTGCCCCCAACTCCCTGGTGGTTGTATCGGTCAACCACAGGAAGAGGCAGGGCCAGTCAGCCCCTACTCTGAAAAATAAAGACTCAAGGAGGCTGGACTTATTCGGGAGACAGGTTTATTTGTCCTCAAGTTTCCGGTTAAGGGTGGCAAACCATCAAGCTCTCCTGGGTCGGTATGAGTTCAGTTTGTGGGGCTCTCTGCCCGAATTCAAGGTCTCCCTCCAGGAGTATGACATAAAGGAGTTCAAGGCTCTGGTGGAGGAGGATACAGCGGCTGCCAGGGCGACCCTGCAGGCAGCGTTGGATGCCGTGGATATGACTGCAAGGTCTATGCCTCCGCCGGGTCCATGTGGAGGGTTTTGTGGCTCCTGCTGTCTGGGCTGTCCAGCAAGGCGCAGTTCGGGCCTCCAGTCCTGCAGTGGGACCTGAACATGGCGCTGGCCCGGTTGACGGGTCCCCCATTTGAGCCGCTAGCTACGTGCTCCTGGTCACACCTATCGAGGAAGATAGCCTTCCTGGTGGCGATCACATCAGCTAGATGGGTCTCGGAACTCAGGGCGCTGATCTCCGAACTCCCATACACGGTGTTCCATAAGGGTAAGGTCCATCTCTGACCATATCCTTCATTCCTCCCCAACGTGGTCTCCACCTACCACATGGCTTAGGATATTTTTCTGCTGGTCCTCTGTCCGAAGCCCCATGCATCCAGTGAGGAGCGCCTCCTCCACATGCTGGATGTGCGACAGGCTCTGGCCTTTTACCTGGAACGGACAAAGCCATTCAGGAAATCCTCGCAACTGTTCATCACCTCGGCCGAGTGCATGAGAGGTTGGCCAATCTCCACTTAGCGGCTCTCCAACTGGATCACCCCATGTATGCGTGCCTGTTACGGCCTGGCGGGGATTCCCTGCCACCGATTGTAAGGGCACATTCAACTAGGGTGCAAGCCTCGTCGGCTGCCTTTTTAGCACATGTTCCCATTCAGCACATTTGTAGGGCTGGTCTTCTGTTCACACGTTCACCTTGCATTATGCGATCATCTCCCAGATCAGGGAGGATGCCGGGTTCGGCAGGGCAGTGCTCCGTCCCGAGAGTCTGAACTCCTAACCACCTCCAACAGATACAGCTTGTAATCACCTAGTGTGGAATACGCCTGAGCAATCACTCGAAGAATAAAAGACAGTTACCTTTTCCATAACTGGTGTTCTTCGAGATGTGTTGCTCATGTCCATTCCACATCCCGCCTTCCCCTCTGTGGGAGTTGTCTGGCAAGAAGGAACTGGGGGGGGGGGGGCAGAGAGGGGAGTGCACAGCACCTGTTATAGCATGCTATGGAGGTGCCACTCCAGTGGCGAGTGCACACACCTATTGTGGAATGGACCTGAGCAACACATCTCGAACACCAGTTACGGAAAAGGTAACGGAAAAGCACTCGACAACCTAAAGTCGAGTGCTGTAGCTATCTTTAGAAATCTCACATTGGTACCTTCTTTGCATTTTGTCAAATCTGCAGTGAAAGTGTTATTAAAATGAACAATGTGCTGGGTCATCATCTGAGACTTCTATAACATGAAATATATGGCAGAATGCAGATAGAGCAGCAGACATACAGTTCTCCCCCAAGAAGTTCAGTCACAAATTTAATTAACGCATTATTTTTTTAACGACTGTCATCAGCATGAAAGCATGTCCTCTGGAATGGTGGCTGAAGCATGAAGAGACATAAGAATGTTTAGGATTTCTGGCATGTAAATATCTTGCAACACCAGCTACAACAATGCCATGAGAACACTTGTTCTCACTTTCAGATGACGTAAACAAGAAGCAGGCAGCATTATCTCCTGTAAATGTAAACAAAATTGTTTCTCTTAGTGATTGGCTGAACAAAAATTAGGACTGAATGGATTTGTAGGCTCTGAAGTTTTACATTGTTTTGTTTTTGAGTGCAGCTATCTAACACAAAAAATCCTACATTTTAAAGTTGCACTTTCACAACAGAGATTGCACTACAGTACTTGTATAAAGTGAATTGAAATACTATTTCTTTTGTTTATGATTTTGCAGTGCAAATATTTGTAATCAAAATAATATACACTTTTATTTCAATTACAACACAGTATACAATATATATGAAAAGGTAGAAAAAACATCAAAATACTTAATAAATTTCAATTGGTGTTCTATTGTTTAACAGTGCGATTAAAACGGCGATTAATTGGGATACATATTTTTATCGCAATTAATTTTTTTGAGTTAATCGCATGAGTTAACTGATTAATGGACAGCCCTAATTGCCAGTAATCATGGTTCTGCAAGCCTTGTTTTCAGGAGGGTTGCACCAGTGTAACTGGAACTTAAGGGACAATTGTGGCGGTAAGATGAAATAGCCAATCTCTCCCTCCCCTACTTGTGTTGGCGCCTGCAGGGCTAACAGGACTGTAAGGAGATAAATATTGTTTTGAGCTGGGTGAAACCTTGTTACAGGTTGAGTTGAAACCCCACTGAGGTTGACAGGTGTGAATTCATCCTCAATTAACATAACTATAACCATAAGCCCCTACCAAGACAATAGGTATATGTCGGGGTAGTCAATAGGCAGATCCCAAGCCACATCCGGACCACCAGATGCTTTTGAATTGACCCCAAAATCTTTTTACTTACCATTATTGTTGTTTCATTACAATTTTCTCTGGAGTCTGGATCTTGACTATATCGTAAGCAAGAAATTTGGATCTTGACAAAAAATAATTGGTGTATGTGAACCCACCCAGGAGGTTTTGGATGAGTATCTGTTTCCGGGGGGGGGGGGGAAAGAGGTGTGGAGAGAGAGATCTCAAATTGAGAACAGACAAGAAGAGAGAGAGGCAGGAACCTAAGCACAATGTGACCTTGGAAAAAGCTTGAGAGAGCTTTTGAGTCTGGTGTTGGCTAAAGCGGCTAGGGTGCTGTAAGAAACAGCTCCTTTTGTTCTTGGTTCATTCTGTGTTCAGAGACACAATACTTGGTGCATTCCTTGTAAATAAAACAAAACAAAAACCCAAAAAAGAGGACTGGACTAGATGACCTCTCAAGGTCCCTTCCAGTTCTGAGTCTCTTGCACTGTAGAAGTATGAGACACTAACTCGTGAATAAAATGCTTTTTCATTAGAACGACAACCAAGGAAGAAGACACCAGCTCTGGCAAACAAACTTACATTAAGTGCACTTGCTGTAAGCATTTATACTTTAATCCTGAAAAATATATTGAATATATACATTGTCCATATATTCTGTATATTATACAGTGTTCATTTTTATTAAAAATTGGGTGATGACAGAGCAGACCTGGAAACTGGGGTGTCTTTTCCTCTAGGAAAATAAATATACCTCTACCCCCAATATAACACGACCCGATATAACACGAATTCGGATATAACGCGGTAAAGCAGTGCTCCGGGGGGGGAGCTGCGCACTCCAGTGGGTCAAAGCAAATTCGATATAACGCTGTTTCACCTATAACATAAGATTTTTTGGCTCCCGAGGACAGCGTTATATCGGGGTAGAGGTGTATATTAAAAAAAAACCCTGACACTTGCATTCCAAATGAAAGTAAAAGCTCTTTATATGACTCTTTATGAACCTTAGGGACAAATTAGCTGTAGCAGGGATGATTCTGCAGGCTGCATAAAGGGGGGGGGAGATTTCATCACAGGCAGGGAGATTGTCCCTGCACAAAGTTTGACAGAATTTTAAGACGCTTCTGTGTCCCCCCCACACCCCAGCACATCATTGTACCTCGGGCAGTGAAGTCTTTCTACAGCAATCTCATAAAACATTTCTAGGCCCAGCTCAGTCTCTTGAACTATTGAGAATCTTCTTCAGGATGAGGGAGACTTGATTGTAAAACGAATGTAAGCGAACATTGTCCTGTTCAGAAGCTGAGCTCATTGGGCAGCTCCTTGTGCGAAACTAGTTTACATTGCAATGGGGCACGTGCAGTGAAAAGAGAGAGAAATGCCGCTTGTGGAAATAGTTGCCATGTTTTGGCTTTTCAGTGACTTATGTGAAATTAGTTTGTTTTACAGACTAACTGTTCTATTGCACCTGTGAAATTCCCTAAGTTTTGAGTTATTGGTCTCCATCCAGTTCATGGTGAACTCTATTCTGAAACTCTCTCCTCCAAGTGGTGATACTGTCAGAAGTCACCAAGTGGAGCACCGATAGGGGGACACATCTCGAAGAACCACAGTTACTGCACAAAGTGAGTAATGTTTTTTTAATGATCACTAAGTTAGCGTATTTTTGAAAAATTAAAGGAAATGATCCTAGCTGTCTCTCCAGACATTGTAACTTGAACCTAATCTCCATTAGCTTGTTCAAGGACATGACATACTACAGGCTATCTCAGAGTCAAGGTGTGTTTCCACATTCTCTGAAGGAAGGAGAGCAATTCTCTGCATCTATTGAATGGGTCTGTTTTTCCCCTCCATGGTGGCCAAGAAGCATTGCTAACATCCAGTTTTATTTTCAAGAGATTTTTCTGTGCATTAATTTGAGGTTTTGTGGGCCAGATCCCTGGGTAGTGTCAAGTGGCTTCTGCAGTGTTGCTGATATGGTACTATATTTGTTAAAACTTATCATTTGAATCTAAATATAGTGTGTGTGTATATATAATACATACGAGAATATAAATAGTGTCTATATCAACGGTTCTCAACCCGTGGCCCATGGGCCGCATATGGCCCAATTAGCACACAGCTGTGTGCTAAAGGCGGGTGGGCTCCCGGGCTGCTGCTGCGCAGCAGGTGGGGTGGGCTCTGGGCTCCCGGCTGTCATGCTGTGGGGTGGGCAGGGTCCGGGGGTGGGGTCCTGGCTGCCCCCCAGCTCCCCACATGGTTCCAGGCAGCCAGTTGCTGCCTAACCCTGCATAGTAGGGTCGGGTCCCTGCAGGGTCTGGGTCCTGGCAGCCTCCCTGGCCCCGCATGGTGGGGGTTGGGAGTCCCCGCGCACCAGGATCCGGGATCAGGGTCCCTGCCCCATGCCCAGCTCTCCACGCCTGGCCCCACTCTGTGGAAGGGTTTCTTAGTGGAGAGTGCTGAGCATAGCGGTTTTGGGGGGGGGAGCACTCTGGTTCTCAACCGTATGCAGCCCACAATGATAAATAGGTTGAGAACCACTGGTGTATATACAATATATGTGGGAATTCATGTTTAATTAAGGATACTTCATATATCTAATTTGCTTAAGAGTTGAGGTTCCAACTTGCATTAAGAGCAGATGGGCAAGTTTGAACTCTTACTGTTTTTGCTCATATTCATCCAACCTCAACTTGAAAGCCTGTATGGAATACAGGAAGCACAAGTTTTCGGGTATCTACTGTTGTCTAAACAATATTTTATTCATCACTAAAAGGAAGGTATTGTATATGAATAACGTAGTGTATCTGAATCTTAATTGAGTTACCCAAAGCACATTTAAAACATCTATGTCCCTTACCTATGTATGTCTCATGAGCCTCTCAGAATCTTTTTGAAAAATTATCTACAGACATTGTGTACACATTTTCCTCATTTAAGCTGCTCAACATGCCATGAGAGCTTCTGAAAGTCCAGTAGCAGCTGCATTTCTCAGTATAAATGGGATCAGTATAAATCAATCTAGACCATTTGTATTATTGAAGGGCATCCTCTGACTTGCTTGTCTTGCATTGTCACATGCCAAAACCAATCACATCAAATATGTTGACAATCTACAGACCTTGCAAGGAGCCTGTTTTATTTATGATGGGTGATGGGGAGCATCTGCGACAGTTTTCATGCTGTGCTGGCATAATGCTTCTTAATGCATTGAATGCCGCCCTTTCTTAGAGTGATGCTGTGGAAGAGATGAGTAACAATGAATGTTTGTCATGTCTGTCTTGAGTAACATGATTTCTATTTCTTTTTTAATAATTTATCTGAGATTTTAAAGAAAATGTTCATGAAAGTTCAGTAAATACAATCAAGCAATACCAAAAAGACCGAATCATCAATATATGTTTATGTATTTATGTAAAACTAAATTATACAAAGAGTAGAGAAGAAAAGCAAGAACAGAGAGACTAACTTAAATACAAGGGAAAGATTACAAGTGTGAGCAAAATACATTCTTTATTCATTAACATTTGTCCACATGTACAATCAAACTGTTCTTTAATGCATTAATCTATACAAACATTTTCATTTAAAGATGCATCAACGATTCAAATGGTAATCCAGAGTTTTATGTTAGGCTTTGAGTGTGATTTCCAGTGTTGTACAATTATTTGCTTGCATTCAGTACTTCTTCCACATTAAATGCAGACTATTCCAAAACATATTGAAACGAATGTATAGTACTCCAATCCTGACAATTTAGAATGCATACCTTGGTGAAAGAGACTAGGAAAACTTTTCTGTATTTATGGATCTTATTACTCAGAGAGGCAATTTTCAGGTAGATCGTTACAAGGGTACGTCTGCCTACTTGCAGCTTGGGTGGGGGAAGAGCTAGACCTGCAAGTCCCTGGTGGGAGGGGGAGTACCCTGCTTCCTGAAGTTCTCTTGAACTAACCTCCACAGTCAGGATAATTCATATCTATTTTTCTAGAGTGAGGAAAAAGCACAATTTCTCTTACTGCAGACCACAGCGACAAACCAAATCCAATTCCCATCTCTATTCTGGATGTTCCATATGTCTCCACGCTGGGGCAGACCTATGGGCCTTATTACGCAAAGAAGGTATATTTTCAGGTAAGCAGATGAATGTTCTTATTTGTTGTTCTAAGGCACACAGATTCATTGTCATGAGATTTTCACAGATGGGAAGCTTGGTCGTTCTTTAAATATGTACCAGCTGAGATATTAGTCCCCAGGGGAGGATATATAAAGTACAACACTGGGTGTCATCTGAGAAAGCTCCCAATTTAAATATTCATCTGATTGAAGACAGTAGCTATTGGGAGCTCTGCTTTAATGGATAGGAAGTAGATGCATTGTGTGCAGGAGTTTGATTTAGATAGATGCTGAAGGAGCAGAATGAGATTCTAAGGTTATGTTTTCTGACCTTTTATTGGGCTGGAATAAGCATTGATGTCCTAAGGAAGCATTTAATGCTGGGATTGGTACCAAGCTTACTTTCCTTGAACATGAAAACATTATAGAGATTTACCTTTCTGCTTGGACACTTATACACCCACATTAGCCCTCCTGGAGGAATTCAAGACCATGTTTTACATGGTAGTTAAACTATGGGCTTTGCACCAGCCAGCAGAATTTGTTTTTGTTGAGTTACTTTGAGTCCATGAGAGTGATAATGAGTTCCTCCATTTTTAACCTGTCTGAACCCAGACGAACTGCTTTTTTCAATGGCAGACGGCCTCTGTGACATAGAGGCATCAGACGATCCAATGCTAGTTAATTGCCTGAGATCCATAGCCTCTTCATCCACAAAGGCAAAAACAGTGTCACTGCCATGCTCTCCTTCCTATCTTTTGTATGGTCCTGGGCAACAGTGGAAAGACACATAGCATACACGTTGCCCAGTTTTGTGAGAGGTCATTCACCATCTCAGAATCTAGGTCCTGACACATGGAGAGGCCAATATGGCTTTCTGTTGTTTCTAGATGCAGATGTCAATCACTAGCTCACCAAGTTGACTGAGTGAGGCTATTTCTGGGTACACATTCCACTCTGCTTAATCCAACTTCTGTCATAATAAATCTTGGTATTTGTCTTTGCTCTCGATGTGGAGTGCACATAAAGATAGGAAACTTGGCTCTGGCCAGGACAGGATAAGTTGATTTTTTTTTTCTTTTCTTCCTGAATTGGATGATCATGTTCCCCCTAGTTTATGTAAAACTCCCTCAGACACATTGATCCTCAAGTAGAATAAGTCTTTTATCCTTGGAAAGAACAGCACTCTGAAACTTTAGTAAATCATTGTTTCAACTGGTGGATGCTCTGCACTCTTTCAATCCAGGGGAAAGGTACGAGAAGAAATTGAGACCTGAATGAGCCCCCTGCATTACCCCAGCTGGCATTTTGATATTAGGCTCACTCTTCCTGATGCACTAATGGGTGGATCCCTTTAAAAAAAAAAAAAAAGTTTTGTCTACATTTGGTTGAGGGAGTGGAGAATATATGATAGGGCCTTGATCCCATCACATCCGTTGGCAGAGATGAGATGCAAGGGAATAGCAAGAATTACTGATCAGGTCTCATAGGAGCTCTGTTTCTTTGAAGCACATCTGTCATGAGATCAACATTCTCAATAGACTCCAATAAGAACTGGATTTTTTCTGAGACACCACTCATTTTCCTTTGTGGACATAATCTTCTGAGATGAGAGCTGGTACCTGATAGTATTCATAGTCAGCCCTCTTCTTTGCTTGGCTTGCTCTGTGAAGCATGCATGGGCACCAGCCGTTGCACAAATACCTCAGAAGGGGGAGTGGAGTGGAGGAGACAATCACCCCCAGAAAAATCAAATGCAGCCTTTGGATACAGCTGGGAATTACAGAACCACTGAGCCAAACTGTTAGTCTAAACTTCTGAAAAAGTTTGGAGTTTCTCTCTGAGAAAAGCTCTGCAGCAGAGAGGCCTGCCTGAGCTGCCGGGCACTGGGGAGTGCCTGACAGGTCTTGTTCTGCCCCCAAGCTGCCAGCAGGCTGCTGTACCCATTGTAATGTGCTAAGGTCCACAGATACAATGCATGTATTGAATGAAAAAAGTCTGTTGCTAAACAGGACAAGTAGGACAGTGAAATCAATATGAAAAAGGCGGGGGAAATACTAGCCAAACATATCTGAAGTTGGAACTAGCTGGGCAAGGAGACTGGGGCTGCGAACTAGTTTGGCTGAGGGCAGGAGGTGAGAGGAGCTAGATCTGGTAAGGAGTTGACATGCATGGGAGACTGGGACTGGCTGGGCAAAGAGAGTAGGACAAGTAGCCAGGCAAGGGGGGATGCTGAGATTGCATGATTCAGAGTGGTAGCCGTGTTAGTCTGTTTCAGCAAAAACAACTAGGAGTCTTGTGGCACCTTAAAGACTAACGAATTTATTAGCACATAAGTTTTTGTGGGCTATGACGCACTTCTTCAGATGTATGGAGTGAAAAATACAGTAGGCAGGCATAAATACACAGGGAGGGAGATTGGGACTGAGCCAGTGGGGATAGGAAACATGGAAGTGGGTGAGATGACTGGAGGATAGGGCTTGGGAGAGATGGATCAGGTGAGGAGCCAGAAGAAAGGAGATTAGAAGTGGCTGGGCAGGGAGACTGGAATGAGGGGACTGGCATTAACTAGGTGAGGAGAATGGGTCTGGGACAATGAGCCTGGGGTGGGGAAGAGGAAGCATTTGAATACACAAGAGGGGACAAGGAAGAAAAGTTCATGCTGTGGGGAGGGAGGAGAATAGACCACTAAGAGCGCACACTCCTCCAGAGCCTGGAATGAAACCCTCATTCCTGAGTCTCCCCATTCCTCTGCTCTTATCAAACAGCTGTGAAAACCACTGGCAAAGTGTCCCATTCCCTGTTACTGTTGGTCCATGCAGAGGATGACAGCCTACTACTGCCACAATTTACTCCATTAATGCAAGTGATAGAGGTCTGTGTGGCAGACCTAAGGGTTCCAACACTGCTGGTGGCCCATGTAAGTGTCAATATGATTCCACATGATGGAATTTGCTGCTCTGTTGTTGTTGTTGTTGTTGTTGTTGTTTTTTTAAACCTAGGAGATTACATACAAAAATCTGTTAAAATAATAATGTTGCAAAGTCAAGCTGTCAAAAGTTAGGAAATACCAGATTTAAGGTTGACTGTGCAATCTTAACTTGACCCCCTTGTGATTATGCATTATGATAGTCCTAATTCATTATTCTATTTCCCCCCCCCCACAGGATCCATTCATTCAGTGCACAGGTGGACTTGCTCTGGGGATGAATCAGGGTTGTGTAATGAAGACTGTTGTTTGTAGGACCCCTGTTTCATTTATTTCAGAAGTTGGAAGATGTGTAGCGTAAAGGGTTGCAGGAAGAGAAGGGATGGTCTCATGGTTAAGCCAGTTAAATGCTGCCCTGGAAAATTGGGTTCTATCCCTGCCTCTGCCACACAGTTCCTATGTGATGCTGGGTAAGTTGCTTAAACTAAACTTTTCACAGGTGGTCTCTATTTGTGTGTTCCTCATTTTCTGGGTGCCGGGCTTGAGACCCCGGGATCTGATTTTTGCAGAAGTGCTAAATGCTCGCAGCTTCAAGTGAAGTCAATGTGAACTGTGCTTGGAACATATAAAGTGCTATATAAAGTACTCTGGAAAAAACAGGTCCTAGGCATCTCTAAATTAGTGGATACTTTTTGACCTTAAGCTCTTTGTACCTCAGTTTACTATCTGTAAAATGGGGATAATACCACCTCATGTCAGGGGCATTGTGAAAATAAATTGTTTGTGAAGCACTTGAATACTGCAGTGATAAGCACCATACAAAAGCTGATGAAGAAATTATTTAAATAATAATAAATATTTAATTAAGTAAATAACCCATGAAGCCATAGATTTGCATGAAGAGAAAACAAGCTATTGAATAGATGTTTCTTCAATGAGCACTGTCCATTCTACGTACTCAATAAGGCAGAGTTTGGGTGGACAAAAACGTATGTGATTAGACTCTGTCATAGTACATATGCAGAGCAAGATCAAATTAAAGTTGCATAGATGACCTTAATTGTGGCATTTCCTAACTTGTCAGTGTTTGATAAGTGCAACCTTTGTTTTCTTAACATATTTTTTGTGTGTAATTTAAAAAGGTATAGAACATGATCATGTAACTACAGTCTGTACCACAGTTGATATGCACAATGGGGCAGCAGACTAAGAGAGCTTGTGCAGCCTTAAATTGGGAATATCCTGATTCAAGTGCAAAATTGAGTTGCTATGGGTATTATTCCTAGTAATAGCTTCGCCAGTGGTAGACTGTTATGCCCACACAGAACACCAGTGGAAGGCATTCTGGTCTGGAGCAATAATAACAGGGTTGGAGGTTAAGAGGTTCTGAGTTCTAATCCTCTTTCTGCCACTGGCAGATTTATTGAGGGGCTTGGTTAAGTCACTTCACCTATGTTTCCCAGTCTGTAAAATGGAGATTACATTTATCCACCTCATAGGAGTGTTCTGAGGTTTAATTTAACATCTGTTCAGTACTTTAAACACATACAGTTTTATATAAACACTAAATATTATTGCGAAGTCCATTCAAACACATCTGCACAGTCCAGAACTTAATATTAACATCTTGTTTGTATGGATTATACATCAAATATCACTATATTTATTGTAATTTATGGGGGTGCATATCAAAAAACTATTTCCAGTATGAAAAGAGGGCTTCATCTGAATGACTCTCATCCAGGCAAAACTGAAAGTAAAGAGCACAGCCAGGATCATAATAGCCTTTTCCACATGTTGACATAAATCATGATGTGATTCAACAACGCTTTTGCTTAGCCTTTCATCTGTGCTGTACAGTGATCTGTTTGCTTTGCTTCAAACAGAGGATTCTTGAAGATGTTTTCTTAAACGATGATTTTCTTGACCCAGGGAGTGTCTGATTATTGCTGTGCATCAGAGCTTTTCATGCAAAGATGTTAGAGGGGCATGTGTGTTTGTCACTCTGTTACAGCTTTTTTCTGGGGGAAAAAACTGTTTTTAGTACCCAAGAAGAGTCAGTATGGTCAAGTGTATTTATTTGTCTAGCATTCATCTCCTCATTCCTGTGTTTTGAAGTTTGCAAACTGCTCCTTCATTCAGGGGAATACTGACTCAGACCTATCAGGCCCAGTTCTGATGTTTCACGGTTCGTAAATTCAGATCAACTCCACTAGGTTCAGAATTATATGGACATAAAAAACCAGTGTGTTTGGAACTGTAGTTAAGGCCTGTCTGCAAAATTCCTCAGGGAGCAGTGTGATCAGGGTGTGTAAATATGGGTGACTTGGGATCAATAGTGGGAGTTTAAAGCCTTTCCCTAGATTAGTAGCATGGTAGCAACCCAGGCAAGGGAGCTGAGTTGTAGTTTAGGCCCGGATTCAGTGTGATCCTTAGAAACATTCTTATCTTTGTTAGTAGACCCACTAGGGTTACCATATTTAACAAATAAAAAAAGAGGACCCTCCACGGGGCCCTGGCCCCGCCCCATCCCCCCCCCCCGCCCCCCCCCCACCCCCCCCCCCCCCCCCCCCCACCCCCCCCCCCCCCCCCCCCCCGGCGGCCCCCCCCCCCCCCNAATCAAACCCCCATCCGGGGGGAATTGCCAAAAAGCCGAACATGTCCGGGAAAATGCCAGCCAGGCACTTCCCCTCCCGCGTCTGCTCTGCTCCTCCCCTGACTCTTCGGCTCTGTTTAAGAGCCGAGCTGCCCAAGCGCTATGGGCTTCAGGCAGCCCCCATGCCTCCGGACCCCAGCCGCTGGCTGGGCACTTCCCCTCCCGGGCTCCGGCGGCGCAGGGTCCGGAGGCATGGGGGCTGCCCAAAGGGCTTTGGGCAGCCCCCCTGCCTCCGGACCCTGCGCCGCCGGAGCCCGGGAGGGGAAGTGCCCAGCCAGCGGCTGGGGTCCGGAGGCATGGGGGCTGCCTGAAGCCCATAGCGCTTGGGCAGCTCGGCTCTTAAACAGAGCCGAAGAGTCAGGGGAGGAGCAGAGCAGACGCGGGAGGGGAAGTGCCTGGCTGGCATTTTCCCGGACATGTTCGGCTTTTTGGCAATTCCCCCCGGATGGGGGTTTGATTGCCAAAAAGCCGGACATGTCCGGGAAAAACCGGACGTATGGTAACCCTAAGACCCACTGAAGTCAACGGGAGTTACTCACAAAATAAAAGTTAGGCACGAGCTTAAGTACCTTTCTGAATAGAGGCCTAAATCCATTAGCTGGAAGTGTTGATAGATTATTAACCTCTTATATTGGCTGGCCAACTGGAGGGGAAGAAGAAATGAAATTCCCACACTCCTAGTTGGGGTTATATCTATACAAAGGAAACTAAAAAAAAAAAAAAGAAAATAATTCCCACCACTATTAACTAGTTCAGCTCCCCCAATATTAACGTGCTGGTGTTTACTAGAGTCAGTTGGACCTGCTTTGAGCAGGGCTGAACTGTTGAAACCAAATATTTTTACATTTGAAAATAGACTTAAGTAATTGGTGTAACCATCTAAAATTAAAATTTACTGTGACAAAGTAAATTTTATTACATTCAGGACTTTTTAGTCCATCATAAAATTGACAATTAATGCTGTACATGTGTACACTATGGTCCGTATGATACAGATGCTCTGTATTTAAAAAAAAGCTAAAAATATCAGATCCAGTGCCTGCTCATCACCGGAGTTCATGCTCCCTGCCACTGCACTGAGTTCCATGACAGATTCTACACCAGTGTTGCTACAGTCTGTGCATTGTGAGTGCTTTCGGGGCTTCTGTAGTCCTTTTGGTATTCTCTCTCTCTGTAGCTGTTCTCAAGGCTGTATTGAGTCCTGGTCATCTGGCTCCGAAAGGCCCGTACTTTTCGAATGGTGAGTGCACAGATCACAGAACTTGGGAAGTACAAACAAGCAGCAACGATGCCAAACAGGCTGACAGCTGCATCACCCCCCTGAACCTCGCAGTTCATCCAGGTGTACCCACGGCGCGCATACAGTCTTTCCCTCTTCTTGCATGTGTCGGTGGAGTTCACCTGGATGATTAAGTGTAAGTAAAGGCCAACAGCTGCAATATACCCCATACAAGCCAGCGCATCAAAGGCACATTCTGCCACGAGCATCTTCACAGAGAGTCGATCAATGGGTTTTGCACCAACGATGAGGAACAGGAGTGTAAATGCTGCTAATGTCAGGCTGAAGGCTACTCCCCCATACACACAAGGAGCTCTCATCTGGCTGTACTGCATGTCCAGGTCTCGCACCTCCTGGAACTCAGTTCCTTCAAATGGGCTGTAAAACGAACCAATGTTGAAAGAGCCCGTTCCCAAACCTCCCATAGAACTGTAGCCAGCAATAGCTGCATGGGAGGCTCCAACACAGATCAGCACTAGAATGTTGACGGTAACTTCAACAAACTTCAAAATACCTGAAGGAAGAAAAGGGTGAATGAATTAAATATTGGCTTAAAATGTATTTGTGCAAAAGGCGGGGAGAAGGGGTAAGAGAGAGAACTAACACATTTTAAACTACAGAGAGACCATATTGAGCTTTTCTCCTCAGGGGAGGCTACAGAAAAAGCCCTCCTTTGTATACGAATCATCCGCTTTAATTAGTGTACTTCAGAGCCTGAGCAAGATGGCTTTTTCAGTAATATGACAGTGCACTTGATAAGTGGATCATGCAAGAAAAATCCATAAAGGTTTTTACAGTGTTGCTTGTGCTGTGATGAAGAAAAGCACCAACAGATTGTATTTGGTATTCCAGCTGCTTAACACACAACCACATGGAATGGGAGCTGTCCATCTGAACAAAACTGTGGACAAGATTTTTTGTTTGTTTGTTTTAAATCTCCAAGCTCCTCGTGCCTTTTTTTTTTTTAAATCAGGCCATTTATTAGA
This sequence comes from Trachemys scripta elegans, assembly GCF_013100865.1. Lineage (NCBI taxonomy): Eukaryota > Metazoa > Chordata > Testudines > Emydidae > Trachemys > Trachemys scripta. Next base: position 162,594,771 of record NC_048299.1, read on the forward strand.
TCCCTAAATATGCACTTAGTAACCTTACTTTAGGCTCCTGTTTTTAAAAAAAAAAAAAAAAAAAAAAAAAATTGGCCTCTTATTTGCTGGATCTAATCTAAATCAAACAAGGTTTTTAAAATAATAATTAAGGAGACACTTGTTCAACCTGTGTGCCTCGACTGACCTCCTTTTAAAGGGAAGTAAATCCTATGATTCCCAGCTTGTCTTGCCTAACCCCCACTTTCTAAAGCTAAAACTGTATGAAAAAGTTCTTCTAGGCTGACCATCTTCCTCCTCTTGTTTTAAAAAAAAAAAAATAAATAAAAAATGTATGGCATGGACTTTAAGCAAAGGAACAGCATTTGGATAACTGACTCTTGTTTGTCTATGACAAAGTAACAAAAGTAAAGCTGGAGTTCTTCAATTTCAAACCATCCACCATTACAATGGCAATTTTATGAAGAGATACCGTTTAACATTTTCTTCCAATCCATCACCAAGCTGACAGGCAAAGGACCTTTTTATAGAAAGGATTTACTGACCTCTGTTACTAGTAGTAGGCCAATATCTGTATTCTAACAATCAGCCAGGTCAATGTTTTAAAAATCAGAATTGCATGTAACTTTTCTATAGCAAGGTTATAGGGGTTGATGGCTGTCCATCGGATATCACTTCCTGGAGCATAACTGCATGTTAAGTGTCTGCAATCCAACTGAATGCTGGCATTTCAAAAGGGCATTTTAACCAGCTGGTTGCTCCCCAATGTAATACAAGTCATAAATATAATATGTAGCTCTTCATCTTAAAGCAGCTTACAAAATATATCCACACAGCAAACAAATACCTCCATCCTTGGGTTTGGAAAATGGGAACAAATTGGGAGGAGGGAAAATTTTGCCCAAGAACACCAAGGCAAAACCTTGCTGTATAAGAAAGTGTCACAGGATTTTTAATGTCCATCCAGGGAAGACAGTTTTCCTATCACACATTAACACCCATATACCCAAGACTGCATAGAACTCGTTTTATCTACCTTGTATGTCAGGCATTGAACCAGTGCCTCCAGGAAATTCAGGTACTGTACTATCCCACCTCTCCAAACACGTATACAACAGGCCTGACCAAATATAATGGCCTGTTTTTATTAAATCTCCATTTTTACTACTTACTAATTCAGTCTTTGTACTGTTTTGTCTTACTCCATTAAAAAGGACTAAATGTTTATTTTATCTGGAAAAGTGCTGTAGTTTGGATCCTGCTCACTTCAAGCACTGAGCCTCCTACAATGTAAATAGTCTTAGAGGAAGCGACAGTATAGAATTTATCTTCAGATTATGTTGGACTAGAAAATCTAAGTGTTAATCTTATGTGATGACATCACCTTAAACAAGGAATTCAACAAAGTTACTGAAGGTCTTGTAAAGTGCTGGTTCTAGCCAGTGATGCATGTAACACCACTGTTTTATTTACTGTTTGATGTAGATGGTATTTTAGATCTTACTGCATATTTTAAAACCTCCAGGATGGTAAATGTGAAGAAGAATTTTTCATGGGTCTAAGTAAATAATTCTAATGTAGAATTTGAAAAATATTAACTACTTCAGCATAGTGTCTCTGCTTCTGTGCTATGCAGAGCTAGTCCTTCAATATGTAAGTAGTAATGATGATAACTTCGGTAACCACTAGAGGGCAGACAAAGTTTAGTAAAGGTTTTATTGCAGTTATATTTGAAGCTTCAGGAGGCCAAACCTGTAGGGTAGCAAACATGCTGCACCTCCTTACTTCTGAAAGTAATTACCGAGTCCCTAAGGTTCTTCTTACCCCCGCTCCCTATTCTTTGCAGCAATAAGTGAATACAGGCTAAATGTAAGAAGCTCGCCAAAAGCTTGCCAAAATGGTCGTGCATTTACTGGCCATTACAAAGTGGGACACAAATCGCAAGAAGCCTACAGTCTTTCACTTTATGCTGCCAAATTCATCTGTGTTGCATTTCCCTGCTGTTATCTAGCCAGCTGCTCTCTGTTGCTGTCAGATCTGTCTGAGCTTGCAAAGAAAGGAATGAAGCAGCACAACAAAGATTAGACTATGGAACATCCTTCCTCTTGCTAGGCTGTGTTGTTCTAGAAACCTTTGTTGCACTTTGGAAAATGGGATTTCCTGGTGCGAAACCAACTGTGCTCTTCAATGGAGAGGTCTGAAAAACCCTGGAACCCGTATAATAGCATGAAAATTACTGAACCCAATCTACAATTTTGCAGTGCCCGTAGCTTACTATGTAATTGCAGTGGGCCTGATTCTGATATGCTGATTTCAGTGAGACTCCTTCTGGAATAAGGTACTACAGCATGAGTAAGAGTAGCAGAATCTGGCCCTTAGCAAGCAGGAGAGGAAATAGATTGAGGTTACATGTGTAACCATCTTTGACAGTAACAGGAGTTGCTTTATGGCATGTTGTGAATTATATTTCCACAAAGGCAAGAAATTCAGGTTAGACGGGTTTGAGCGTCAGTAGGATTTTAACACTAAACTACCACAACGCTGACTTATTGAGGAATTTGGGCTCGGCTTCATTGAACCAAGTTCACTGTACTTGCATAAACAACACAGAGTCTTCCAGTGACCCTCTACTTCCCAGTGACTTGCAGCATATTCAGACTGATTGTAAAATGGGCAAACATCCACGGCTCTCCTAAATCAAAAAAAAGAAAAGTCCGCTCCAGAGCAAAACCGGCAGCTGTGAATTACAGGGCAGTGGGGCTAAGTTTTGTCAAAGTAATAAACCGCTAAAGCGATTAGAACTCTGGATTAAGAGCCCTTCTCAAAGTTTGACTTCCTTTAAAATATACACAATACATTGATCAGAGTACTGTATCCAAGCCCTGCACTGTTCTCTCAGCAGCTCTTGTTCCTTCTCCGATCTCATTTATTGCCGCCTCCTAGAAAAACTCCCAAGCTACTGCTCCTGCCACTATCCTCCAGTTCCACCCAGGGAGAAGTTTACTTACATGAGGTACACGTCTACCTCGATATAACGCTGTCCTCAGGAGTCAAAAAATCTTACCGTTATAGGTGAAAGTGTTATATCGAACTTGCTTTGATCCACCAGAGTGCGCAGCCCCACCCCCCCCGGAGCGCCTGCTTTACCGCGTTATATCCGAATTCGTGTTATATCGGGGTAGAGGTGTACATTTTGTAAAATTTTCCCACAGCAGCCATACTGGTGCCTGTATGTTGGGAGCTCTAGTGTGCTCGGCCTACTGTCGGTTTTAACACACCATATCCATTACACTGAGCAGGGGTCAATGAACCTATGGTAAGAATACCAGCTGCTGATGCACCTTGTCTGAACTAGGGCTTGCAATATCGCTCATACTTGTCGAGCTACACTATTCTGAACAATGACAAGAAATTTTTACAAAAAATCCGCTATGTAAACACGGGTTGGCGTACGTTAGTTTAAACCTAGTGCCCAATTTTCTGCACCAGTACAAGCAATGGTGTAGACGCAAGCCCTGATACTGTTGCTGAGGAACGAGCACTAAACACGCCAATTTAGTGGGTCTTGCCCCTGTGTTCAGGCTCTAACTGATCACCATATACAGGGTCAGGAAGGAACTGTCCCCCAAGTCAGATTGGCAGAAACTGTGTGTGTGTGTGTGTGTGTGGCAGAGGGGATGGTGGGATTCGCCTTCCTCTGCAGCATGGGGCACAGGTCATTTGCTGGTCTAAATTAGAGCAAGTGGTGGATTCTCTGTAACTTGAAGTCTTTAAATCAAGATTTGAGGACTTCAGTATCTCAGCCAGAGGTTATGGGTCTATTATAGGAGTGGGTGGGTGAGGCTCTGTATCCTGTGATGTGCAGGAGGTCAGACTAGAGGATCATGAGCATCCCTTTTGGCCTTAAAGTCTAAGCGTGTGGTGCAGCTTGAGTATTTCCACCTCCAGCAGCAAGGCCTCAGGTTTTGCCTAGAGTAGGATTTACAGGCGTGCCTGTTAGCTAGTATATCCTACCCAACTCCTTCTAATAGTCTAGTGTACACAAAGCAGAGTTTAACTCGTGCTAAGATGGCAGAGTTAAAGCCTATGAGGCTTTGACATTCCATCTTAGTGTGTGTAAGTCTATGCTGCCTAGTCTACTTCCAGTGTGTGTTAGCTAGCACCTCCTACTACAGTGTTCTAACTTTTCAGTCCTAGTTTAGACAAAGCCTGGGGGGGCTAAGCTGGAGCTGCTGCCCTGAAGAGTAAAGTGCTTGTTCTTACTAGGTGATTTCATAATTAATGGATATTTTTTTTCTCCAGGGTTTTTAGCATCACTTTTAAGGACAGCACACAATGGTTACCGATATCAGTATCACAGCCCGAGTCTTTCCCCAGAACCCCACCCCCACCGCCAAATAGTGAGCCATGCAAAAACTCAGATCTCATCTCTACCACTCATGAAGAAATAAAAAAGTGGACTTTACAGTGTGCCCAGCAGATTGGAGGAACTGAAGCTTGTCTGACCTAAAGAAATTGAGTAATACACCTCTACCCCGATATAATGCTGTCCTCAGGAGCCAAAAAATCTTACCGCGTTATAGGTGAAACCGCATTATATCAAACTTCCTTTGACCCACCGGAGTGCGCAGCCCCGCCCCCCCCGGAGCGCTGCTTTACCGTGTTATAGCCGAATTTGTGTTATATCGGGTCGCGTTATATCGGGGTAGAGGTGTATTGGCCATTAAGTGAGGGAGTAGAGCAAGTTTGGTTTGGGGAGGAGGTGGGGGGAGGTCTGCTTATAACTCTGCAATTTAACACCAGAAACCAAACAATTTAGTGTAACACCACCATCACTCATGCACAAAACCGCTCCTTTGTCTCAATAATTTGAAGGAAGGAAGGCAATAGTATTTCCCATAACTTGAGGGTGAAATTTTATACACCTGCATAAAATTGAGACTGCTCTGAAGGAAACCTACATGACCAAAACATGTTAGGTTTAATTATTTTAAAATAAAACACACCCTGGACTGTATGGTTGCCTCCAAACTTGAATATGGGGGATTAGTTATCTATGGCTTTAGCTCGAGCTAAGTTAAGTTCATATAAGGACTAATTGTGTCATAAAAATAGTTTCAGTAGTTCATTCCCATGGCGATTCTGTCAACAGTGAGAAGTTTCTGATCGTGGTAGGTTAAACAAAGATGTATTGTTGCAGTCTGTGGTGTAGAATATGAAGACCATTCTGAGAGCCTTAAAGGAAAACGACCCTTTTTTTCTTTTAAACTTCAGAATAATCTTGGACTGTCTCAACTAATGGTATTGAATTTTGTAAAAAAAAAAAAAAAAAAGTAATAACATTCATCATGAAAGCTAAAAAAATATACAGGATCTAAGCCAAAGCCCACCGAAGTCAACAGACTCTCCCTTGTGTTGCAAGGATCAGACTGTGTATCTTTGAATAGTAGTACTCTTATTGAAAAGTCCTGTAGAATTTAATAATGTAACTGTTTTATATTATTTTAATGGTACTATTTATACATGATGCAAAATTCCTGTAGAAGATGAATCTCTATTATACAGTTTTTAGAGTAGTTTCTGTAGATGCATATTAAATTTCTGTTGAACCCTGATAGTTTTTCCTTATGAAAGTTGGTAGGACTTTTCCGTAAATCCTCATGAAGTCTTGACCACACCCAGACCAGGTAAGTCTACAGCTCCCCCATACCCGAAACTGAACTCTAGTTACTATTCCACCTAAGTTCATCCCTTACATCATGTCCCGGAACTGTTGTCACTCGCGTCCCCGTCTCTCTCCCTCTCTCTCTCTCCCGCCCCCCCGGACTCTTCTTGGTTCTTTTTTCCTTTTCTTGTTTTTCACTTCTGTGAATTATTTTAAAAAAATTGTGTTTTCCTCCTCTTTTTCCTTACTTGTCTGCTTACTGTGATCCTCACCTGAACAGTGTGTACCACTGTATTTGGGTTGGGCAGAATTCATGGTGGCCCCATAAGTGCCAAGCTATACATGTGGTGGCTGACCTGAATGTGAAAACTTGTGCCAGTGAGCTACTGCATAAATCTGCAGCCCTGTGCACAGAAGCTGTCCTTGTGGCAGGCTCCATTAGGGGCTGTTATAGAAGCAGGTCTGATATGAATTGGTCAGCTCAAGGGTTAAAGGCTGCACAGCCCATTTGAAATTCCCTGAGCCAGTGAGTCTCCCTCATTTAAAACAGATTTTTTTTAAAAGTAGGTTGGATTTGGGTTTTAAAGACCAGTATTCTGACAATATATAGTGACTTGCAGAAGCAGGAATCAAACAGTTCTGCAAAGGATTCCGTATGTAGAACTACTCTTGCCAATAAACATTTTGCATTCCACAGAGTAAAGTTACAGCTGAACTTGAGGCTTTACAGTCACCTCTGTGCTGCTGCAGCAGCTGGATTGAGAGAGGAAAGGGGGAGATGGAAAGCTAAGAAAATCTGACAGAAGAAAGGAAAGATTTTTAAAAACACCAAGGGAAAGAAGAAGAGACACGTCAGTGAAAGGAAAAACAGGTGAGGAGGATGAAGAAGAACAGAACGAAAGGGCAGACAGAAGAGAGAAGGTCATTATAAAAACAGGGGGAGAAGGTAACGAAGGAAAATGAAACAGCAGACATAGAAAGGTAACATTCTAAAAACAATCTAATAAAGCTGGATGCCTCCATATTGCAATAAAGTTCCATGTTCACAGGAGTGTGTGTTTTGTGTTGTACACCTCACGTGTACATATCCATGAGGTGTGATCCTGCTGCTATTGAAGTCAACAGCAAAAGTCCCTCTGTCTCTAATGGTGCAGGATCAGACCAATAGAAAACATACTATGTAAAAAACCACCCACCCTGCGGTTTGTATGTTCCCTTTCCAGTGGTGCTCTTCTTTCTCTGGATATTGCTAAAACATCCCTAATGGGGTAATACTTAAAAAGCACTCAGGTTCCAGGAGTTAAGACAGGCAATGTAATGACAAAATTTAATCACTGAGCCTGGGAATTCAGGGGAGCCTAAGGGAATTAGGTACCTAAATCCCATTGAATTCAAATGGAATCCAGGTGCCTAAGTCTTGTGGGCTCCTTTGAAAATATTTTAATGAGAGAAAATCTTGTTGAATTAAAATTATTCAATTTGTCAAAATATTTTATGGCCCTAAGCTGGTCAAATGACAGAGAAAAATTAGTCAAAATTTTGAAAATATTACAAAATTGGATTTAGCAGCTCTAGTCAGAAGAGAAGCAATAGCACTATCCTTTTAAATATTTGTAAAATGTCCCTTGTTAGTGAAGATAATGCTGCTTAGAAGCCTCAAGTGACTCCTCCTGATATCTTGGTAATTGTCAAGTTCATGTGCAGGGGTTGTTCCATTCCCCACATCCACCCCACCCCGGAGACCATTTTCGCCCATAGGAGCAGTTTTCCCATACTGCCAAGAACTTACTCCAAGTCCTACTGTTTGAAACTCCTGCCTGTACTGCATCTGTGGCATATTTGGGACTTGCAGGACTGTCCAGCCAAAATTGACAAACCTGATCCCTAAGTGATGGAGGGCAGCTAGCATGATAATAACTTCATGCTCCAGCACCACATAGCGTTAAGCAGTAGCTGCATCATATGGGCTGAGAGCAATATGGCAAATAACTTCAGGCCACTTGAGGGATCAGGACATCTTAACCTTTTGCATGGTTCTTGCCTGAGCTTATTCCAGGTCCTGCCTTCTACTTAGACCTGGTCTACAACGGGGGGGGGGTCGATGTAAGATACGCAATTTCAGCTATGGGAATAGCGTAGCTGAAGTCGACGTATTTTATTTTGACTTACCTCCCATCCTCACAGCGCGGGATCAATGGCCGCAGCTCCCCCGTCAACTCCATTACCGCCGCTCACCCTGGTGGAGCTCCGGAGTCGACGGGAGCGCGTTTGGGGATCGATATATCGCGTCTAGACAAGACGCGATATATCGATCGATCGCTACCCGCCGATCCGGCAGGTAGTCTGGACGTACCCTTAGACTCTTTTCATCCACTATTTTCCTTGATTCTTCCTACAAAAGCAGGAACTGATATTTGCTGCTTCTGTGACTGCAAAATTCATCCCTGAAGCATTGAGGTTGAAGCAGATGAGAAGAAGCTGACACACCAAATCTTGGGTCCTGTAACAATGGGTCCCAATCTAATAACATCACAGAGGGGCCTACATTTATTTTAACTGGCACTGGGCACTTGCAATAGTACTTCCTGTTGTGCGTTTCAAATACTGAGATTTTCACCTGATGCACCCAGAGCTTTCTAGAAGGTGGCAGGTAAATACCTCCCTGGTGCCGGAACAAATGTACTGAGTTGGTATGAGGAAGCCACCTTTCCCCAGCTCTTTTTACTATTACTCCTCCTTTATTAAACTGTCCTTCGTAACTAGAAGGTACTCTGATAATTACTGCTTTTGAATTAGCATCACTTGCAGAAGCTCATAGACTCATAGACTTTAAGGTCAGAAGGGACCATTATGATCATCTGGTCTGACCCCCTGCAAGCTGCAGGCCACAAAACCGTCCCTACCCTTCCCTTGACTCTGCTGATGAAGTCCCCAAATCCTGTGTTTTAGTGACTTCAACTGGCAGAGAACCCTCCTGCTATCTGGGACAGGCTAGGGGAACTTGTATGCTGGGACATTTTGTTAAATCAGGCAAACCTAGGTTGTAGAACCAATACCACAGCAGGGTCAGTGGAACCTGTTCCACAATATGCTTTTTTTTTTATAATTGGTTTATCCTCGTCTCAGGAAAAATGTTATAGCTAAATTTAATAAATACATATGTAAGCTGACTGGGAACAGTACTAGTCTGTTGGGGTGATTACCTTTGAGCATGATTACACTTGTTAAAGGAAATAATTATTTTTATTCTAATTGTTAGAGGAGTTTGGCTCCAGTGTGGGGAATCTCAGCCCGACATGGTCATAAAAAACAAGATATTCCTAAATGGGAATAATAAAAGTTGTGAACTTAACTGATCAATTCTAGTTTAGCCCATCAAGCATAATGGGCAGTGTCATTCTTCTCTTCTTTTAGAGGTTGTATACATTAGTGACATCATGGATTAATATCAAATATCTACCTAGTAGATCATACCGGCTTTGCTACTGTCTCCTGCTCTGGCCTTGGGTAAATCACTTCAGCTCTTAGCCTCAGTTTCGCCATCTCTGAAAATGGAGGCAATACTCAGCACAACCTTGGAAGATCAATAATTTGAGCTGGGAGCCTCCGTGAAAAGTGGTTCATGACAGAGTGGCAAAACATATGATGTAAATTTCAAAATGGACATGAAAGAGGTTGATCCTATGTCTACTGGACTGATCTCTAATCATTGGGGTTGATTTCTATCTTAAAATTGTTCCCAAACTATTAATTCCACTATTCAGAACTACTTTCCAGAATTGGTAGCGGTGGTTAGAACTTCCAGTCACATTTCTGAGAACAGAGGCTTATGGATGCTTATGCTGTAATTAGTGCTGGTTTATTAATGCGTGAACATATCCTGGAGAAAATCATGTTAGTGCACTTTAATTTTATTTCCTGCTGAAATGAAATTTAATTTTATTTGCCTTTAGTAAAAAGGGTAAAACTGAAATTAGAAAGTTTCCTTGTTGCTGAGAGATGATACCACTCTCTTAGAAGACGGGGGTCTGAACAATTAGAGCGTTTAGGTTACATGTATGTTCTAGCAGCCTATTATACAATACATTTGAGAAATACAACACTGTTCACTGCATTTGCTTTGAGCTGTGTTCCTGCTGCTGAAAAATAGGATTTCTGTTACACTTGTTCCCTGCAAACTGTCTCTCAAATGTCTTTCTTTAATCTTGCTATTCATTTGGAGTTTAGAAAGTTAGAGACTAGGTAGTACCAGAATTAAAATAGATTACTAATGAGAGATTTTTTTTATTGAATAACTTCTTGAATTGTTGGACTGGGCTAGAGTAATGTATAGACAAAAGATGAAAGGACTTCATGGACTTTTACTGTATAAACAAAAGTACCGTAAATAAATGTTGCCATGTCACTATTGCTTTCTCTTTCACACCAATAAAAATCTATTGAAACAAAACCAAAAAGTGTGTGGGGTGTCAATTTTTCATTTTGGTTTGGGGGTAAGGACACCCCAAACATCTCTACCCTATTTAAGATTAGAGCCTTACTCTCGGACTTGACTCAGTTTTTGCCCAAACCTAGGTGAAGAAAGTAGTGTGAGGCTCAATCCAGCACTTTCCACACCTATGACCTTCATTCTCCTACCTCCCCACATCCTCTGTCCTATCATTCAATAAGAGTAAAACTGCATATGAGCAAACGCATAAATTACAAGTTTATTTTCATTGTCACAGGAAAAGGACATGCAAAAAATTAATAGCATTAATTGTAAAGCAAATAAATGTAATGTTTTGTGAGTCTATTGCCAAACATTACAAATATTTTTAACCTACATTTTGTTAGCATATTACAAATGCTGTGTGTTAGGTAAATTGTAAATAACTATTGCAAAAAGTAGTTCCTTAATTTACAGTAAGTCTTTTAAGTGTCACCATCATTGTAAATTTTTCTTTCATATCCCCATCTCAAATATGGGATTTTTAGAGGCACCATTACCCTTGAAATCTAGTCAGTTAAAATACATCAAGGTGAATAATTTTTGGTGTTAACACGAGCCCCCCAAGATCCCCTACTAATCGTTGTGGGATAATTTCACTTCCCTATTTTTTCAATGGTTTTCTCTCCTTCTCTGAAAGACGTTGCAAATTGACTATACAGGGGAGGACAGTAAAGTTATATACACACACTGCTATTAAGTGCACAAGATTTATAACAAAAGTAGTGAAGAGTACAGACTCTTCTAGTTATAGTGGTATTACGCATTACTTGTAACTACAGCAGATAAAAAAAATCAGATGATTTCTTTTAAATAAAGTGGATAGTAGTATCTCAAGTCTAAATAAATTAATATATGAAGGTTTTGTCTTTTTGAAACAGTTTTTTACATTTTTAGGTTGATTATTTTTCACTTTAAACAATCAATAAATGCTCAGCTAATGTATATTGTCACCAAATTCCTATATTCTAAAATAATTTGTCAGTGGCTAGTTCTATTGTATAGTTGTTTTGCTGCACCAAATCCACTGGTTTGTCAAGCCTCCAATGCTTTTCCCTAAAAATTACACTGGGAGTAATTAGTCATTAGTTCCTAGAGCAGTACCATCCTCACACTGGCAGTGCTAATTTGAATACCAATGATATCTAAAACTGAGGCAGGTAAACTTGATTGGAAGAACGGGGTACACAGGTAATAGATCTTGCCTTACTCAATATTAATCTGATTAACTGCATATAGTTAACTACCATAGTTTGTTCATATAATTGTATTAATTCACATTTTGACTATTATACTTGACAGAATAATAAAAGCAATATGAAACAGATCTTGGTACAGATGCATTGCTCTGATAGGTTTTATATTTTAATAAAGTAGAAGAGGCATTGTTTTGTCTTGATAAATAATGCAATATCTGTATGGACCATTTTAGCATCACAAGGACCAGTATTTCTCTGCAGTAATTTTTATAATTTCTGAATTTTAAGAGACTGTTTTGGAATTAGATCTATTTGTTTTGCACAATATTTTTCATTTGACAGCTGGAAAGAGGCTAATAGATAAAGGTGGTTTGAAAAGGTCAAAGGGGTGATATAGTTCAGGAAAATTACTGTAACTGCAAACCATAAGTCTTGAAAATGAGAGATCTACGGGGTGAAAGATAAAAATGTAATAGGAAAAGGCTTGGTTTTCCAAAAACAAAAGTGTAAGGAAAGGAAGAGCCCTATCCTGCAAAAAAAAAAAAAAAAAAAAAGACAAAAAGAAAACCACCAGGTGAGAGAAATTAAATTTAAGAGGATCCTCTTGTGTGCCTTGCTCCCACCTACACGTTAGAAATTGAATTTAAGGATGTTTTAACTACTTTTCTTATTTCTTCTGTCTCCCTCCATAGAGAGCTTCAAACAGAGAACTGAAAACTTAAGTGGCATCAAATGTTAGGGAAAAGTGTCAGTTTTAGGTGGTAGCTTTCTTTTATTGAGTCCAGTACTGGGTGGTTGTCTTTTAAACAATGAACACACAAGAAGGAGAAAGACAGCAAGAGATGGAAAAATGCAGTTCCTTTCTCTGGTGCTTGCAGTTCAGTTTTTGGAAGGCTATAGCACAAACCAATTGGCCTCTTCTAGACCCCCGTTTTAATCCCCTGACTCTAAGTGGGGTTGCCAATTTTGGTTGGATGAATTCCTGGAGGTTTTGTCACATGAAATTATCGTTAATTAAAGATTAATCTTTAATTCCTGGAAACTCCAGGGCAATCCTAGAGGGCTGGCAACCCTAGCTCTGAGGGCAAAAACATCTGTCTGGTCTGAGCATGGCAAAGATCTTGAGAGATCTGGTCATTTGGAAATCTTTTTGCTGTGAGTAGTTTGGCAAGCCAAGTGTGCAAGGGTTAGCCTGATCATGGCTGGCTAAACAAAATAGAAGACAAAGAGGAATAAGGTGAGAGTAGAAAGTAAAACAATAGGATAGCAGGAGCCCTCAATTCACACACCAGGTGTTGCTCAGGAAACAGCCATGGAGAAGATGTTATTTGGCTCCCTGTTCTGGTCTGAGCAGTGCTTATTTCAGAATCAGAGAAAAGAGGGTTCAATAGTGTGGTGCTAATTTCCTGGGTCTCAACATGTGATGGTGGAGATACACCTCTACCCCGATATAACGTGAATTCAGTTAAATTCAGTGGTAAAGCAGCGCTCCAGGGGGGTGGGGCTGCACACTCTGGTAGATCAAAGCAAGTTCAATATAACGCAGTTTCACCTATAACGCGGTAAGATTTTTGGCTCCTGAGGACAGCGTTATATCGGGGTAGAGGTGTAATTCATGTGGTAAGGATACCTTAGTTTCTAGATATTCCACAGAAAATGTCCAAAGGGAGCAGCAACATCCCTAGAGAGAAACTGACTATTGTAAAACAGAAAGATACCAGTTCTGCTTGTCTGACAAGAACAGGAGAGATGAGGCTTATTCCAGACTGTCCAAGCTGTGTATATTTTTCATCATTAAATTAGTTTATGGCTAGATTCATCAGGAAACTTAAGTACCTGGAAAATCACTGGATTCACAAAACCTGAGTTCAGCTCCTAGGCTCCCTATACAACAAATGGGGAGACTCAAGTGCCTCTGAATGGGATTCAGCCAGCATGCTGGGAGGCTCCTTGCCTAAGAGAGCCAAGGTAAGGTGTGTGTGCACTAAGGCCAAACCCTTTTGAAGACAGGCATCGAAGTCCCGGTTGCAGGGAGGTGCCTAGCTCTGCTTGGGATTCTCAGCTGCAAAACCGGTCTTGGTGTTAGGCACCTAATACCATTTTTTCGAGAAGCTCAAGGGGGAGAAGAGAAGAAAGTGGCCCTCCCTCAGAACTTTTGGCCTAGGGTCAGAGTTCCCAAGTGGAATGTGGGAAACCCCCGGTTCAAATCCCCCCACCCCACCTGAGGGGAGAAGGTGAGTGCCCTGACCACTGTGCTATAAGCTTCTCCAGAGCAGGGCTCCCTCAAGCTCTCCTGTTGAAGCTGTTCCACTGCAGATAAATACTTAAGTCATTGGAGCAGGGGACCTGGACCCTGGGTCTCCCAGGTGAGTGCTCTAATCATCAGGCTGTACAGTCACTCATACTTGCTCTGGCTTTCTATCTTGGGCCCAGTGATTCCACAGTGATTTCTTAATGCAAAATTCCATGTTTTAAGGTGGCATATAAAGGCTTAGGGGCCTAAAAATGCGAATAGGTGCCTTGAGGAATTTACAAAAGCATCTAAGCAGCCTAGAGGCCTAAGTCCCATTGAAAGTCAGTGGGAGTTTGGTGCCTAACTCAGGCTCCTAGTCAGATTCACAAAAGCACCTATTTGCATCTTCAGGCATATCTTTGTAAATCTGGCCTGTAGACATTTAATAAGAACAATAACTGAATCGTAGCTATGCCATTCATGAATTAGTCTCCCTGGACATTGTTAGTCAGTCCCCTCCCTCTTTTGTCTCTTAGCCTGATTTTTTTGTGTTTATGAATCAGGATGTGTAATTGAAACAGACTCAAATCTGTGAAGTGACACATGGATGGTAAACCCAAATAAAAATCCACATACCTCTCCTTGAGCATAGGTTATTACATTTCTCTGAAAAGGTCTCTTTCTCGGGATCATAATTTGGTGGAGAATTGACATATCCATGAGTTGGTAGTTTGTTTTTTTGGTACAGGTCTGAATTCGCACTAGAAGGTCTTGAGTGTTGGTTGCCAGGAATCCCTTGTGTTGACCTACAAATGGGGTAGGAGTAAAGGATTATCTATAGGTGACAGCACAGTCTAATATTTTTTTGACAAGTGCACCAAAACAGTATTAGTTTCTGGAATTTTTGCTAACTGACTTGCTTCCCTGGTATGTGTGATCTCTTTCGTTTGCAGACATTTGGTCAAATGAGATCTGTTTGCAAGAATGTTCATGAAAAGCAAATCTATCACCTGCTTGCATGAATAAATATTCACAATGTTTTGTGAATATCACAGCGATTTTGAAAAACTTTAATTATTTACATAAGTCCATTCAACTATTGCTAATTCTTTTGTGTAATTTGCCCCCCCCCCCCAAAAAAAAAAGTGAGTGGGTGGAACTCTTATTTATAAATACCATGTATCCAGTGATCACTCATCTGTCATGAAAAGCAAATACTCCACTACCAGCCCATGGACAAACCAGACGCTAAAGTTTTCTGTAACCGTTGCACATAACAAATAAATCTGTAAATAATCACCACCAATTTGTGGATAAGCAATGTATTTCATGCATATTTGAAAATTTTCTGCATTTCACAATGATTCTTTTACAAGAATACAAAAGCATGGAATTAAAACCAGAATATAAAATATTTCATGACGGTAACATTGCATCTACACTCTCCTTTTTAGAATTTTACAAGATCTGGTACAATCTAGTCTTTCCCCCTTTCTCTGAACTCCCTTCTAGTTTAAGAATATCTTTCTGGTGATGCAGTACTACAGCAATGAATGCAATATTCCAGCTGTGGTAGCACCAGTGTCAGTGTGTATAATTATTGCCTTTCTGCTTGGATATCCAAAATTGCACTGGCCATTTTGTTGCCTTATCATACTTTAAACTCATCTATGAATAATGCTTTTTTACCATTTATGGTGGATTAGGAAACTATTTTCTCATCCTGGCAGATAATGGCCTGACTTTAGTTAAGCATACCTTCATTTCCTCAGTTGAACTACAGCAGTGCAATATGCTTAGGGTTACCATACGTCCTCTTTTTCCCGGACATGTCCGGCTTTTCGGCACTCAAACCCCCGTCCGGGGGGAATTGCCAAAAAGCCGAACATGTCCGGGAAAATGGCGGCTCTGCTCCTCCTCTGACTCTTCGGCTCTGTTTAAGAGCCGAGCTGCCCGAGCACTATGGGCTTCAGGCAGCCCCCTTGCCTCCAGACCCCAGCCACCAACCGGGCACTACCCCTCCCGGGCTCCAGCGGCGCAGGGTCCGGAGGCACGAGGGCTGCCCAAAGCCGGTAGCGCTGGGGCAGCTCAGCTCTTAAACAGAGCCGAAGAGTCAGGGGAGGAGCAGAGCCTCCAGCCGCGGCGGCTCTGCTCCTCCCCGACTCTTCGGTTCTGTTTAAGAGCCGAGCGCTACGGGCTTTGGGCAGCACCCATACCTCCGGACCCTGCGCCGCCAGAGCCCGGGAGGAGAAGTGCCCGGCCGGGGGCGCAGGGTGTGGGGGCTGCCCGGCAAACCGTGAAGCTGGTAGCGCTCGGGCAGCCCTTTCCGCGTGGCTGGGAGTGGGAGGGAGGAGGGGCGGAGTTAGGGTGGGGAAGGGGCGGAGTTGGGGCTGGGGGTGGGGAAATGGGCGGGACCAGGGCCCATGGAGGGTCCTCTTTTTTTTTTATTTGTTAGATATGGTAACCCTAAATATGCTGGGGCACGAAACCATCAGTCAGTTTAGTCCACCTAGTACAGAACATTGCAGTACATCTCCTCAGTAACAAACTATTATTAATACACCTGTCTGCCACTATTCCCATAGAATAGCAAGTCCCAGGTCTTAGTTCTTTATCTTCAGGGATCAAAATTGCTTGGACCCAGAAGAGCTAAAAGATTTCCTGAAGCTCTGGTATGAGGACAGTGATCAACAACTCCATCCCTTAGTCACAACAGAACTTTTTATCACGAGGGGGGAGAGAAAATGTATCTGTGCAGGAGAGAGCTTTCTTGGGGGCAGGTTTGAAACTGTAGAACAAATCCCTACAGGAACTAAGGATCATCACAAGCCTCACATTTTCTGCTCCAAGTGCAAAGCATGCTTCTCTCATCTGCGTTCTCTAGCATACAGACATAGCAGCGTGAACATAAAAGCCCTATCAAACCAAAACACAAAGCTGCCCTACAACTAAAACACAGTTCTCCCTCAGAGGAGGAGGAGAGAATGGACTGCATGTGACAGATGTCACACACATTTCAATGCACGACTGAAAGGCTCTCCATCTCTATAGTTATGAGGATGGAGTAAGAAACTGTACAGAAGAGAGCATGTCTAATATGATGTCTTATTACTCTTACATTTCCTTCAGCATTATTACTTTAAAATTTCTCCTTCCAATTGAACATCTGTCTGAGATTACTTATCCACAGATCTATTAGCCTGCATTTTTCCTCAACTGAATTTAGTTTCATTTTCTGATCTCTAGGTTCTT
This sequence comes from Trachemys scripta elegans, assembly GCF_013100865.1. Taxonomy (NCBI): domain Eukaryota; kingdom Metazoa; phylum Chordata; order Testudines; family Emydidae; genus Trachemys; species Trachemys scripta. The sequence goes on from NC_048299.1 coordinate 162,611,588, forward strand.
TTGCATTTCTCTGTCCTCCTCCAACTCCATGAATTTAACATAATCCACAAATAGTTAACCTGGGTGAGTAAGCAAAAGCATCCTCACTCTATAGAGAATTAAGCGATTTTTCTCTCTAGTTCTTTAACTTTAATCAACATTTTTCTGACTTTTGTCCTGGGTCTTGGAGCTGCCTGACAAACTAAACTGTGATTTATAAAATCTTTCAGCTAACTTGAAATCAATCCCTTTAATACTCCTGATGCAGCTGCTTCTCCCTATTGTACTGTGCTACTTGCCAGGAATGTTGATGTTCAAAAAAAGAGTATAATACAAGTTCCAAACAAAATACAAACGCTCCCCGGGTTACGCAAATCCGCACTTATGGAAAAAGTTCCGTAAGCTAGAAATTTGTGGAGGTGTGTTTTTTTTTTTTTTTTTTTTTTTTTTTGCGTAATGGTCAGGTATATGTTCCCGAGTTACGCAAGGCATTCCGGAATAGAACGCTTGTGTAAGTCCGGGAGCATCTGTATGGCCTCTTTCTGATACTGCTAGAAAATTAGAAAACTTTCTTTTCCTGGCCACTGTGCTCCCATTCTCCTCTGGGGGTTAGACTCTCAGTCAGGACTACATATTCAATGACGCAACACTTTCTCCCATCTTGGTGAGGGGAGGTGGTGTGTTTATAGGAGTCTATGGCCATGGGGCATCGTCGGAAATATAGACTGGCCAGAAAGCGAAACCCATAGAGAAGAGTGGGATCACTAGGCATCAAAACTACACTCCCCATGATGCAATGAAGTGTCACTTTGTATCAAAGTATTTTGCTTTATAGATGAAAACTGTTTCCTTCCCAATTTTCCATATCCCTTCAAAAATTGTCAGTGGTACAGTATCAGCAAACTTTCTTAATATCCTAAAATTCACATCAGCAGGGCCTGGTGATTATTTTTAAGATTTCCCTGTATTCTCTACTCTGCTCTTTACCATTAGTTACAGGGATTGTCTTGTTGGAATATTTTTTCCCCTCCCTCTTAAATATAGATTTTAAGGACTTCAGTATTTCAGACTTTTAAAATCATAATTACATTCATTCTGCTCCCCTGCATCCTCCCCATTTTATTAATTGTCCTGAAAATTCATTGTCTCCTCCTCTCTCAAATGCAGTCAAACAAACCATGCTGCATCCTAGTATGGTCTAGGCTGGAAGGGCTGGACAAGGAGAGCAAAACACATGTCAGTTTCTGAAGCCACCCCAAACCTGTCCATTAGCTAGGGTTGCCAGGCGTCCATTTTTTTACCAGAAGGCTGGGTCAAAAAGGGACCCTGGCGATGCCGGTCAACACCACTGACCGGGCTGTTAAAAGTCTGGGTGGCAGCACAGCGGGGCTAAGGCAGGCTCCCTGCCTGTCCTGGTTCTGTGCCGCTCCCGGAAGCGGCCAACATGTCCCTGTGGCCCCTAGGCGCAGGGGTGGCTGGGGAGGCTCTGTGTGCTGCCCCCACCCCAAGCGCGAGGTCCACAGCTCCCATTGGCTTGGAACTGAGGCCAATGGGAGCTCTGGGGGCAGCGCCTGCAGGTGAGGGCAATTCACAGAGCCCCCTGGCAGTCCCTCTGCCTAGGAACCACAGAGACATGCCCACACCCCTCACCCCATCCTGTACCCCAGACCAGAGCCCCCTCCTGCACCCCAAACCACTGGCCCCACCCTAGAGCCTGCACTCCCAGCAGGAGCCCACACCCCAACCCTCTGCCACAGCCAGGTGAAAATGAATCAGTGAGCAAGGGTTGGGGAGAGCGAGCGATGGAGGGAGTGGGAGACGCAGTGAGCAGGGGACAGGGCAAGGGTGTTCAGTTTTCTGCAATTAGAAAGTTTGTAACCCTACCATTAGCTGCTTCACATGTTGCACCACATCTACCCCAGACACTGAGACCTTGCTGACACACTAACACTGCTTTACTAAAAAGTGACCACATGTGTTTACACCAGTTTATTTTGGTTTAGCTTAAACCTGTTCCTAGTTGAAAAAAGTGTTCATTCAGCCTTAGCATCTGTTCAGCTAAATGGCATCTTCAGTTAAACCAGTGCAACTCTGCATGTAGACAAGCCTGCACCAACTGTCACCTCTGGGAAGACTAGGACATAACCACTCCTTGGTCATATGACCCAGCCACATCTCCTCATGCCCACAACTCAGCTCCTCCCTTCTTCCTTCTCTACCTCCATGACTCAGCCTCACCTCCTTCCTATCCTCCCAGCCCACGTGACCTAGTCTTCCTCAATGTAGTTCTTTAGTACAAAGAATGTTTAATTAGACTCTTTAAAACTTCCAGTAGCAAAATAACTCTGCCACAGTTCTGAATGTGGCATATTCACATTTCTGAATTTCAAGGCTGAATATGTCTTTCCTGGTATTGTAATAACCACAACATGAATGTAAAAACACAAACAAACTCCGCACCCCATAGTGAGGGACAAAGGAGACATACCTTCCATTGGATGGGTATGGCTTTTTAGCCCTTCTCTCCTCATGGTGTCTGTCAGATCCGTGGCTCTCATAATATCGGTGTTGCTTATTGCGGTGAGGTCTCTCAGCATGAGACATCTTGTTTCTCACATGTATTTCTTCTTGCTGAAATAATCTTCTGAACTAGAGAGAGAACCAATTCAGTTTATAGTTCTAATTACTCATTGATCAGCATTTGCACAACACGATCACCCTGTGCTAGTTAAGATTTCAGTAAAGGTGATTGAGAAGTACAGTGGGTGTGGGGGGGGGGGAGGAGAGGAGAGGAAAGCAGTACTTCGTCCATGAGTAGGATGTAGCTTCTCAAAAAGGAAGTAAGTTCTCTTTTTACTTTTCCATTGCCAAGTAACTTTGCCTTTTCTGTGTTCAACAGTACAGGTATTTAAATGGATTCGTCTTCTCGCCTAGCCTGATTACAAGGACAATGCATAGCATCCTCCTGTATTCTTCTATAAAGCATCTCTTAAGACTCGTGTAATGGTGTCTTTTTGTATAAGACATTAAGCATAGAAAATGCCCACCTACCTATTTAGGTCTGCATTGTGTGCATGTGTGGTTTCCACTGACTTTACTAAGAGCCATGTACAGCTGAGAGCAAAATTTAGCCCTTCTAGTACGTTTAAGAAAAGAACAGAAATTAATGCAATGCCCTTTAAATAAAGGGTTATAGTTCTGGCTATAGCTTAGGTTATGTGCCCAGCCCCACCCCCCAAAAAATCCCAACTATTAACATGGAGATAAGAGAGAGAGTACATTATCCTCCGGTATTTAGAGTAAAATACATTAGAGGTGTGGTAATTATCCTCCAACAATCAATGTTATTCAGGAAATTCAAATGTAAGGTTAACAAAGGAATCACAAGCTGTTAAGGCATGGAACTATGCAGTTACTTCACACCAAACAACCTTAATGCTGCCGTGTAGGGATACCATGTAACACCTAGACAATTGTGATTAATGCATAAATGTTTACAGACCCACATTAGATGTAACTGATTTATAAAAACTTACCCTCTGGCCTCCCCTCCCCCACGTTTTTTCCCTGGTGGTGGCAGTGAAGGGAGGAGTTAAGGTTGTATGGCTGACAAATGGGGAACCACCATCTTCCCTGAAGGCAGGGAATGGCTTCACTTCCATTTTTCTTGAAGGAATGCTATGACCAGTTTGAAAGTGGGTCATTGTCTTTCCTGAGAGCAACTCGTGGCTTCACTTTCATTAAGAACAAAAGGAGATTGCAGCTAATTTGAAAGATGGGCCCTTTGTGGAATTCTTTGCTGAAGGAGAAACAGTTATAAAGTGGCAAAAAATGACCACAATTTCTTCTAATGTAGCCCATGCATGAGATTTCAACTTTTAATTATGAGAAATTTGCATTCTTCCATTAAGATTATGCAGGCTGTGTGCACACACTCAGAGAGACACAGGATGATAAATGTAAAGTTCTCACTTGAAAATTAGTTTTGTCAAACTAATTACCTTTGTGTACATGTACAGTTTCAGAATATTAATTCTATACTCCGCCTTAGTGCTGTAGTTTTGGGGAGCATATACTGTGCCTGAATCCTTTGCTGTGGACCTACAGTACCCTACTACCCTACCGTGCCCTGGTTCCCAGCTCTGCCCAGTTCTGACTGTGTGATCTCGGACAGTTGACTTACATTTCTTGGCTCTTTAATTTCCTCACCTGGAAAAGGGATATACTAATTTTCACATCTACTAGTCTGGATTCCTAGTCCAAAATTTCAACCCCATAAGCCCCTTTTGAAGTGGAAAATGCCCCCTCTCCCCCTGCATGCCACCGGTTTAGCCTGGTCCTCTGGTAAACAACACAAAGACAACAGGTGCAGGACTTCGAATGGGTCACACCTACCTCTTCCCCAACCAGCAGGGGCCACTCTCAGAGAGATTACAACCCAGCCCCAGCTCCCCCCCCCGCCCCCAAATCCCCACCATATAAGACCCCGGCCATGCTCTAGTCCACAAAACCCCCAGCCTCTAGATCCCTGTCTGCACAGTCTCCTTAGCCCAGAAAATCCAGACCCAACCCCATGCACTTCTCCTGACCCCCCCCCCCCCCCCATTTCTCTCCCTTACCCCTCTTTAAAAGAGTATTTAAAGCGCCTCACTTGTCTGGCGGCGGCAGCAGCACCAGGGGCCTCTGAGCGAGTGGTTTTAGCTGAAGTTTCCTCCCTGGCTGCTCCCCTGGGCCTCCCTGTTTTCCACTGCAGGCCCGTGGAGTTGCATTTCCTTGTGTGTGTAAGGCCGGGGGAGGGGAGGAGGACGAGTCTCCCAGGTGGAAGACAGGTCACCGCCCCTCCCCGCGGCTCTCCGCTCTTGCGAAGGCTGGAGTTTGCTCACCGGGGAGTTTCGCTTCACACCGCGCTGGCTTCGTGCCCTGCGCGAGGTCACAGCAGCAGGGGAGCTCGCTGCTGAGGCCAAAGGTGGGTAGTGAGGGGGGACCAGGCAGCCTGAGACTGGGGATGTTGTTAATCTGCCAGGGAAAGCAGGAGTAAAACAGCATCCTACCTGTGCAATGTGCTGCCACCCAATAATTAGGACACAAGTGGCTGTAACCTGGGTGCTTAATTAGAGTGTAGTGTAGTGCCTTAATTGATATTTATACCTTCTCTCGCTAGTATTTATACAGCGTTTGGGAGCGGCTGCTATGTAGTGATATTTATGCCAAATATGTGGGGATATTCCTTCATTTTCTCAGCAGTAACTAATGGGGGGGAGACACAACAGAGCAGGCCTCAAGAGTTGGGAGTAATTAATTCCCCATTTTTACCCCAGCTCTGGCCCCTATTGCTTTGCACATCTAAACAGTCTCTTTTGGGGCAGTGGATCTCAACCAGGGGTACGTATACCCCTAGGGGTACGCAGAGGTCTTTCAAGGGTACAGCAACTCATTTAGATATTTGCTTAGTTTTACAACAGGCTACATGAAAAGCACCAGCGTATCAATACAAACTAAAATTTCATACAATGACTTATTTATACCACTCTATATATAGTACACTGACATGTAAGTACAATATTTATATTCCAATTGATTTACTTAATAACTATATGGTAAAAATGAAAAGTAAGCAATGTTTCAGTAACAGTGTGCTGTAACTACTTTGTATTTTTATGTCTGATTTTGTAAGCAAGTAGTTTTTAAGTGAGGTAAGAACATAAGAATGGTCTGACCCGGTACGGCCTAAGGTCCATCTAGCCCAGTATCCTGTCTACCAACAGTGGCCAATGCCAGGTGCTCCAGAGGGAGTGAGCCTAACAGGCAATGATCAAGTGATCTCTCTCTGCCATCCATCTCCGCCCTCTGACAGACAGAGGCTAGGGACACCATTCCTTACCCGTCCTGGCTAATAGCCATTAATGGACTTAACCACCATGAATTTATCCAGTTCTCTTTTAAACTCTGTTATAGTCCTAGCCTTCACAACCTCCTCAGGTAAGGAGTTCCACAAGTTGACTGTGCGCTGCGTGAAGAAGAACTTCCTTTTATTTGTTTTAAACCTGCTGCCTATTAATTTCATTTGATGACCCCTAGTTCTTGTATTATGGGAATAAGTCAATAACTTTTCCTTATCCACTTTCTCCACATCACTCATGATTTTATATACCTCTATCATATCTCCCCTTAGTCTCCTCTTTTCCAAGCTGAAGAGTCCTAGCCTCTTTAATCTCTCCTCATATGGGACCCGTTCCAAACCCTTAATCATTTTAGTTGCCCTTTTCTGAACCTTTTCTAGTGCCAGTATATCTTTTTTGAGATGAGGAGACCACATCTGTACGCAGTATTCGAGATGAGGGCGTACCATCGATTTATATAAACGCAATAATATATTCTCAGTCTTATTCTCTATCCCCTTTTTAATGATTCCTAACATCCTGTTTGCTTTTTTGACCGCCTCTGCACACTGCGTGGACATTTTCAGAGAACTATCCACGATGACTCCAAGATCTTTTTCCTGACTTGTTGTAGCTAAATTAGCACCCATCATACTGTATGTATAGTTGGGGTTATTTTTTCCAATGTGCATGAGGTGAAACTTGGGGGTACGCAAGACAAATCACATTCCTGAAAGGGGACAGTAGTCTGAAAGGTTAAGAAGAGCCACTGCTTTGGGATTTCTAAGCAGAGCAGGGGAACAGATAAGTGAGACAAAGTCACAACCAATTACAGCCCACACAATTAGCCAGTGCCCCTCCCCCTTAAAAGTGAAAGCTGAGTGGAATGAAGTAGCAAGCAGGAGTCAGAGAGATTGAGGTGTGAGGTACTGATGCACACTCTAGGACAAAAAGAACAGTACTTGTGGCACCTTAGAGACTAACAAATTTATTAGAGCATAAGCTTTCGTGGACTACAGCCCACTTCTTCGGATGCATACAGAGTGGAATAAATATTGAGGAGATATATATATATACACACATACAGAGAGCATAAACAGGTGGGAGTTGTCTTACCAACTCTGAGAGGCCAATTAAGTAAGAGAAAAAAAACTTTTGAAGTGATAATCAAGATAGCCCAGTAGAGACAGTTTGATAAGAAGTGTGAGAATACTTACAAGGGGAGATAGATTCAATGTTTGTAATGGCTCAGCCATTCCCAGTCCTTATTCAATCCTGAGTTGATTGTGTCTAGTTTGCATATCAATTCCAGCTCAGCAGTCTCTCGTTGGAGTCTGTTTTTGAAGTTTTTCTGTTGTAATATAGCCATCCGCAGGTCTGTCATTGAATGACCAGACAGGTTAAAGTGTTCTCCCACTGGTTTTTGAGTATTATGATTCCTGATATCAGATTTGTGTCCATTAATTCTTTTGCGGAGAGACTGTCCGGTTTGGCCAATGTACATGGCAGAGGGGCATTGCTGGCACATGATGGCATATATCACATTGGTAGATGTGCAGGTGAACGAGCCCCTGATGGTATGGCTGATGTGATTAGGTCCTATGATGATGTCACTTGAATAGATATGTGGACAGAGTTGGCATCGGGCTTTGTTACAAGGATAGGTTCCTGGGTCAGTGTTTTTGTTCAGTGATGTGTGGTTGCTGGTGAGTATTTGCTTTAGGTTGGGGGGTTGTCTGTAAGTGAGGACAGGTCTGTCTCCCAAGATCTGTGAGAGTAAAGGATCATCTTTCAGGATAGGTTGTAGATCTCTGATGATGCGCTGGAAACGTTTTAGTTGGGGGCTGAAGGTGACAGCTAGTGGTGTTCTGTTATTTTCTTTGTTGGGCCCCTCTTGTAGGAGGTGTGGGCTGTAGTCCACAAAAGCTTATGCTCTAATAAATTTGTTAGTCTCTAAGGTGCCACAAGTACTCCTGTTCTTTTTGCGGATACAGACTAACACGGCTGCTACTCTGAACTCTAGGACAAAGGGGTGATACAGCCTGGTAGGCAGTACTGCCAGCATAAATCCTCTCTGATTTCTGCATGAGACACGAAGTGGGTGAGGTAATATCTTGAGCAGTTGGACTGCAACCTGTAGCATATGAATTGGTCCAGGTGTCAGGAAATAGAGAAAAAATGAAATGGAAGAAAAAGAAACAAGCGCATAAATGACCACATAAACCTATTGCTCCCAACTCTCACGATTTGACCATGGGCCCTGCAACATTTGGTGTTTTGCTGATAACCCACAGCTCCTAGAACTGTGTAACTATGTGAGAACCTTTCATTTATTAAAAAGTGAGTTCTAGCCCTGCTAATTGCCAAGAAAAGCTGGTAAATGGCTCTAGGGGCCCTAAGGGCTCAAACACCAGAAGGCAGATAAAAAGCCCCTAAACTAGTTGTTGTATTTTAAGATTATCTCATGTATTTTGAATGTTTAGGGTTGGCAATTCTGTAGCCTGAAATCTCTGAAGAACAGAAAACCAAAGAAGACAGAGTAAAAGAGGAGAGATCTGGGCTCAGGAACCGGAAAGGTAGGAGTGGAGGATTTAAAGATTGATAAAGGGGAAAAAAGAGTAGTCTAAATCAAGAGGAAAATGCATTGAACTTTCATTTGATATAAAATAGGTGTTAATTGCCCATTTGTATTAATAGCCTTCTAATTTCTTTGACCCAATGTAATTCTATTTTAGGCACTACAAAAGTGAAAAACAGGGCATGTACCAGACCAACTTACTTTGGTAACTTACTGGAATGGTCTTGTCAGTAGTTTACGCTACATTTTACATCTACAATAAATGCAGTTCATTTATACTGGAAATTTTCACCAGCATAGCTAAAACTATAGTGTATATATAGAAAAACTATAGTATAGCCAGGGCAGTAGGTGCTGATCCTGCAACTGGATCTACATGGAGAGAGTTCTCCATCCATTAAGATCCTCATTGAGGTCTATGGGGTTCCATACAGCTGCAGGGGTCTGCCCATGTGGATCCAGTTGCAGAACTGAGGTTGAAGATGCCTCTTAGTTGTGTCTAGCTCAGGGGTCTGAAACATGTGGCCCATGGGGTTCTTTCATGTGGCCCGCCAAAATTCCCACTGCCTCCCCACCCCACCCCGTGTCGCCGCGAGCCCCACGCCGCTCCCTGAAGCAGCTGAACTACTGTATGTCCCTGCAGTCCCGGGCAGGGGGTGGGAGGCAGGCAAACAGAAGGCTCTGTGCTCTTGCAGCTCCCATTGGCCGGGAACTGGGAACCGCGGCCAATGGGAGCTTTGGGAGAGGTACCTGGAAGAGCAGCAAGAGCAGCACATGGTGCTGTTTCCCCCCAGGGACTCCGGCCGCTTTCCTGGAGCGGGGCCAGGGCCAGGGCCAGGGCAGGCAGGCATGGAGCTTGCCCTGGCCGTGGTGCGCGGTGCTGCCACCCCGGATCTGCTCTAGGTAAGCAGTGCCAGGCCGGAGCCCGTACCTCGCACCCCTTCTGCACCCCAACCCCTTGCCCAAGCCCCCTGCCATATCCCACACCTCTCCTGCACCCCGACTCCCTGTCCTGAGCCCCCTGCCACACCCTGCACCCCTCACCCCTCCTGCACTCTAACCCCCAGCCTGGAGCCCCCTGCCACACACTGAACCCCAATCCCCTGCTGCACCCCTCACCCCTCCCGCACCCAGGGCCGGCTCCAGGGTTTTTGCCGCCCCAAGCAACAAAAAGAAGGGGGAAAAAAAAAAAAGCCGTGATCTCAATCTGCAGCACTTTGACTCTACCACCGCCACTTCAGTCTTTGGTGGCAATTCAGTGGCTGGTCCTTCACTCCGAGAGGGAGCGAGGCACCGAATTGCCGCCGAAGAGCTGGATGTGCCGCCCCTCTCCGTTGGCTGCCCCAAGCACCTGCTTGCTGTGCTGGTGCCTGGAGCCGGCCCTGCCCACACCCCAACTCCCTGCCCTGAGCCCCCTGCCGCACCCTGCAACCTCCTGCACTCCCTGCCCTGAGCCCCCGCTGCAGCCCTCACCCCTCCTGCACCCCACACCCCAATTCCCTGCTGCACCCTGCACACCTCCTGCTCCTCAACTCCCTGCCCTGAACCCCCGCCACACCCCGCACCCCTCCTGTACCCCCTGGGGGCAGGGATGGGGTAGAGTTGGGGTGAGGACTTAGGGGAAGGGGTGGGAAGAGGCAGGGCAGGGGCAGGGCCTCATGGAAGGGGTGGAGTGGGGGCGGGGCCAGGGGCAGCAAGTGGGGGGTGTCAGTGATGCGGCCCTTGAGCCAATGCACTAGTCCTCATGCGGCCCTCGAGGTCATCTGAGTTTGAGACCCCTGGTCTAGCTGGAATGCTGCCCTCCTAAGGTCAACATGACTAACATTTACATTGACATATTTCTTTTTTCTCTTCTTATAACTGGAATCTCTAAGTTTATCATTATTATGAATAAGGCTGCGAGTTTGTCATGGAAGTCACAGATTCTGTGACTTTCCGTGACTTCTGCAGTGGCTGGTGCAGCTGGCCCGAGGGCCACCTGAGCAGCTGGGGTAGCCCCTTGGCCAGCTGCACCAGCCGTTGCTGGGGTAGTTTTGGACCACCGCCCCCGCAGCAGCAGCAGGAGTTTGGGTGGGGGGCTCAGGTCTGGGGGTTGGGGCACGGGGAGGGGTAAGGGCTCTGGGCAGGGCTTACCTCGGGGGGGTGGGAAGGGGGAGGCTCCTTGGAAGCGGCGACATCCCTCGACCCCTAGGGTGAGGCACGGCCAGGGAGCTCTGTGCACTGCCTGGTTGCGCCTCCACCTAGGAGCTGAGGGATGTCACAGTTTCCAGGGAGGCTTGGAGCTGGGTAGGGAGCCTGCCAGCACCACCAACCCCGGCGCCCTAGCATCAGTGGGGGGTCCTGGGTTGTGTGCTGCTGCCCCTCCCCCCCCATAGCACCCGTGACACCCCCCGATCACCCACAGCACCCCCAAGCTGTCCCTCTCCCCAAGATTTAGTCAGGGGTAGGTATATAGTGCAAGTCATGGACAGGTCACGGGCTGGGAATTTTTGTTTACTGCCCGTGACCTGTACTAAAAATACCCATGACTAAAACGTAGCCTTAGTTATGAACAAGTGACTAATAGAAGAATTAATTTGGTTTGGGGGTGGTGTTTTCTTGTGGGTTTTTTTTTTTAACAGATTTTGAAAGATCCAGTCTTGTAGAGTGGGATGTAAATTGAGTTTTGGAACTAAGTAATTGATTATGTCTCAGTCAATTTTCTGTTCTAGTAGAAAATAAATATAATCACACTGGATATTGTCTAGGGAAAGGAAGTAACAACCACCAGTTTTATTAATACTGCATCTTTGGGATGTTACACATACACACTTTATTTCTAAAAAAAGCAAAATCATCCTTAGACATCTTATTTTTGTTGTATTTTTCTGTCCTCCCACTTTCCAAAGCCAAGTTCTTCCCACCTTCTACTGAGCAACAAAAAACACAATCTCTTTCCTCAATAGATCTTTGAGGGTGAGGAATCTGCTCAGATCATGAATCCAGATCCTAGACTATGGAAGATCCTGGTGCAGGGAGTCATCCAAAACCCGTTGAAGGCCATAAGAGTCTTTCCATAGACTTCAGTGGGCTTTGGATTTCAGTTCTCAGCATGTCCCTTCAGAAATCTTATTCCTATAATTAATATATAATTGAACCTTAACTATGCAACCTCCATAACCTCTTTACCACCCCAGTTTTCCACTCTCATGTTGACCTTCTTCAGAACTGTTGTTATTGACTAGTTAGCAGGTGTTAAAACATTTTCATCCAGTCTGTTTCTGTTTTCCTGAATCTGAAAACGAGTTATTTTCAGCTGAAAGCATATGTTTTTCCCTTTCAAAAGTGACAAAAGGAAACATGCATACATTTTTCTACTTTTGAAAGCTGAGAAACTCTGTCCCATTTCTGACCGGCACCCTGCTATTGTACCGATGTTAGGGGAAGGTATTTTCACAGTAAAAGTCTCAAACTTGATAGCACCAATTCTATATTTAAGGTCTTTTAAAAAAATACTTAGCACTTTATATATAACCCTAGTATTTCAAAATAAGCTGAATATAAAATGTAATGTGATATTTTGACACTTATTCAAAGATATCTGAAACTAGCTTGGATCTTCAGAATCTTTGATTTTTTTTTTTTTTTTTTTCAGAATCTATGGCCCCAGTTCAGCAATGAGCTCCTTACAGATGTACATCCTCGATTTTTGCCTGCATGGAGCTCATTGCAGTATTGGGGCATAAGGTCCAAAGGCAGGTGTTCTCGAACCTTTTATTCATAAGATAGACCATAGCATAACATAGAAATTGTCTAATGGAATCTTCTCCCATGCAGTTGCGTGAACCACTTTCCCTCCCATTGGTGAGCATGTTACATCCTAGACTGCTTACGTGGAAAAGTTATATTAGGAAAATATGGATTTTTAGTTGTCTTTAGTGTGCTAGATGCTCTGTACTTTTTCAAGAATTAATCACGCAAGCTACTTTGGCTCTTCATTTTGTTCCCTCTTCCCTGAATTCTCCATCTCTGAGCTGGAAACAGGTAAAATCCACCAGAAGGTATTTATTTTTTCTTTTGCATTCACTATTATCATAGCCAGTACCCATGGCAGTCAATGAGCAGACTTTTACTTAGCAGTACCCCCATTTACTTCAGTGGGCACTGGATTTGGACCATAGTGCATGGGAAATTGTGTGCACATAAAAAATGGCTAGAGGTACCCAAACATTTTATTTCTGGCAGATATTTTGTACTGTGATACTGAGCTTTTCACATCAGGTATTGTCTGCAGTTGTATTGCTAGTGTAATACAAACAACAAACAAAAATTCATTCATATGAGTAAGTTTTTCTTCATTTATTTTGGCCTACTGAAAAAGAAAAGAAATAGCGCCATCCTGTGGTCTATATTGTTAATGGCATGTGTATGTATTTTCTAGAGCAGAGGCAATCTTCCTTTGTGGAATGGTAGGAAATTTGAGTTATTTCGGGGAACTTTTAAGTTTTTTTGTACTCACACAGTACAGATCTCAGGGCTTCCATCAGTTTATTTCACTTTCACTTTTGATTTCTTTAATGCTTTTAAGAACCAGACAGCATATACTGTGCTTGTGCTGCCAGTACTCCAGCACTCTAAGAAGAAAGCAGCTCTACCAAGTTTCACAAAGTTTAATCATGCTAACTGTGCCAGGAAGGTCTGTGCCTGGTCTGTGGTATATTATCATTATACAGCCTGGGTATCCAACAGCAGACTCACAAATACAATTACCTGAAGTATCATGCCTTTTTCTTATCTTCTCTCCTATGATTTTTTTTCTAACAGAAAAGAAAAGAAAAAATATTAAATCAGATACTTGATTTAGTGATCCAGAGTAAGACTGATACAGGAACGTTCTCGCAGGTTGTATGTAGGATTCAAGGGGGAAAAACTGTGTTCAGGTTAAGGTTGCTCGGTGATAGGTTGCCCCTTGCACAACATTATGTTGAGCAAAATTCAAACTTCTAAAAACCAGGAAATGCACAGCTAGGGTTGAGAGACTGTCCTCTGAGTAAGTGTACGGCAGTTGTAAAAGTCTGTGAAGTGGTTGTTAAATTGTACACGTGTGGTATTCTTTCTGGGGAGTTGGCTAAGGGTGTGAATGTATGCCAGGATCTAGAATCTCCTGAATCTAAAATTGCTAAGGGCCAGTGTGAGTATGTGGATATTGAGTCATTGCTTGAAAAGGGTAGAGGGAAGGTGGCATGGGCAGCCTTTTTTTTTCTTTCTTCTTTTCTTTCCTGTTTGTCCTTTATTAGTGTTGGATGGAATCCTGTGGATGACAGTTAATAGGTTATAAAAGGAGTTGGCTCATTAAGCTCTAATCAACTGGGATAACAATAGACCATGCAAACTGGATAAAACTCGAACAAGCCTGGTGCCCAAATATAGTTATTCATAGTAATTGTTGGGTTAAAAAGACATTTAGGTCACCAAAAATTAAAAAAAAAAATCACTCATTCATCCAGAACACCTTTGGACAATTTTTAAAAATTCCTGTTGCCAAGGCCCTCTTCCTGATTATTAATGAAAGTAGTTAAGGGATTTATCCCTAGGCAGTACTGTATCAAAGTAACTATTCGTTGGGGGTAAGAGGTGAGATTACTTGATTTGGACAGCTGTTTTTGGGTCCTGATTTGAAATCCTATCAAGAGATATGTAATAATCTAAAGATTCCATATTTTCAATGTTTACAAGTCAAACACTTTATTGTGAAATCTGGATAGAAGGCAGATCTATCTAGACCTTTAACCAGATTTGAGGACAAAAGGTTTAATTTCTAAAATGTATACAATTTGATTGAAAAAGATGTTGATAAGAAAACAACTCATATGAAAAGATGGCAGACAGATTTGGACAAAGAAATTGATCTGGATGAGTGTCTCTCTCTATGAGAAATTACTGTATAGATGGCATTTGACTCCAGTTAAGATCCATCATATTTTTTTGCTACTGGGGGGATGCTGTATTGGAAGGGATGGGTGGAATGGGGAACATACTTGCACATGTGGTAGTTGTGTCCAGGAATTAGACAGTTTGGGGATGAAATTATTAAAGAGATTCATCTTATGTCAGCTTCCTCAGGGATTCCCTGACTGGTTACTTAATGCTCCAGTAAAAGATCTACATTTTAAACAGAATGCTAAATTAATTTCTTTTTATTGTTAGTTAGCAAGACTTTGTATTGCATATTATTGGAAAAATGTGACTTCCTCTATGTAATTGTGGTATAGTAAAATATGGACTGTCCTCGTAACGCAAAAGCTTTCACATCAAGTCCACATACAAGAGAAAAGCCAAAAAGAGGATAGATATTTAGAAATTTGGTTACCCTTTTAAGCGTACTCAGAGGAGGAGGGCTTCCCAGCCAGCAAGCCAGAATCTTTAGCCAGATTCTTTGAACATTAACCTGATCCTGAATAAGTAATGTACGATGGGTAATAAATTAGTGTTTTATTGTAGCTTTGTCTTAGTATTTAAGAAAATGTACATTTAAAAAAACCTTTTTATTATTATCAGTTTGGGTCCCTAAAAGATTTAGTGGGTGTCCTGCACTACCTTCGGTAAAACTTCACAAATTGAGACCATTTTGACCCACATTACATCAATAGTTTGATCTCTAGCTATCTGAAGAAAAAAAAAATCTAGAAACTTTTTTAAAAATGGCTAGTTTTGTCAGGGCTTATATCTTTGCAACTCTTAGCTCAAATGACCCCAAATTTGGTTCAATACCCCTACACATTACCCTCCAGAGGGAAACCAAATTTCAAAGGAATCTAATTATGCATGTCAATTTTACAGGACTTAGAAAGATCAACCTGTAAACAGAAATCAGGATGCAACCTTAACTATAGTGGTGCTGCTGCTGCTGTGCCATAAGTACAGGTTTTAGTGTAGGAACAAGGTTCCTGAGTATCTTATTATGGGGTAGCAGTAACTGAACCTTAAAGTTGAGTCTTGCTTTCCATTCTAAGCCTGTTTTAGCCCTTCAAACAAACAGTGCAATTGATACAAGCGCTCCTGGTGAGGACACACATGGCCAACACAAGGAGCAAAGTGTAGACACGCACAAGTGATGTAATTACCATGGCAGTTATATGCTGACCTAAGTTAGGTTGACTTAATTTTGTGGTGTAGACATTCCCTCAGTATGTGGTTTGTGGCCAGTATAAAAATACTTTACTAAATTTGATGATGTTTGAAGCAGTCAATTTTAAGATATGGGAGATAGGAAAATACTGTTGTTAACTATATAGCTTGCACGTTCTTGTAATGCTTCATGTCACATCCTAGCTATACAATGGGTTGTCTAAATAAAGCTTTTGAAAGATCTTGGTGCGTACAAGAGCAAATCTGACATGTTGAAAATCATATGAGACCTTAGTGTACATGATAATTAAGTAATGAATGAAGCAGAGGTTTACAGGACCCCTGCCTAATTTACAACTAGCACTGATTGATTGAATGGCAAGCATATAAATAAATATGGCTGACCTATATTGTTCACTGTGTAGCATTCATCTATGTACTGAAAGAGGCAGGAATTTTGCTGAGAATCTATGATCGGGTGACCAGATGTCCCGATTGTATAGGGATAGTCCGATTTTTGGGTCTTTTTCTTATATAGGCTCCTATTACCCCCTACCTCCTGTTCCGATTTTTCACATTTTCTGACTGGTCACCCTAATCTATGATTATGTAATTAAAGATTGCAAGCCAGATTCTCCCCTCTTCTCCCCCCCCCCCACAACTGTCTTGGGCTGCATTGGCACAAAGATAACAAACAGCTGCTTAAACAGAGGTGATACAGGTCAGAGAGTGGCCATAGAAAGAAGGAAACATTCTGAGGAATTAGTGAGCTTAGAGCTCTTGCACACTGAAGGCAATTATCTGCCTTTTAGTGTCCAAAAGAATGCACAATGTTGGAATCTTAAGGGATTTATCACCACTCTAGATACTCAAATAGCAACAGTTGCCAGAAATGCCACCTTTCACCACTGACTAGCAGTGAACCTGTGCCCTTTCCTCTCAGATACATTCTCAGCCGTGGAAATTCATCTCTCCACACTGAACTACTGCAACATACTCTACCTGGGGCTAACAGTGAAAGTCACTTGAAAGTTCAGTGAATGGCCGACCAATAGAGACGCATCATGCTTGATTTCTGCAATACACTTAGGCTCTCTGTCCACTAGGGTGACCAGATGTCCCGATTTTATAGGGACAGTCCTGATTTTTGGGTCTTTTTCTTATATAGGGTCCTATTACCCCCCAGCCCCGTCCCGATTTTTCACACTTGCTGTCTGGTCACCCTACTGTCCACTTTCAAAGTTGTTTCAACGTCCTAGTCTTTACCTTTAAATCCCTAAATGGGCTATGGTCTAACTATCTAAAAAACAGCCAGTTGTCTCCTCTACAGCATACAGCAACAACTGTGATCAATAGGTATTCTTTAGGCCTCAACTGGAGTATTGTGTCCAAATCTGGGAGCCAGATTTCAGGAAAGATGTGGACAAATTGAAGAAAGTCCAGAGAAGAGCAACAAAAATGATTAAAGGTCTAAAAAACATGACCTGCAAGAGAAGATTGAAAAAAATGGGTTTGTTTAATCTGGAAAAGAGAAGATTGAGAGGGGACATAATTTTCAAGTACACAAAAGGTTGTTACAAGGAAGAGGGAGAAAAATTGTTCTTGTTAGTCTCTGAGGGTAGGACGAGAAGCAATGGGCTTAAATTGCACCATGGGTGGTTTAGGTTGGACATGAGGAAAAACTTTGTAGTTGTCAGGGTGGTTAAGCACTTGAATAAATTGCCTAGGGAGGTTGTGGAATCTCCATCATTGGAGATTTTTAAGAGCAAGATAGACAAACACCTGTCAGGGATGGTCTAGATAATACTTAGTCCTGCCATGAGTGCAGGGGCCTGGACTAGATGACCTCTTGAAGTCCCTTCCAGTCCTATGATTCTATGAAGGGTTTGCAAGACACAGCCTGTGAGGACCAGGGGAAGAGTGGTGAGTGGCTATGGAATTCACCCTCAGTGGAGATCAAGATGAGCCTGCCTCAGTCAACTTTACAAGGTGGTTGGTGACAGGCCTTCCAGTAGCCTAATCCCCCACAACCCTCTTTTTAAGAGGATAAAGCAAGAGATGGGGACTTTCAAAGCCTATCCTTCCCCTCTGATCCCCTCTACATCTGACCTAGAGGTGAAAGCTTCTGCATACTCATTATCATTCACCTGAGCTACCCAATCCCCAGCCCACTTCGCCAACAATTGCATCTTAAATAAGCAAAGATAAGACTGGAAAAAATATGGTTTTGTCAAGGTGACGGTGTTCATATTAAACCTATTTTGTACTGTGTTCTAATAGGACTAACCTTCACAAGTACAAAATAAAGCGACTTTGACTATTCTTATTTCATTTTCACCAGTGTCCAGAAGGATATTACATTTAAGGTTCATCTGTATTTCATGTGATTCTACCTTAATGGGTGAAAAGCAGATTCCAGTGGCCAGAGTGGTTTCCTACTCTCCATGCACTGAATTTCTTGTGGGCATCAAGTTTTCTGTTGCACATTACAGTCACAGCAGTCCTCTTCCTGGAAGAGTCTGACAGGGATAAAGAATAGGGGCTTAACATCTTAATAAAGAGACAAAAGTTTAAGGAACACTTATGAAAGCAAGTGTTTTGCAGAACATGAACCTCAATCTCTTGTCCATTCAATCATGGGCTACCCCCTGAAATAAACATGCTTGAAAAATAAACGTTTAAACATATTGGAGCTGCAGTAATGTTAAAACAAGCTCCTTTTTGTCAGTTAAACTGACAGCTCAGATAAGAGGAGCTGGTTTCAGTATCATCTGTTGCACAACAAACCACTCTTGAAGAAAGAAACAGTACCCTGTCAAATGAATTTCCTTTTAACTGTCAGAAGGGCTATTTTTAGTTTGATCTGCCATCTTTTAAATTTTTTTCCCTTAATCATCTCTTTCAATTTTCTCTCAGTTTGTAGCCTCCTCTTTTCTTGTGGTCTGCTTACAGATTACTGCTAGAAGCAACCAGATACCAGCAGGTATTTGTCTCATGTCTCTCAATGTATGCATTTGCTGGGACTGAACTACTGTAGTGCTTGCACAGAAGTGCAATTCTCACCTGCCCTGCCACACACCCAGGCCAGTCCCTGATTTGCCAAGGGAGGGAGGCCTGGATCCACAAAGAGGCTTATGCGTTGCGATGGCTAGAAAACCACAGGAACCACAAAGCCTGAATTAGGCCCCTAGGCATGTTATACGCTAAACGGGGAGAGAGAGGCACCTTAGAATACAATCTACAATAGCCGGAATACCAGGTGGAGCCTAAACTAGCCAATGGAAGTTGCTGATGAGAGGGTCCTAAGCCCTGCTGCTCTTGGTGAGATAGGTGCCTAAATCTAGGGTGCAGGGAGGCGCTTAATTCTGCTAGCGATCCACAACTGGGTCCCCCTCTACTGGAAGCAGGTGGCATAGACGCCTAAGTCATTTCTACAAGGGAGGAGTTAGGCACGTACATCACTTTACACAAAACCCAGGGCAGGCGAGGGGGTGATGGTGCCCACTTTAACTTTGAGCCCTATGCTTAAAGCACTCAGCTGGAATTTGGAAAACCTGGGTTCAGTTCCCCCTTCTGCCTGAGGAGGGGAGAGGATTTGAAGAGAAGTCTCCCACACCTCTCAGGAAAGTGCTGTAACCACTATGGGATATTCTGATGTGGGGCTCCCTCAGTCTCTCCCGTTGCCATCTCTGTCTGACTTCCTTTCAGTCTGTGTCTCCTGGTCAATCGTCGTACTACTCTCCCTGTTTGGCATATTGTCGTTCTGTTCCTTATTCTTGTACAGCACAAAATGTCTCTTCTGGAGACTAAGTGACATGATGTAGAGAAGTAGCAGGGAGCATGAGCACTGGCCGAAAGCTTCTTCTAAGTTAACTTAGGTTCCACTGGGGGCCTGACCTTTCAGAAAGTTTCTCATTAGGAGATTCTTGGGCAAAAGCATCAGAGAGAAACTCAAACTGTACTTCCAAAATGGACCTGAGACCAAAGAGGCAGAATGCTTCCTTTGGCAGATTTTGTTCTTAGACTGCAGAAAGGGCCTCTGTCAAAGACACCACCAGCTGAACGGGTACAAGAAATAGCCTTCATGATCATTAAGCCCATTCCTGAAGCCACAAGAATAGCTGTGGATTATTTAAACAAAGCAGTGAGCAAGAATGAAAGGAAAAATTAGAGAAGAGAAGCTGTGCTATAAACAATATTGTCATACACAACACACCACAGCCTTGCCAAATTACTATGCAACATGGAGAAGTGGGTCAGAGCAACCTCTTTCTCTCCACCCTGTCAAACTGATTTGAGCTTCTATTGAAAACATTACAATGGGAAAGCTTGGCGCTCACATTCACTAAGCAACACTGATCCGTTTTCCACAATTTGGACAAAGTTGCTGGATATTGCATGCAATTATAATGCAGCAGTTCAGCTGATCATGGAGAGCTGACCGTCTAGTGATTTGCTTTTATTTTAACAAGACCCATCTTGCTTTAGGTTTTAAAATTAATGTACACGTAAGATCTACATGGACTATCCAAATCCCTGTTTGCTTCTATATCAGCCTATACAGTTGCCCACCATCCTTAGTTTACAGGTGGATGGATTGTTTTAAATTCATTGAGCTGCTAATTGCTATTTTATGTCACTGTTGATATGAGTCTGGTCTAGTTGGCTTATTTACTTTTGGGAAAATAGAATTAAAATATTATTAATAAAATGAAATGAACAGGGGTCAGCAATCAGGGGAATTCGAGAGGGTGAAAAGGAGATCCCCTGCTGAACAAATGCAACTGCTAATCTTGCGGTGAGTGAGCTTGTTTGGCTGTTTGTTTGTTTTTCTCCTTCAGCTTAAAGTTAGTGTCCGTTAGGATTGTGTGTTTGGGAACTGTTTGAGCCTTTGTTCCCGGATCATCCTTGATCAGCCTTGTGATCACCCTCCCGCTGCGTGATTAATGAGGGGATAGGGCTGACTTAGGAGAGAAGGGCTTAAAAGCCAGAGGCCAAGTGACCTAGCGGACAGCAAAAGGGAGTTTGTGGGATGGAAACCTAATATAATTATGATTAGGAAAGGCCTCATTGCCAGTGCCAACACTGCTCCTGTCTCCTCCTCCTGCACCTGTATCCAGACAGAGAATCTGACCAGGGATGCCTCCACACCTGGTGTGGATTTGCAGAGACTGTGGCCTGCATTTCCCTGTCACAGAAAGCTAGGCTGGGGGGTGGCATCCAGTGTGAGAGGTGCCTGCTGTTGGAGTCTGTCAGGAAGCAGGTGGGAGAGCTACAGGAGGAGGTGGCGAGACTGAGGAGCATCTGTGCACACGAGGAATTCATCAAGAGTATTCATATGGAGACTTCCAAGGCTGAGGGAGCTATCCAGCTAGAGAGGACTGCTGTCATGCCTCCAGGGGAGGTAGATATGGCTCTGCCACAGGGAGGACACTGGCCACTGGTTACTTCTGGCAGCAGGCAGTGCTCCACCCCTGCTCCAACCCACCAATCATAGTGATGAAGAACCGTTATGCTGCCCTGGCAACGTGGGATGAGGATTCGCCCCCAAAGGTGGTGGAGGAGAAGCTTTTTACCCTCAAGGCTGGGAGGACTGCCACCACTCCGAAGCACCCATCTGCAGGCCTGACATGACTTCTTGGGAGGTGTGCTGCTTACCAGGGACCCATCTACAAGATGTTACAGAGGGATTGTCGAGGAACATCCGGCCCTCTAATACTACCCTATGCTGCTCATCCATATGGGCATTTGTGATACTGCGAGGTATGTGCCTGAATGGATCAGAAGTGACTATTGGGCTCTGGGAGTGAAGGTGAAGGAGTTGGGGATGCAGGTGGTCATCTCTTCAGTCCTTCTGTTCAAGGGAAGGGGCCTAGGCAGAGACCAGGGCTGGCTTTAGGAAGTGTGGGGCCCGATTCGAACAATTTTGACAGGCGTCAGCAGGGATGACTTAAAAAAAAAAAAAAAAAAAAAAACGTAAAAAACATGTGGGGCTTGTACTCACTGGGCGACGCTCCTAGTCTTCGGCAGCAGGTCCTTCACTCGCTCTGGGTCTTCGGCGACACTGAAGGACCTACTGCCGAAGTGCTACCGAAGACCCGGAGTGAGTGAAGGACCCACCGCCGAAGACCCGGAGCGCCGCCGGGTGAGTAAAAATTAAAAAGGAGCCTCTAGCCAGGGAAGGGATTCTTGGCCACTTGCCCCCACCCTGGCGGCCCTGCCACTGGGCGCGGGGCCCTCTTAGGCGCAGGGCCCGATTCGGGGGAATTGGTGGAATTGGCCTAAAGCTGGCCCTGGCAGAGACAGAGGCATCCTGGAGGTGATTGAATGCATGGCTGTGCAGATGTTGTCACCAGGAGGGTTTTGGCCTTCTTGACCGCAGGATGCTCTTCCTAGAAAGACTGCTGAGCAGAGATTGGGTCCACTTATTGAGGAAGGGAAAAGCATATTTGGATACATTCTGGCCAACCTAGTGGGTCAGGCTTTAAACTAGATTTGATGGTAGCAGGAGACAAAAGCCCTGAGGTAAATCAAAAACAAGGAGACCTGGATAAAGAGCTGGAATCTGGGAGGAGTATGGGCAATTATAACAAGGACAAGGGAGACGAGGGATTATAGAGGTGAAATCAAATCAGTATCTTAGATGTCTGTATACTGATGCAAGAAGTAGGGGGAATAAACAGAAAGAACTAGAAATGCTAGTGAATAATCACAACTGTGACATAGTTGGCATCACAGAGGCTTGGTGGGGTAATGCACTTGATTGGCATATTGGTATAGAAGGGAACATCTTGCTCAGGAAGGACAGGCAAGGAAAAAAGGGAGGAGGTGTTGCCTTGTGTATAAAAGATATACACTTGCCTAGAGGTTGAGATGGAAATAGGAGACAAACTTATTGAAAGTCTCTGGGTAGGGATAAAGGGGGTAAAAAACAAGGGCAATATCATGGATAGAGGTCTACAATAGAACACCTAACCTGTAAGAAGAGGTGGGTGTCACCCTACCTCAGTGGGTCACAACTGAGAATACCAAATTCAGGACAAACTGCTGAGAAATAGGGCAGACACACCCCAAAACTGGTGGTTGTTCTTCCATAAGATATACCAAACCAGCAACAAAAGTAAACTGCTGTCTCACCACACTGGCTAGCAAGAAGTCAGAAATGCAGCCTCCTGAGGTATTCCTGTCCTTGCAACATCCAGACACTAGACTTAATGATGAGTAGTTATCTAAAACCAATTTCATCAACCAAAGGGTTATTCTGATCTCAAAGAACCAGCCACATACCTAGGCCAATATATAACTCAGATCTTACCCAATAATCATGCTGTTAGAATCTAATATCTAAAGCTAAAAGAAAGGTGAGAGTTAAAATTGGTTAAAGGAATCAAATACATACAATAATTACCAAGTTCTTGGATCAGGCTTGAAGCAGTCATGGAATAAACTGCTGGCTTGAGTCTCTGGTTGCTTCCAAATGATTGGAAGGTCCTCAGTCCCTTGTTTAGAATATTCCCATAAGTATAAGTCCATAGTCCAGAGATCAGAGCAGGAAAGAGACAAAATGGAGATGTTTCCAGGCCTTTTTATAGCTTCTGCCATCTGGAGGGAACTTCATTGTCCCAAGCAAAGCCATCAGCACAGTTTGTGGAAAAGTACAGGCACAAGACGGAGTTCAGTACCACATGATCTAGTCACATGCCCTTGCATATTTTGAGTCATAGCAAAGCCATTACCCTTATTCTAGCGAGATCATCCACAGGAAAATCCACCAGGTGGGATAAGCTTCTTCCATGGTCATTGTGTTTGTTGATGGGTCATGATCTAGAATAGTTCATTTACAATGTGCTGGCTAGATTGGATGCAAACTACCTTGTGTGTGTTACCACAGGAGCAAATACAGGTACACAGACAATATTCCTAACCTCAGATACAAAAATACATGCATACAAATAGGATAATCATATTCAGCAAACCATAACTTTTCCATTGACACCTTACATGACATACTTTTGTCACAAGATTTGTGGCAATTATACAACAGTGGTAGCAAAAATGGTCATATTTTAATCATATAATACCACAGTGGGTGAGGCTTTTTTAAAATAAGTAACAAAATCATCCAAAGCACAGGACTTCAACTACCCAGACATGTGTTGGGAAAATAATACAGAAGGGCACAGCTTATCAAATGAGTTCTTGAAATGCATTTTTATTTCAGAAGGGTGGAGAAAGCACCCAAGTGAGAGGCTGTTCTAGATTTAGTTTTGACAAACAGGGAGGAACAGTTGAGAATTTGAAAATGGAAAGCAGCTTGGGTGAAAGTGATTGTGAAATGGTAGAGTTTGTGATTCTAAGGGAGGGTAGGTGGTAAACAGGAAAAGAAAGATAATGGATTTCAAGATGGCAGACTTTAGCAAACTCAGGGAGTTGGTAGGTAAGATCCCATGGGAAGCAAGTCTAATGGGAAAACAGTTGAGAGATTTGGCAATTTTTCAAAGAGACATTATTACGAGCACAGGAGCAATCTATCTCACTGCGTAGGAAAGATGGGAAGTCGGGCAAGAGACCACCCTGGCTTACCAGGAGATCTTCAATTATCTGAAACTCAAAAAAAAGTCCTACAAAAAGTGGAAACTAGATCATGTTACGAAGGATGAATATAAAAATAACACAAGCATGTAGGGACAAAAGTAGAAAGGCCAAGGCACAAAATTAGCTAGAGACATAAAAGGTAACAAGAAAACATTCTACAAATACATTAGAAGCAAGAGGAAGACCAAAGAGGAGGAGAACAAGGACAATAACAGAAAATGTGGAAATGGCAGAAGTGCTAAATGCCTTTTTGTTTCAATTTTCGCCAAAAAGATTACTAGTGATTGGACATCTGTTGTAGAGAATGCCATTGAAAATGAGGTAGGATCCGAGGCTAAAATAGGGAAAGAACAAGTTAAAAATTACTTAGAAAAGTTAGATGTCTTCAAGTTGGCAGGGCCTGATGAAATCCATCCTAAAATACTCAAGGAGCTGACTGAGGAACTATCTGAGTGATTCATGATTATCTTTGAAAACTCATGGAAGACAGGAGAGATTCCAGAGGACTGGAAGAGGGCAAGTATACTGCCAATCTATAAAAAGGGGAATAATGACAGGACGGCAGGTTTGTAGAAATTTTGGTGTTGCCCAGAACTCCCGCCCCCCTGCAAACTCACTCCTCCACCTACCTAAGGCTCTGGGAGGGTGTTTGGGTTGGGGAGGGGGTCTGGGGTGCAGGCTCTGGGAGGGCGTTTGGGTAGAGGCTCTGGGCTGGGGCAGGGTATTGGGGTGCAGGCTCTGGGAGGGAGTTTGGGTGCAGGAGGTGTGAGGGGTTGGGCTCTGGGAGGGGGTTTGGTGGGGGAGGGGGTCTGGGGTGCAGGCTCTGGGACGGAGTTTGGGTGCAGGCTCTGGGCTGGGGCAGGGGATTGGGGTGCAGGAGGGGTGCAGAGTGCAGGCTCTGGGAGGGAGTTTGTGTGCTGGATGCAGGCTCTGGGCTGGGACAGGAGGTGGGGGTGCAGGAGGGGGCGAGGGGTGCAGGCTCTGGGAGGGAGTTTGGGGGCAAAAGTGGGTGTGGAGAAGGGGTGGGGGTGCAAGAGGGAGTTTGGGGGAGGGGTGCAGGGGGGGAGAGGGGTGCAGGCTCTGGGAGGGAGTTTGGGTGCTGGGTGCAGGCTCTGGGCTGGGGCAAAGGGTGGGGGTGAAGGAGGGGGTGAGGGGTGCAGGCTCTGGGAGGGAGTTTTGAGGTGAGAGGGGGTGCAGGAGAAAATTTGGGGGCCGGAGGGTGTGTGTGTGGGAAGGGGGTATGGGTGCAGGCTCTGGAAGTGGATGGGGGGTTTGGTGCTTACCTGGGGCACCCCCTCCAGTAGCGGCTCCTAGACGGGTCAGGCCATGGGGTCTCTTCGCGCTGCTGTCCCCAGGCACTGCCCCTGCTTCCCATTGGCCTCAGGGACGTTTGGGGCAGAGGCAGTGCACAGCGGCAAAGCCCCTCCCCGCCATGGGCTCTGGGCTGCAGCCATGTGGAATGAGCGCACAGGAAGCCACTCAGCCCTGCTGTGCTGCTGGGTGGCAGCGGGAGCCCCCGGCTGTTTTAAATCACCCAGGTGCGGCAGGCGGGGCCAGGGGACGCACAGGGGAAGTGCGCAGGG
The DNA here is from genome assembly GCF_013100865.1 of Trachemys scripta elegans. Classification (NCBI taxonomy): domain Eukaryota; kingdom Metazoa; phylum Chordata; order Testudines; family Emydidae; genus Trachemys; species Trachemys scripta. The sequence goes on from NC_048299.1 coordinate 162,637,309, forward strand.
GGACAGGCAGGAAACTTTGCTGGAGCTGCCCCTCCCCCCCCACACCCCCGGCACCACGGGCCCATAGAACTCGCCGCCCATGAATAAGGACAATCTGGGGAATTACAGACCAGTCAGCTTAACTTTAGTACTTGGAAAGATAATGGAGGAAATAATCAAACAATCAATTTGCAAACACCTAGAAGATAAGAAGGTGATAAGTAATCGTCAGTATGGATTTGTCAAGAACAAATCATGTGAAACCAACCTAATAGCTTTCTTTGACAGGGTAGATAGGAGGGAAGCGGAAGATGTGGTATATCTTGACTTTTCGTAAGGCTTTGATACTGTCTGGCATGACCTTCTCATAAACAAACTAGGGAAATACACCTAGATGGCGCTACTATAAGGTGGCTGCACTCATTGGAAAACCGTTCCCAGAGAGTAGTTATCAGTGGTACTCAGCCAAGCTGGAAGGACATAAGAGTGGGGCCCTGTAGGGATCAGTTCTGGGTCTGGTTCTGTTCAATATCTTCATAAATGATGTAGGAAATGGTATAGAGAGTAAACTTATAAAGTTTGTGGACAATCCCAAGATGGAAGGGGTTGCAAGTGCTTTGGAGGATAGGATTAAAATTCAAAATGATTTGGACAAACTGGAGAAATGGTCTGAAGTAAATAGGATGGAATTCAATAACGACAAATGCAAAGTACTCCACTGAGGAAGAAACAATCAGTTGCACACATAAAAAATGGAAATGACTGCCTAGGAAGGAATACTGTGGGAAGGGATTGAGGGCTTATAGTAGATCTCAAGTTAAATATGAATCAAGAGCATAACACTATTGCAAAAAAAACCCCAACCAAACATCATTCTGGGCTGTATCAGCAGGAGAGGTGTAAGCAAGACACAAGAAGTAATTCTTCCGCTCTACTCTGCACGCGTAAGGTCTCAGCTGGAGTAATTATGTCCAGTTCTGAGTGTCACATTTCAGGAAAGGTGTGGACAAATTGGAGAAAGTCCAGAGGAGAGCAACAAAAATAATTAAAGGTCTGGAAAACATGTCCTCTGAGGGAAGACTGAAAAACCGTGGGTTTGTTTAGTCTGGAGAAGAGAAGACTGTGAGTTTTGAAGTACACAAAAAGTTGTTACAAGGAGGAAGGGGAAAAATTGTTCTCATTAACCTCTGAGGATAGGACAAGAAGCAATAGACTTAAATTGCAGCAAGGGAGGTTTAGATTGAACATTAGGAAAAATTTCCTAACTGTCAGGGTGGTTAAGCACTGGAACAGATTTCCAAGAAGGATTTTGGAATCTCTGTCACTGGAGGTTTCTAAGAACGGTTAGACCAGGGGTTGGCAAACTTTTTGGCCCGAGGGCCACATATGGGAATAGAAATGAATGCTCACAAAATTGGGGTTAGGGTGCAGGCTGGGGCGAGGGCTCTGATTGGGGGTGTAGCCAGAAATGAAGAGTTCAGGGTGCGGGAGGGGGCTCCGGGCTGGGGAGTGAGGTAGTGAGGGCTCTGGCTGAGGATGTGGGCTCTGGGGTGGGGCTGGAGATGAGGAGTTTGGGGTGTAGGAGAGTGCTCTGGGCTGGGATTGAGGGGTTTGGAGGACAGGAGGGGGATCAAGGCTGGGGCAGGGGGTTGGGGTGTGGGAAGGGGTGCAGGCTCTGGCTGGGGATGTGGGATGAGGGGTTTGGGGTGAAGTTCCTGGCCAATGGGAGCTGCGGGGGCAGCGCTACGTGTAGAAGAGCTATGCTGCTGCTTCTGGGAGCCGCATGGCCCCAAACCCTGCACCATAGCTGGAGCGTCGGAGCGGGGCAAGCCCCAGAACCCGTTCCCCAATGGGAGCTCAAGAGATGGCTTAAAACGGCTGGCAGGCCGTAGTTTGCCCACCCCTGCCTTGATTGGAGGGGACTGGACTAGATGACCTACTGAGGTCCCTTCCAGTCACACTTCTATGATTCTGTGACTCCATACCTGAAAATTTGCGGCCTTTCTTACTTTCATTTTGAGTGGCCATATAGGTAAACTCTTTTTCATCCTTTTCAACTAGTCTCCCATTTGTGATCTCAATCTGCTTTCATGCTCTCTCTTTGTTTTGTTTTATTTTCTCACCATTATCTTAGTTGCTATTTAACTGCCTGCACCACCTTTTCCAGAAAGGGAAGACAACCTACACTTTATGCATATGTAATGCCCATCCACCAGAGATTGCCAGTAAAGATGCAACCTGAGACCTTCTCCCTTGAGCTACCGGCAGGGCCGGCTCCAGGCACCAGCCGAGCAAGCTCGTGCTTGGGGCGGCAGATTCCAAGGGGCGGCTTTCCTCCAATCCTTTTTTTTTTTTTTTTCCGCTTCACTGCTTTGGCTGCCTCTGCAGGTTTTTTCTTTTTTCTTTTTGGTTTGCTGCTCCCGCTGCCTTGTAGGGGGCAGACAACGGGAGCGCCCTGCAGCAAGCCCGGCAGGGCAGCCCGCGTCCTTCCCTGCCTGCCGACCGGAGTGGCGCAGAGCCCTCCCAGCAGGCGGTGCAGCGGGAGGGGCTGCATGGCGAGCACCCCACTTAAGGAAGCCCTGGCCGCCCCTCTTCTCTCTCTCCCCCCCCAGCTAGCCAGGGTGCACACTCCGCTGCCCAGGGTCTGCAGGGCTGGGAGTCCCCCTGCACCCACGCTCCCACCGCCCCGCAAGTATTTTGTTTTTGTTTTTGTTTTTTCTTTCCTTCGCCGCTCCGGCAGTTTGTTCTCTCCTCCCCACCCCACTGCTCCGGCTGGGGGCAGGTTTGTTTCCCGCCCCCCCACTTCGCTGCTCCAGCCGGCCGGTTTGTCCCCCCCCCCACACCTTTGCTGCTCCGGCCGGTTTGTTCTCTCCCCCTCCCCCTTTCGCCGCTCCGGCCAGCCGGTTTGTTCTCCCCCCAGCCCCCTTTCGCCGCTCCGGCCAGGGGCAGGTTTGTTTTCCTCCTCCTCCCCTCCCCACCCCCTTTGCTGCTCTGGCTGGCCGGGCGTTTTTTGCTTGAGGGGGCAAAAAAGCCAGAGCCGGCCCTGGCTACAGGAAATTACTGTAGTAGCTGGCAGTGTTAATAAGCTCTTCTCATTCAAAAGTGCCATTTCCAGGGTATGAAGCTGTTTGATAATCATATTTTGCCTGCACTGGAGTAATTTATCCTCTAATTTCACTATGCACCCAGGGCATGCACTTGTCTCAAAATAAGCACATGCTCTGTCATGTTTCATTCCCTGCATAAGGTGTCTTTTGTTTCTCATAAATTCTAGCTTGATGAGCAGCAGTGCCAGGAGCTCTCTAATGGAACTACCCAGCCATGAAGCAAGGAAAGCTGTGCAGGCCACGCCTGTTAAGTTATATTGCAACTTGTGAATATGTGCAGCAGCAAGTTGTGATGGGGATGTCAGGATCCTGTTTCTCTAATAGTTAAGCCGTCTCTCTGGATGGTGCTAAACAATTTAGTTTTTAAATACCAACGGTGTGACCCATTGCTACCAATTTGTCCCCAGCTCATAACTATGCTTTTGAAGTTTACACCAAAGAATGTGCTCCCAAAAATATTCTTCCTGTGGGGAGGATGACTTTCATGTCTGGCCCACCCCTAGGGTGACCAGACAGCAAATGTGAAAAATTGGGACAGGGGGTGGCGGTGTAATAGGAGCCTATATAAGAAAAAGACCCCAAAATCAGGACTGACCCTATAAAATCGGGACATCTGGTCATCCTACCCACCCCTGCAGAAGGGCTCCCTCTTTTCTCTGCAAATGATTCCATTCAGTCGGGGATTGACATTTGGAGAAGAGCTCTTACTTTTCCCATTAGTCACATTTAATTAAGTCATCTGAGTCCGTAATCTTTCCTTGGACCTCTCAGCCAAAAAGTCCATCAAAAACGGTTAAAGAAAATCAACAAAAACCTATCTTTGGAGAAACTTAAAAAGAGAAACCATTTGGAAGTTCGACTGCGGGAGACTGCTCAATCTGTTGTCAAGCCTCATTGCTTCAATCTCCCCACCCCACTCTGGCAACTATTTTTTCTGTAAGAATGAAATCCATGCATGTGGCATGAATTTTTGACAAGACAATATTTCTTAGTTATTTAGTAACAGCGCATGCACACACAAATACATTTATAATTAGCTCTTGTCTCAAAAGTTGGAAGAGCTTTTAGATTCATTGGAGGCTGGCAGCCAAATTTGTTATCTAATTGGATGAAGCTACTTTCTTCAATTTGGATGATGTCTGCTTTTGCCCAAACTCATTAAATGCAGCTGTACTTAAAGTTTATAATGACAGCCTCAGTGAAGACTAGTCTGAAGTTAATAACTGCTCTGTTTTCTCTTATATGTCTGATCTTAGGCCCCTTTGATGGTAGTTGAAACATGTCCAAATTTTCTCGCCTTTCACTCACCCCCACCCTTTTTATTTTTTGATTCAGGATTGTCTTGCTAATTATCAAGTATACAAATTACACTGGGGTCTCGTGTCTCTTTTGAAACCAGAGTGTTTACAGGGCACTTTCAAAGAAGAAAAATTTTAAAGCAATTACTCACTTCCATGACACACACAATGATGATTTATATTTTGTATTTCAGCACTGGGGGATAAGCTGCAAAGCTGTCAATCCCAGAATCATGGAAATCGTCACAGATGGGTAGCATGACCAGATGTCCCAATATTAAGGGCTTTGTCTTATATATGCAATTATAACCCCCATCCCCCAAAAAGTCTCCCTATTTTTTGCACTTGCTATCTGGTCATCCTACTGATGGGCCTCTGATTATGAAGGTGAAACAGTGACTCCACAGTTAAGATTGCATTAAGGTTTTGCATTTAACTGGACTTTAAAAGCCTTTCTGTTGGCCAGAATGAATATTTTAATCCAACAGTGTAATGTAATATTTCTGAAGTCTCTGACCTTTTCAAAGTCTGCTTTGGCGTTTCAATTTCTTAGTAACATAAATATATTCAAAAAATCTCCGTTTTCTAAAATTTGGGTTGGTGTCACTTTATTTCTAGCGTGGATTCATTTCACATTTACTAAGCTACCACACAGCAGCCCCATCTGCAATACAGATGTATCCATATTTTAAATGATTTGGTATCTTTTATAGATTCCTCCTCTCCCCCTCCCCCCACATAGCTGGGAACTATGCCAAGATTTGCCAGAGAATTTCCAGAGCTGTGCAAGAGACTTCCTCTAGCCAACAGCTGTATATTGGCTGTACACGTTGCTTCAGGGACAAGCCTCCCTCTCTTCCTTCCCTGTGCCATGTTCCATCTTCCTACCAAACAAGGGCATGGAAGCTGCATAGAGATGGGGAGTTGTCTTTCAGGAAGAGCCATTAGCTCCTGTCCTGAGGGCACTTTCCCTTGCCAGTGAATCACTGTCGGGGAGACCTGGTCTTACAAACCAGAGGAGGTGCATGAGACCAGGACTCCTAGATGGCAGTGGAAATATGGTGGTGGTGGGGAATGGAATTATGGGGCATGGAACAGTTGTATGGGAAGGTTCACAGAGGCTACCTACATGGCCAAAGTCCCAAAGTGATGAAAATCTACCTCTGACAAAGGCCAGCAGGAGAAATAAGTGTGGGAGGGTCCTGATTAGAGGTATTTTGGTAGGAGTTTTCATGAATTTTTTATTCTGGCATTCATAAAGTTACAGATGCTGAGGTTTATCTTCTAGATGCTGAACAGCATTCCTTGATGAAAAGTGAAATATCAAATTGCGTAATAGTTATTGTGTATGTTATGTTATTAAAAGGCATCCATTAATTTTAAAACCATACTAAATTTCACAAATCTTAATGATAGTTGCTATAAAGGATTTTAATCCGATCAGGAAAGTAATTAACAAACTACTTTAAATTATGCCTGTGGTGGTACTAATTCATTTCAGATAATAGATCAATAATATAAATGATCATTAATAAATCAGAAAAAAAGGAGACTGCTTCAATATTTATTTATGGGCAACTAACATTTTTCAATTGCATGTTTAAAAAAAATCATGTCTATTTGTACTTAAAAACAAATTGTTGAATTATTTTATTGCAACAATAAAATGTTCACCAACTACACTTCCATTATTTGTGTATGCAGATAATAACTGCACAGAAGCAGTTTCATTTGAAAAAACAATCGTACACGGTGGAAAATTAGACTGTGAAATCTGCAGCCCCTTCACAAACTTCTTGCAGAAGGAAGAGGCTCACAGAAGAAGGGTATGACAATAGTCCTTGGAGGTCTTCCATCCATAAGACATTAAGATATTTTTCATGAACATCTTCGTATTAATCCTATGGTCTATGTCAGATGCTCCTCTGCTACTCTTCTACCTACACCTACGCTGCTTAGTGTCTGTATTCTGTGGGTTGTTGTGCTTTTTTGTTTAAGTCCTTAGCTCGGGAAGGGCTTGATGCTGCAAGGTTCTGGCTTCCATGGAAGTTGTGGGATCTCAGCACCTCATAGGATTGAGCCCCTGGGTGACGAGACCGTGTTGGGGGGAGGGCATGAGAGATAATGTCTGTATCTTATGTGAACATACCCTTGGAGCTCGTACTGTAAATTCCCCTCTCCCCTTCAAATGAACATAAGAAGATACTGAGAAGCACTATAACTGATTTCTTCTGTTGATTGTGATAAAATGAAGCATTTTTATAGCAAAGCTCATGTTGTGGATTGATTATTGATTCTTTTTAATGATGATGTGTACACTTGGTAGGTTGTCTTATGTTGGAAAAAAGTCAAGCTGCAGGGCTGAGTCTGATCCAAAAATAGTTTTGAATGATCTGTTGTCCTAGGCGGAAGAATTAAACCTTTACGTCTCTGTGACTTAGCACAGTTGTGCCTGTCTCCAGATTTTCAAAAGACTTCAGCAGCCACCGCTCCCATTTAGGCAACTAAGTGAAGTGGTGAAATTTTCAAGAGGGCCTCACACAGCAGCCCCCATTGTTTTCATGGGTGGGTGCTGACCATTTCAGAAAAGCTGACCCTGACTAAGAACATAGAATGAGAAGACTGTCTGAGGTCATTACAAGTTAGACAAGTGTTATTAGGTCTCTCCTCAACAATAAAGGTAATTCTTATATCTGACCTCTACCATACCGTATCTTCTAAATGCACAAATATATTTGATTATCAGAAATGTTGGTTTATATATTAATTCACTTAATGCTAGAGCATTTTTTCTATGGTCATACTTAGCTATGGCACATCATGAAAATGACAACGCTTGCTACTCTGTGTTGTCCATTTTTATTATGTTTTGACACGATTTGTGATATGAATGTGTGTTTGTCCCAGAGTCATTGATGACTCAGACTATTTAATTTGTTTGGTCAATGTGACAAACAGATATGGTGTTCTGGGAATGAAAAGCTTTTTCGTGTGTGGTTTTGAGCTCATGGACTGCTTTTCTTTGGATGTGATTAAGAAAAAATAGTAAGTTCTTTCACTAACTTTTGAGTGAGTGGTGGCAGTTGCAGGATTTCATGACAGAAACACATTTGCTTTTTAATATTTTTTAATTTTGTTTTTATTTGTATTTGGAAGGAGAAAAAACAAGACGCATTAATGAAGCGATGTTGACAACTATTGATTCATAGAAGTGTGAAGTCTTTCATGCATCTCACTGCCATGAATGTGTGTCATTCTATGCAGGCTTCAGCACTGGAGAATTCTGCAAAATGCCAGTTATAACCAAAGACAGCTATAATTTGGACAACAGGCAGCCACAAGATTTAAAACGGGACATCAGATAGGTCATTTATATGGCTTCCTCAGGAAACAAGGTAACTATTCTTTCAAGACAGTTTTAAATAACAATTGACAAAGTTTCAGCTTCTGTTTTTTTAAAAATACGCCTCAATGAAAAAAAAAATAAAAAGGAATAAAAGATTTTCAAAATCTTTTCCTTCCACTAACATCTCCTGTTGTGATGAAATTTTAAACAGATTGATATAGAAAAGACAATGGTTCTGCAAATATTTAAGAAAGTGTGAGGTTAAATATCACCCAAGAACTAAGCGAGGAAATAGAAATATCTAGTTAAGGGGAGGGGAGGAATGTGTACACACGTAATGGTACACGCACCACACTTACATGGCATGTTCCCTTTCCGTAAAATCTACATCAGTTTGTCATGGATGTTGGTGCTGGTCCAACTGCAGCATTAACTCTCCCACCTTAGCATTAAATCTCCCTGGAGGTTATCTGCTGCATGTTGGGGGAGCCAATGGCAGCCTCAGGGGTAGGGTAGAGCTGGCAAGTAGTGAGAAGGGGCATCTGTTTTGTAGTTGTGACCAGGGATTCATAGGGGCTGGGATCAGCCTCGGTGTTTCTCTAGTTAGAAAACCCCAGTCATGGTCGATCTTTGCTAAAACTAGGAGAGATTTGAGTAGACCTACAATTTTCCTAGCGGTTGTTAAAGCACACACAACTATTAGAGCTATTTTGTGACCGTAAATGTTTCCATTGTTGGATATGAAAATAAAGGAGCTGCCCCTGCTCCTACTGAGGTCAATGGGAGTTTTGCAATAGAATTCAGTGGGAAGAGGCCCCACATTTGTGATATGTCTTAAGAAAAAAATGGGACTTTTCTGAACCACAGGTATTACCCCAAATAGTCTCAGAGGTGGCCCCACAAATTATTCTTTCCTTTCCATGTTTCAGGGATTTCCTTTGTGATTGGTCTGTCTTACTTTCCTCTTGACAGAGACTCCAGGCTTGTGACCTAGGCCCACAACTGGTGTCTGTGACTGTTTAACTGGCATCAGTACTTCCAATCTGTGGATGAAGATTGATTTAAATTAGAGAGAGCGGTTACACTGGGTTTTGTTTTACGTTTTAAGCAATGATATCTTAAGTGATCAGATAGGGTGTTGGGCTTGATACAAAAAACCTACACAGATAACACAGATGTTACTTAAGGGTCAAAAGGAGTTAAAAGTAAGTACATTTGTTTAAAATGAATCTGTGCCTAATGCTCACCCGTGTTTTAAAGTGTAAAATATAAGAACTGTTTTTTTTAAGAGCTGCTTGTCAGAGAAGCATTTGTGTTAACAACAGTTGAATTACAAAATGGGAGAAATGGTTACAGAATTTACATGTTACTTCAGAGAAATAACAGCTGCTTTTGTGAGTGCAAAAAACCTGGAGCATTTAAGGGCGGGGGGGGCCACGGGGAACTGTTGTGAAAGTAATGAGGAGAGGATCCAAACACCTCACCTGCTTTATCCCTAGGTGTAGAGGGAATTCAAAATTAGACTCCAGATGGCGAACAAACTCTGAACCATGTGAGCTTCCAGCCAATATCCCTCTGCAATGTTAATTTACAGCCTTATGAGTGAGCACCTTGGTTTTCTGCCAGTCCTAGCTAAAAGCACATTATACGAGGACTCTGTAACATAGTCAGCAATCCGTTCCAGGCCAGAACTTGGGCCACATATCTGTGCGGTGAAATTAGACAGCGCAGCCTGTTAGCTGGCCTGGGAGATACAGGACGAACTAACGGATTTGTCTGTGTTCAGAGTCCTCAGTGAAAAGGTTCCCTATGTATTCATTACAGCCAAGTACCGGTCCTGCTCCACTGGCTGTTGGGCACTACAAATACCAGCATTTGTGTTTCATAAAAGTTGGTTTGTCAAAATTGTCGTTCAGGTTATTAGGAGGGTTTTGCATTATTAGATTTAGATGCTGGGTTGCTTTGTTGTTGGATGAAAGACTAATCAGGGTGTGGCTAACAGTTGAACAAATCAGAAAAAATTAGAAAACCCTCTGAAAGAGGTTGTTTAACTGTAATAATGTTGTTTTTCCTTATTACAGTGCAAGATACAAAAGTTGTCACAGTGGGGTTTATATATATTATTAGATATGGAGTTGTAGCAGGGATCAATGATACATTTTCAAGGAAGGATAATTCATATTTCCTTGTCAGATATAAAAATTATCTTGTTCTGGTAATTAGATCTTCAGACTCCCCGTGCACCCTGCCAATTTTTTTCCAGATTACCCAAATATCACAAAAACTTGACTTCATCCTGAGAGATTTTCATCACTTCTACAGCCTGATAACTTTGGGATTTTATCAAAATTGTATTCAGAGTCCCAAGGCCAGTGACACATTCTGCTTCTCAGTCCTGCATGGTTCTGTGCACTCGTGTGGGATGACTGCTGTGCACTCTACTGCCACTGATGTCAATAGGAGTTTGCAGGCACACAGCACCTTTAAGTGTGAGTCCTGACGGAGACCAACAAGCTTTTTTATGTTACAATATTGGTGAGGTATTTTTAATTGTTTAGGTAATGGTCAGTGTTTAAATGTTTGTGGGGTTTTTTTATGGATTGTTTTGCATTATTATTGCAGAAGTGGGAACTCTGTAGCTTTTTAATTTAATTAGCAGGAAGGGAGGGCAACTTTCCTTCCCTTCCCCCCTTCCCCCCCACTTCCTTTGCAATATCTGAAAGAAGGATCTTAATGTAAGGTTGCTAACTGTCCTGTGATTTTGTCCCTTACATTTTTAGAGGGTGTGACAGACCCAGACCAGTGGGGTACAGGAGTCTGGTAGAGGGCAAATATACTGATCACTGGATGAGTAGTTTTCTGTTCCCTGAGTGACCAGAGAAGGGGCTGCACTAGAGTAATCAGGAACCTGCTAGAACCAGTTAAGGCAGGCAGGCTAATTAGAACACCTGGAGTCAATTAAGAAGAAGCTGCTAGAATCAATTAAGGCAGGCTAATCAGGGCACCTGGGTTTTAAAAGGAGCTCACTTCAGTTTGTGGTGGGAGTGTGAGGAGCTAAGAGCAAGAGACGCAAGGAGCTGAGAGTGAGAGGGTGTGCCGCAGGTGGACTGAGGAGCACAAGCATTATCAGACACCAGGAGGAAGGTCCTGTGGTGAGACTAAGGAAGGTGTTTGGAGGAGGCCATGGGGAAGTAGCCCAGGGAGTTGTAGCTGTCATGCAGCTGTTACAGGAGGCACTATAGACAGCTGCAGTCCACAGGGCCCTGGGCTGGAACCCGGAATAGAGGGCGGGCCCGGGTTCCCCCCAAACCTCCCAATTGAGCTGGACTGTGGGTTCTTCCAGAGGAGAAGGTCTCTGGGCTGTTCCCCAACCCACATGGTGAATCTCTGAGGCAAGAAAATCCGCCAATAAGCACAGGACCCACCAAGATACAGGAGGAACTTTGTCACAAGGGCCATTTTATATCTGCTTTTACTACCGACTTCTTCTACTCAGGTGTTTCAATCAGCTCATTGACAACAGCAATCAGATGTTCAAAGAGTTAATTTGATCTTTGTTGTCTACCCAGCTTGCTAAACAAACTTCTTGCACTTGTCTTATCAGTAAGTAGGGTGACAAGATAGCAAGTGTGAAAAATTGGAAGGGGAGGTAATAATTGCCTATATCAGACAAAGCCCCTAATATCGGGACGTCTGATCACCCAGCAGTAAGGCTAGGTAACACCTTTCTAGAAGAAATTCTTGCTAGCATGTAAAGGTGGAATTCACTCCTGTGAAGAAGGCCAATACGTGGCTACTCTATTGGTACAGTAGTGGCACAACTGTAGTGCTGTGACTATACCATTATAACCCTGTAGTGTAGATTCAGATTATAGCAACAGAAAGGGTTTTTCCTTCGCTGTAGAAACTCTACCTCCCTAAGTGATGGTAGCAAGGTCCACAGAAACAGTCTTCCATTGACCTAGCTGTATCTACTCTGGGGGTTATGTTGGCATAGCTACTCTCAGGATGTGGATGTACCTCTTAGGGCTTAAATGAGACACAGTGGTACATAACCTTTGTTCTGCTCCTCTGAGCAGGGGTGAATTTCACCCGGTATGATTGTTAGTCTATTGATTAATGAATGCACAAGCTTAAAGGACAATACAGGGATTTAGCCTTAAGGATCATAACTATGGGTATTGAAAAGGTTAAAAAGCACTTCAGAAAAATGAATGGAAGGAGAGAATCCAGTGACTCAATGGGGTTGCAATACTCTAGGATTATTACAAACTTTGTTGAGGAGCCGGGTGTGAGAAGCTGTTCCTTCGTGTGGATTCATGGGAAAATTTAGGGCAGGCAAAATTAGAGATCTCTTTTTATAAATGTAACTTGTTATTTTCTGTCTATTCAAGGTTTTTCTGAGGGGACTCTCACCACGGTATCTAGTGCACATTTTGGCTGTCAGGTCCGAAATGCATTCTGACTCAAGCCAGGCTTACTTCCCCTTCATCTTGTTCTCCTCATCTTACTGCACTTCTGCCCAGGTCACTAGTGCCATTACAGATGCTCATCTCTCAACCTTTCAGAAAGGAACCAGTGCTCGCACTCAGTGACAAAAGGGAAAGGAGAGTCTGTGGAGTGGGCAGGCACTGGGCTTGTTTGCATATGTTTTTCCTCTTTGGTGGAGAAACTTACATGATCAGCTCTCCACACGTCAAATGTCATTCTAAAAAAGAGGTGCCTCCCTAACTCGCCTGCCACCCCTTTTAGGGCCAATTGAACTAAGTCCTTAAGATGTAAAATATCTCAATACCCATGGGGACTGATGATGATGGCAGAAAACCTGTAAGAATAACAGAAACATAATATTTCTTATTCTTAGTGTTGGTTAATTTTGCTCTTATAATTTCTCAATGTCTTTATATTAGAGTAAAAAGTTGCTCAGCAAAGAAGCAGTTAGTCACATCAGACAGCTAGATAAATGGTAGAGCCAAAATGCAGTCATGGCCTAGGATTTCCAAAATCTGAGGTGCATCTGCCTCCTATATTTCATATAATGATATCCCATCAAACATTGGATGTTACATCTTGATATCTGGGGCCCTTGCATGAAAATCCAGACTCTCTAAAATATGACCTTGAACAAACGTCCTTCTCTTTTGAAGAATTCTGTTCAATTCTGGTTCTCTATATTGTGCCTTTATCACCATGGTACCTGAGCAGCAGTGACTCAGGTTTGGGCTCCAGAGAAGAAAGAATTTTGGTAAAAAATATAAAGTGTTTGAATAGGGTTACCATACGTCTGGATTTTCCCGGACATGTCTGGCTTTTGGGGGCTCAAATCCCCGTCCGAGGGGAAATCCCCAAAAGCCGGGCATGTCCGGGAAAATCGGGAGGGCTCGGTGGTGCTCGGCCAGGGCCGGAGGTGCGGGGCCGGGGCCCGTGCGGGGCCGGGGGCATGGTGCCAGGCCGGGAACCAGGGGCGCAGTGCCGGGCCAGGGTCACAGTGCCGGGCCGGGCGGGGAGCCGGGGTCACGGTGTCGGGCCGGGGAGCCAGTGGGCTGGGGAGCCGGGGAGCCGAGCCCGCGGGGCGGGGAGCCGAACCCGGGGAGCTGGGGCCGGGGAGCCGGGCCGGGGTCCCGGGGCCGGGAGCCGGGGGGTGCGCCGGGCCGCTGGGGGCCGGCAGTGCTGGGCGGGCCGGGGGTGGTCGGCCGGGGCCGGCACCCCAGGGCCCGAGCCGACCCAGGCTGGAAACGCCGGGGGGCCAGCCTGGGCCGCGCCTCCTCCCCCCACACTCCCCCTTACCTGCTTCAGGCTTCCCGCGAATCAAATATTCGCGGGAAGCAGGGGAGGGGGCAGAGACTTTGGGGAGGGGGCGGGGTTGGGGAGGGGGGTGTGGGCGGGGCTGGGGGCGGGGCCGTGGGGCTGTGGAGTGTCCTCCATTTGGAGGCACAAAATATGGTAACCCTATGTTTGAATGGAAGTTCAATTGCAGAATCCTGCTTTTGGGCATATAACGCTACAAGACTTGCTCCTAGAAAAAGAATGCAATATAAGAATTTTCCATAAGAATACTAAAAAGCATGTTGGCAGCTCATAAACAATGATTTGTTTATGAGCTGCCAACATGCTTTTTAGCAAGTCTTGTAGCGTTATATGCCCAAAAGCAGGATTCTGCTATTGACAACACTAAGAGACACCTCTAGCTTAAAAAAGTGGATCTTAGCTTATATGGCCCCTTTTTGACATGGCTGTTTTCTAGGTCTCCTCTGGAAGATTCCCAAGCTACTTGGTACTTGATTTATCTACTTTGGAAGGATGAAACCTGAATTGACTTGCTTGCTGGGACCCGAGCCCATAATTCCAGAAGGCCTAGGTATGATAAAATTAAAGCTCAGACCACTTGGCCATACCCTTTGAATAATCTTATCTAAGGTCCAGTCCTGCAAGCACTTAGACCGCAATTCTGCAATAATATCTGTGTAGGCAGACACTGAATTTAACAAGGCACTAGGTGTGGGTGTAGGAGTCCACCTCAGTACTGTCAATCTCAGGTGTTTAAAAACCAAAAGTTGGATCCCCAAAAAATCATGACATTGGCTCGAAAAAATCACAAGATTTTTAAAAACACACATTTGAAGTTCTGTTTATTTGCCTTCTGGCTTTGAACCTTTCAAGCTTCTCTCTGCAACGATGAAGGCTAAAAACCCAATTCACTTGACTCCAATATCTAGGACTTTAGGAAAATCATCAAATGTTAAGAGATTTGCAATTAAAATCATGTGAGTTGGCAGTGCTTCCACAGAGCTCATTGCAGGATGATGGGTTTATATGCAGCCTAGTGTGCCAACAGAACTATTAAGTAGCAAACTCTATTCTAGTATTTACAGGATCACACTCATAAGATGTTTGCTAATAGAGGGAAAAGTAAAATGTTACTAACAATTCAAATTCATAACCAGTAACTCACAGTGTACTTTATTATTTCTTCACAATATTAACTAGACAGACATAGAAAGTTTAATGGCAACATGTAACAGTTTAAACACAAAGAACAATGTAATCATATGAAACAATAATAAACTGGCAAACTACCTTACATACATCATCCAAGATAATGGATAAATGATATCTGCTTATATACAATGATGCTGGTGATATTTAAAAGTCAAATATTCAAAAGAAAAAATGCTATTTAAATAAAAATATACATGATTTTTTATGTGTGATGGGAGTTCTTAATGCTTTATAACTTGGTTGTGAGGATTTCAGTCCAGGATGAAGCTGCATTAACTTTTAGCACAGGAGCACATTTCAAAAACCAATTTAGATTAAATTGATTCCCTTGCCTCCCGGTTGCTTAGTTTTGTTTTAAAGATCTATAGGAATGCAAAATAAAACTTAATTTTTCTGGTTTTAGAGGATATTTACACTCCAAAAGAGTGAATCCAAAAAAGTTTAACTTATCAAACATGGTATTAGGAGTCATTAACAAATAATGTGAATGAATCCATATGCTATCTTGTTTAAAAAAAAAAATTAGAAATGCAGGCTCTTTGCACATGCAACTTCATCACGTTTTTCATCAACATTTAAAAAGATTTTTAGGATATAAAATTAGTGCAGATGCATGGCCAACCACATCACCATGCAGAACTTCCACTGAGGTGAATGGGAGGTTTGTGTATGCAAGGACAAGAAGTTCTGGGCCCATAATCTGCACCTTATAGCATCCCATATTGACCTTCACACGCAAAAGTCTGTTTCCAAAGGAATTATTCCAGTCTATAGCTGTGTGCTTTATTAAAGCATCCCATGATTTCACAGATCACAACAGGAAACTAAGAAAATGCACAAACATGTAGATGGTTATGACTGAAATTTATTTCTTGGGCCATTGTGGCTAAGTTTCTGCATCATACAAGACTCTGTGTACAAACCCCACTCTAATCACCTTTCAGCCCTCACTAGCCCACTTCTCTCGGTAGCTTCAATTACCACAACAGACATGTTATTCCATTGTCCGATCCAATGTCTGAACTACCAAGACTTATCCTCTGTCTCTCCTCTGATGTCTCAATACTTAGTTTTAGGCTCTTTCCCCTTGTTTTAGAACTCTTATTTACACTGTACATACAGCCCTTTGTTTTCAGTTTTTATTTTATTTAATTTCCCCTGGGAATTTATCAGTGTTTATAAACACAACCACAAAAACAGGTGGGAAAATCAGTGCAAAAAACTATTATTCATTTTTTTGGGTAAATATCGGGGCTTATTTTGGTGGATGAAAAGACGGGCAGGGGAAAAAAGTATTCAGTAGATTAACGCTTTGAATTCCGTTCATCAATGTGGTTTGCTGAACTAAAACAGAACTCAAAACACAATGCTACCTCTGAGTTTAAGAAAACAATAGATCTCTAATCCCCAAATAAAACTTTTCACTTGAATAAACAGTTTACTGTTGTAGACTTATTAACCTATAAACATTTAATAATTGGGCCACACCATTTGCAGCACATACACTCAACTTCATCCTTGTCTCCTCCTGTTTTTGTTTTTTTAAAACTTTTGAATATTTCCTTGTGTTCTGAAACATATTTTCATTTTCTTCCCATTTTAGTGTGTCAGATCTTTAAACTGTTATCTGCTAACAGCTTGAAATGTGTACATGGTGGGTGAGATTCATCAGTACGCTTAATGCGCACGCACTTCAGAGCTTACGTGTGTACTTGTTTGTATGTATCTTCTAGACTAATACATAGCCTTACTTCAACAGGCAGCTTTGCATATACACACAGACAAATGCATTATCGTAATACATATATCTTATACAATGTATTGTATTTTCCTAATAAAACTAGTTATTTTTTATATATTTGAATGATACAAAAGTAGGGTGAAAATCAGAAAAAAAAATGAATAATACTTTTTGTAAAACCCAGGAAATTTTTGGTAAAAAAATCAGTTAAAACTGAAAACAAAGGGGCTTATCGGTACATTGTGGAACTATGACAAATCGTAGATGATCTTATGATGTTTTCCTTTGTTTAAAAAAACAAGACTTTTTTTATTATTTTATTGAAAAACAAAGCCCAAAAGACTTAAAGGACTAAAAAAAATTGTGGTACAGTAACATCAAATATCTGATCTGGTTTGTAGATGATTGCTGCTAGAATTAACAAGGCTTTACTTAAGTACTTTGGGGGGGAAATTTTGTAACGTTTTGCTCTGTTTATCATCACTGCCTATCATTTTTTTTCTTTTCACCTAGATGAAACATGGCCAAATTTCTCAGGCACTTTTATCCTCAGTCATGGAGATATATCAATGATCTATCTCCTCTCTACACTTCTTAACACCTCTTCCCGTGTTGTCCCTTAGTTCTCCACAGCCAAGTAACTTTAGAAGTGCAACTATTTATATGTTTAGCTTCTTTTTATAGATTGCCAACAGGACTGATCGGGGTGAGAGAAGAAGTGATTTTTAACTGAAATGTAGTTTTGGAGCATGATAGTAAGGCCTTGCATGTTGTAGGGAAAGTTCTGTTTCATATGGTAACAAAGAAAATGGAAGTGACAGGAATCACTGGGAAAGCAAGAGGATTGAGGGGGAGATTTTTTTTAAACAAGTTCAAGCTTTTATATACATTCAACGTTTCTAGTATGGTGATTAATAATAAATGCATCATCAACTTACAGCTAATGCAGCCACAATATTGTACAATTCTGCAGTCAGAATGGGAAAGCTCCATTATCTGTTTAATAAAATAACCATTAACAGTTGCCTTGACTTTTTTAACTTATTAACTAATATGCTGGGAATCCCAGTGAATAGATACAACAGAACACAAATTGGCAGCATCTACATAATCATCTCTGTAATGTGACTACTTCATATTACTTCTAAAGCAGCTTTGAAAAATCTTGCCACTGGAGGATAGTCCAAAATAAACTCTATCCAAATTATCTTGGTAGTATAGCAGCACAGGAATTTATAGTTACTCTTTTTATATTTTTTGATGATGTAAACCGTCAATAAACAATTCAACATTGAAAAAGTTCAAGGTCAAATCATTCATTATTTTTAATGGGGGGTTAATGGGCACAAACTGAAATGAAGACTAGATTGTGAAATGTGGATTGAAACATTAGTACAGTGCCAATTCTAGTTCAGCTTTGTACCTGGCTTTCCATAAATTAAACCTGGTAGGTGGAAAAACCAAGACCACATTCAATTCCTAATATGTGGTTCCCTATTATTTTTAAATATTTTTCATAAGTGCCTTGCACAGATGCATACAGTTCTGACATTTCAGGTGTTTTTACTCAGCAGAGTTTAAAAACAGATCACATTTGCTTTAGAAACATTCGTTCCATTAAATGTTTCTGTAAAATTAAAATAATTTCAAATTTGAAATGCAGCGCTCACTCAATCTTTGCCCATAGAAAGTGTAGGTGCCATGACAAAATAGCAATAAAAATGCTGAGATGCACAAATCTAAAAAAAGCAGCTTTGAAGAAATCACATCAATTACAGCCTTAACAATGAACATATTACATTCCTAAATTACTGCAGATATTTTGCATATAATGCCACAAAGTTATATTATTGAAATCTCAAGGTTGAGTCTGCATAGTTTTTCATTGTATTGTTTTCACTCTGAAAGTACTTGTCTGTTGTTCCTGTCCTTTTATCCAGAGCTTTCTAACTTGTCCCTGGATGTACATTTAGCCACAAAGTTCATATTTTGACAGTTTCATAGTAAAAAAATAAAAACACTTGACTTAGAGGTTTTTAAGGTGGAATTCATAGAAGCAAAAAGCTTGTTAAAGCCCACCTTAAAGTATGTTGACATGTCTAAGATATATGGTTCCAGGATTTATGCAGTTGTTATAAAGCTGTATATTAAGTATTCTGAATTAATCTTATTTAAATTACATTTATTATTCAAGAAGCTGACTCAGTCCATCCTTTCCCCCTCCTTATTCTCCCCTGAAATGACAATAGGCATCTAAGGAATCTGGATGTCAGTGAGTCTCTGTCCAGCTAGAGGATTAGGACAATTTCTTCATCTTCTTTATTTCTGTAGAAAGTCTTAAGAAATTATTAGTATGTAATACTTTGGCTGGGGGTGGGGGCGAGATGGGGGAAAGAATACAGGTCATCTGACTTCTTTGTTATGAAAATGAACGTGATTTTGGTGTCCAGTTTGATAAACAAGCATAGTTCGAGCTAATCTGGAACTCAGATGAGGTCTGTTTCTTGCCAAATAAATTTAAACCTTTTTCAACTTTCAGGGATTTAGAGACCAAACTTAATTGGTTTCAAAACCCTAGAGGAGCTCAGCAAGTAAACAGGATCAGTTGCAGATATGAGCCCACTAAAATGGGACACAAGTCAGGACTCCAGCCTCCAGCTGTGCTCTGTAGAGGCAGGCACTGACGGTCTCACGGTTTCTGTGTGTGTAGCTGTAAAAGACATTTTACTGCTGAGAAAATCATTGAAACAGTAATTTCTTGCATGTCCAAAGGATTTCATTTCATGCGTTCATAAAGAGTATCTGAATTGACATATCATCCTTTTAAGGCATCAGATGATACTGTTATGATTATGATGTATTGGCACAATTTGGTAACTTAAAAATACTTTCATAAAATATATGCAATCGTATTTCAAACTGTTGTCCTGCCAGGAGACTCCTATAGATAGCTGTCCTTTGAGAAGTTGCTATTCTGACACCAAGTATGTACCATATTGAATTGTATACTAATGTCAGTACTTGCCAGCTGGAAATAATTCTAACTTCACTCCCTCTGATTTTTTTAGGATCCCATCTCCTTGGATCTGTGAGAAATTGTAGTAAAATCAACACAATTACACAGTCTGAAGCAGCCCAAGTAACTGCTCCCCCAAGAGAAAGCAGGTAGGTCTTTGTCAGTATATTTAATCCATCCAGCTGCATTAATTTATTTAAAAAAATAAAAAAAGCTCAAGGTGTTGGGGGCTCATTACAAT
The DNA here is from genome assembly GCF_013100865.1 of Trachemys scripta elegans. Taxonomy (NCBI): domain Eukaryota; kingdom Metazoa; phylum Chordata; order Testudines; family Emydidae; genus Trachemys; species Trachemys scripta. The sequence continues at coordinate 162,657,036 of NC_048299.1, forward strand.
TCATAACAATATTATGTGATACTCGGATATAAACTGTTTGTAGAGTTTCTGAAAATAGCAAGTTAAATGTAAATATCTTTAATAAATAACTTTGTTTCCTGCAATGTAAAAAATAAATGATACTTCCCTTTGGCAGTAATAGCTGATTTATATTTAGCCAGGAACTTCTGCTCATAAAAGTAATATCATTGTGCTACTGGAAAAAACATATTATTTTATTGTTTCGTAAGACTTTTGTAATCCATGGTTAGATAGTTGACTTCACTTATGTCCCAGATAAGCGCCAAGGGTGATGCAAGCTCCCACCAGAGCCAGACTTAGGATAGTCTTCAAAGAGATCCAGGAGAAATCAAACAAAGGCCTCATGTTTCTGCCGTACAACTCCACAAAGGCATCCTGGGTTGGGAGGAAGGGAAATAGGTATATGAGATTCCATAGCAATATGATATGCAGACAGGAACAAAAGACATTTGTTCATTAAAGCTACATTAATGATGATAAACACAAATTATTCAAAGAAACTAAGAAAAGCACAAGAGTGAGTTCTTTCATACAGACAGGTAACTCCGGAACCATTTTAGCATACAAACTACTACTAAAATTTTAAGTTCCTTAGGTGAGGAATCGTCTTTTTGTACAGCACCTAACACAGTGGGCTCCTGGTGCTACTATAATGCAAATAATAATAATTAATAATAAAATGAGTCTGAGCACCTTCAGCTCCTATTGATGTCACTGGTATTTGTGGGTGCTCAGAACTTCTGAAAATGAGGCCACTTTTATTTAGTTTCCTAAATATGGATTTAGGAACCTAACTTTAGGCAGACAGGTTTCTTTTTAATGAAAAGATGGCTTTTGATGGCTTTTATTTTGTGACCATTTTACATTTTCTTATCAGAGGGGTAGCCGTGTTAGTCTGGATCTGTAAAAAGCAACAGAGGGTCCTTTGGCACCTTTAAGACTAACAGATATATTGGAGCATAAGCTTTTGTGGGTGAATACCCACTTCGTTTTGGTGGCAGGGTTTCAATTTGTTGTAGAAAATAAACATTCCTTTTTTTCAGTTGCACTTCCTGTAAAATGTCTTCAGGCATTTATAATGTTACATTTTATACAAGGCGAATAGCCTCCTAAAATACACGAGTAATTCATGAATTACAGCAACAGAGGGGGAAAAAGCCACAGTGTAAATTACATGAAATAACAATAAACCTTTCAACCATGCTGTGTGTTTCCCATAAGATATGGACATATTATAGTACTTTATGCTGTCCTTTGTCATCTGATATCACTAGCTATTGTAGGTCAGAATGGAAAGTTTAGTTTTTGCCACAAGAGGGCGTGTACGTTTTTTACATTTTGCTATTCAAATCCTGTTCAGTAGAAGTTCGGCTCTGAGGGAGATGAACTTAAATAGAGAAATTGTGTCTACTTCCACAATTTCTCTTTATAATAAGTGACACTGGACCAAATCCAGCACCCCTGACTGAGGCAAAACTCCTGTTGATTTCAGTGGGTGTATTGCCTGAGTTAAGAGCTATGGGGGTTCGCCCATAGAATGACTGTGTGCAGAAAATGCATCTCTCTTCATATTGTTTTTTGACATTTTGTTCCTTTAGGCCAATATTTTCAAACTTGTGTTTCTGAAGTTAGGTACTTAAATCCATATATAGGCACCTAAATAAAAGTCTGATTTTCAATTATGCTTCCATGGAAGCTCTGAGGGCTGAGAAAATGGTGCCACTTTTATTTGAGTACCTAACTTCAGAAACACAAGGTTAATAATGCCGTTCTTAGTGTTTTGTTGTGTTATGTTGGGTTGTAAAACACATTTGCTGTGCTGTTTTTCAAAAAGCACCTTTTACTCCACCTCCTTACGGCTATGAGACAACACAGACTGCAAGCAAATATTACAGACTGGGCTGAATCTTGCAATCCCCATTGCAGACTCTCACTGATTTCAGTGGGAATTTTGTCAGTGTCCGCGGTTAAAGATCAAGCCTTATAAAAATACGACAAGGACAAAGTTCAATATACAACAATAAAACTATAGGAAAGAATAGAGGAAATTTGAAGAAAAAAAAGTATTGAGAAAATGCAAGTCACATGAAAAGTTTTTAATGTTAAACTTCAGTGACGCTCTTTCTACAGTCTTGATCCTACTTCCATTACACCAATGGAAGCAGAAACATATCCTGTATCAACCCACCCCCATCCCCCAGGTTTAGAGGATGCTCAGCCCAATTTATTACAAAAGCTATTGTTAGGAATCCAATAGAGAGAGCTCTTGGTGCCTGGCATGAAAGTAGGTGAGAGTAGGTTGCATTAACACAACGCAAAAGCCCTGACTAATGGTTCAAGAAAAGGAATGTCAGCACAAAACGTTCTGCATGAAATAGTTTTTGTTATTGAGACTATTATAATAACAAGATGAACCCAACCTTTTGGTTTCTGTACTATATATTACAAGTAGCTACTTTATGGGTGCCTTTTTATTGCGCTTTTGCCTTCTCAAACATCCTGATTAGGCTTATTTCCGAAGCCTGTTTGAACAGCCTGTCACTATTTGTTTAAGTTTCAAACCTGTTTTAAATAAACACATGCCCATTTTATGTATTAAAACAACAGAAGAGGGGGGCCTACCCCCCCCCAGTGAAAACTGCTTTTAATGCCAAGAGAACTCTAAACTGTATACAGAATGTTCCATAAGTTAGGTCTCTTCCTATGTATATGTGCATTAGTACTTGTAATTGGATTTTTGTAATCTAAATTGATCTGAATAAAATAAGTGTCGGTATAAAAAAAACCCCACACGTGACTTGACACAAACTGCCTGAAGCGTTTGAAGTCCTCTCAGAAATATTCTCCCTCGGTAAAAATGCTTTGCACCCACACAGAGCCTCAGAGCCTGGATCCTGTGTACAGCCTGATGGGCCTCTGCAAAGCTGCCATGCTTACTGAAAAGGCTTGTAGAATTTGAGAGAATGGTAACTCTTGTAGGGTTTTATTTTCCACAGAACTTCACAGAAAGTTATGCCCCAGTATAGAATTCTCTAGGACAGTTCAAAAACCTTAGAGAAAGAATTTCCTTCTCTATGAAACTCTATAGGTTTTTGAAAGTAATTTTCTATAGAACCCTACTACACTCCTATTATAATAAAACCCACCCTTTTACTTTAATCAGTTTAAATTATGTTGGACTTTCCATAAGGGAAGGGGGTGGTGAGGGAGGGATGGAATCCTCATGTACCTGCTGCATTCTCTTCTACAGTAGGAAAAGGACTGGCTGGTGGATCTATGGAGCTGTGTATACATCACTACCAAACTGCCCGAGCTGCATGGAAGTCTTGGCCATGATGTTCTACATGGCCAGCCTGTGAGGGCGCCCCATGACAGTTCTGCTTCACCATACGCACCCACAGGAGTTGGAGAGAGGATCTGCCCCCCCAATAACCAGCCACCTCCAGTTTGCCACTCAGTCATTATTGAAGGGTAATATCACTGCAAATGTATAAAGGCTCAGTATCATTGCTACATAATCTGCCTCTCTCGTACAGTTCAGGCTGGGCCCAGCTTTTTTAGGCTGTGTAGAACTAAATATTTCCCATATGCTGAGCCCAGTGATGCATTAACAATGTGAGTTTTCTTCATTGAAAATATAAAGGGAAAAACCAGCTTAAGTGCCACACTCTGCATTTATTAGTAAGGGGGTGGTGGGCAGAGCAAACATGAGGAAGTAAAGACTTCCTTTTTCTACCTGAATCAAACAGCTGGTGAGGAAGTGACTTTATTTCCCTTGTTATCATTGGTTGACAGGATATCCTCTTGAGCCACATTGTATTGAATGAAGTGCCTATGAGACTTCCATTTCACTGAACGGGAATTGCCTTGTAGCTATTTTATGCTGCCCTCTCTGTGACTCCAAAATAAACAAACAAACAACATTAATTCTAGGCTTTTGAAGAAACTTTCATGACACAGCTTTACAGAGAATGACATAACTGCTGATGCCGAGAGTGAGTGGATGAATGACTCTTCACTTCTCCCTTGCCTTGATATGAAAAGCCTAAATTTTCATAAATCTCTAGCTTTAGGAGAAGGATTGAGAATTGTCTAAATCAGCCACTGTCTTATAAAATAAAACCTCATTCTGCAAGTAACAAGAATACTCCTGGAACATGAAAAAATAGACAAATGTCTTGCTGTTTTTCTGAAGAGTTAATTGTTATTTTATGTAAATACAGACTGAGTACGTATGCAAATAAGAGCAGCTCTGATCTGCAGTACGTTGTGCCTGGTTTTGGTGTTTCATGGTCCTGACATTTACAGAGGCCAATATCTTTACACGGGGAACGTTGAAATGTTAGCAGCCCAGCAGGGTGTGCTTTTCAAATCTTCCTGCAACGGAGCAGAATTGTATTGCAATAAAATCTGTGTTGAGTACCAGCAGGGAAGCATCAGGGGCTGGACTTGGTTCATTATGTTAATCATTGTGATGATAGGGTTTTTATGCCCTACATTTCACATCTGGGCAACCCACTGTGCAATACATCAAAGCACTGTATTAGTTTCCAATCTCCTATTTTCCAGTAGTGGAACTGGACTGGATTTGACTCTCTCTCACCTTTCCCAAAAGGTTAACCTGAGGCCTACCCGTGGTGTACTGTTCCCTTCAACGAACTGTAAGACTAACACTTTTCAACCCCTTTGGACAAAGTATCTCTCACAATGGTGGCCTTGCTAAACTGTTCCTTATTTGTACTACCTGTTAGTGCAAATACCTGCCTTAACAACCCCACAATCTCAGGGGCAAATCATACGATTCTTATTCAGGGAACACTTCCATTTAAGTCAATGGAAATATTGCCAGACTAAAGACTGCAAAATATGGCCCTCAGCGTGATCTATGAAAGTTTTGATTTGTACATGCCAGCCTCTGTAAAGAGCGATATTAATAATAATTATAGTAAGTATTGTCATAAGTCTGAGTGTTGTTGTTTTCTCTTCTGGAGGCTGAGCCTATCAGAAAAGGGATATTTCACCCACTATTCTGAGAGACCAGTAAATAAACCTTGGTTAGAGAGAGTGATTAATTCAGTCTGGTTAACCACATGATTGGTAAGGTAGTGTTAAGTCAACTTGCACGGAAATCTATACAATGTTCAGTCTAGGCTGCATGCTTGTTAAACCAAGTCAGCATGTGAAATGTTTAAGCAATGAGACTTAGTGTTTTCAGCTCATTAAGTTATACATGGTTCTGCAATTCCCCCCCAAAAAACCCAGACCCAGTGGAGGCTGCCTTGTTTTGCTTTCATTCCTGGAAAATGAGATACTTCTGGAACCAGGATACCAGCTGGAATATCATTGCAACAGCATTACCCAATCAGTGGTATCTGATGATGAGATACCTCTTCTCAAGGAGCAGTATTAAATGATGGAAAAGATTACAATAATCACTGGATTTAGGGAGTATACTGAATGGGTAAAACCATAGACCTACAAACAATAGTGGTGCTGCTTGTGTCTACCCCCTAACTGTGAGAGCTCCAGTGCAGTTCATTTGGGGGAGTAGATTTATTGGAAAATGAGCAGAGTGTGGGGGGGACGGGCTGAGGGAGCAAGATCTGTATGTCCAAGCATTTCAATTCCACAAAGATTAATTCAGTTTTAAGCCCAGCTTCCTGTTCTAGACAAACTAGGTTATAAAATTAGTTTTGAGGAATTTAAATTGGGTGTAGCATGATAGTCTAGGCAAATACATGTGTCAACATTTTCTATTGTTCCAGCTGTGAGGAGGGAATAAGCTCCATGTAACTGCTAACTGAAATTTCACATTACATAAATTAAGTAAAATCTTATATTGGTACCAGTACACTTTTTATGGTTAGAAGCTGGGTTAAATCTTGTGACAGGACGAATCAAACTGATGCGTGACTGTGCCTTCACCTATGATAGTTATAAGATACACTTAAAGGGGCCCAACTCAAAACAAGACCTAACAGAATCTGCTCAGAATCTAGCACCAGGTGGGCGGGGGGGTTCCAAAGGGTAATGTGGCCAGCTGTGGGTGAGGGTGAGAGGGCAGAACACATAGAAACTCAGAACAGATAAGAACTGAGAGAGAGGCAAAGGCAAAAATGAATAAAGCCAAGCAGTAGCCTGTGAGCAGAGTGTGACTCCGGGAAAGGCTATATAGAGAGCTTTTGGGTTTATTGGCTTAAAGATGCTTGGGTCTGTAAAATAAGAAACCTCTCCTTCTTGTTGTTGGTTCCTCCTGCGTTCAGCAAAGCAGGACTTTGTGTAATAGGGTTACCATATTTTGAATGTCCAAAGAGAGGACATGCCCCAACTCCACCCCTTCCCCAAAGTCCCCACCCCACCTCCGTCCCCTCCCCTGTTTCCCGTGAACATTTGATTCGCGGGAAGCCTGAAGCAGGCAGCAGGTAAGCTGGGGGGGTGGGAAGAGGAGGCGCGGCCCAGTCTGGCCCCCTCCAACCGAGCGGCTCCCTCCAGCGGCCGGCCCCGGCCCCAGCGTCTCCAGTCTGGCTCGGCTCCTGGGGTGCCGGGCCAGCCCCTGGCCCCGCACCGCCCGCCGGCCCCCGGTCGAGCACCCCCGGGCCAGCCCCCCGTCGAGCACCCCCGGCCCGGCCCAGCACCCAGTGGCGCCGGCCCCTCCCTATTTTCCCGGACATGTTTGGCTTTTTGGGATTTCCCCCTGGACGGGGATTTGAGGCCCAAAAAGCCGGACATGTCCGGGAAAATCTGGACGTATGGTAACACTATGTGTATATTCCTTGAAAGTAAACAAGAGTGCATCAAAGAGAATATCAGACTCCACCGATTTCTACTTCCAACGGGAACATCCCTAGGACCTTTAAATGTCAGGTTGAAAAATGCCATACCTTTCAAAGTGGAGAAGTTAGATGCCTTATTGGTCATTACATTCTCAACTCTTTACAAATCACTTTAAAATAGAAATAAAAGTGACAAAATGAGTTTGAAAAAGTCAGCCTGGACCCATATTTCAAACTTGCGTACGTAAGGGCCCAAGCCTGCAAACACTTTACTACTCTGAGTGGTCCCATCAGAGTTTACTGGGTTGAGGCCTAAACGAGGCAGTGGTGCTGGAATGAGGGGTGCTGCTGCACCCCCGGCTTGCAGTAGTAATTACAAACACCAAATACATGGTTTCCATCATCAGTACCTGCCCCCCGCACTATAAAAAAAATTGTTCCAGCACCCCTGCAGTTAGGGTGCTTAATTCTGTACTTAAGCACTGAAATGCTGTTCTCATGTTAGATGCCTGACTGTCAATTTGGAACTAGACCACGTAATTCAGGAGCCCATGTTTGAAAATTGGGCTCCCCTTGAGTGCTGTAGTAATACACAAAAATATTAGCACCTGCCCCTTACATTCCCTGTGTGTGTTCCAGCTGCGAGTGCCTATTAAAAACTGCTGCAAAAGAGTTAATTCATGTAAGTGTGAGAAATGGGAACTGAAAGTAGCTGCTTGTTACATGTTCAAAGTAGCTTGGCCTTAACTATTGTCATCAACACACTGCATCCAAGGTGGAGGGCCTGGTGTTTTATTACAGCTGTTCTGTTAGACTGGATCATGGGTTTGATCCTTGCTTGTTTTAATCAGCAGGTGCTGACTGAGGTAAAAAAAAAAAAAAAAAATTACACACAAGGAACATTAGTTTCCTAAAAGGAACTTGCTCAGAGTGATCTCACCACTAGCCAAGGCAGCACATCAGCATGAAGAGGGCGAAATGGAACTAGTTTGAGCAGGCTGCATCATCAGCTGAACACCACGAGGGTCCAGTCATGCATTCTCTCTAGCTTTTCCTTTTTAACACCTTAGGAAAATATGTGATCCTGCTCGTTTAAACTAGACATTAAGTTTTGATCCAAATGCCTTTGGCTTGACTGACCTGCCCTCCCCCTTGAGCAATAGCTATCCAGGACTGGATTTGAACTTACAGGGTTCTAGTCCAGCGCCTATTGTATTCTCTGTGTTATTGCAGCACATGATGTTAAAAGTTCACACAGTGCCACTGGCACCTTCTTCAGAAATGCCACAAATTCTTCACATGGCCTACAGCAGACTTTCTTAAAAAAAATAATCTTGTGATTGTCAAGTGACTTACAGAAAGAACTCACATTTGTAATAAAAAGGCTGCAACCAGCGTAAGAATGCTTGAGCCAAATAAACAGCCCAGAAGACTGTATTGGACAAGTACACCGCTGCCTCCACCACCACCTTGGAAAAATAATATGAACTTGTGCGTGTGTGTTCTTTGGCAACCACATTTTTACTGATAACCCACGCCGTTTTAGTTTACTTGGAAAGACTTGATATAAGGAAAAGGTGTGGCAGCAGGGCTTTAGGGAAGCATGGTAGAGTAATGTAAGCTCTCTTGTCATGACTACACAGCATGCAATAATGGGAAGAATGAAGGCATCAGTTTGCAAAGTCTCTTCTTCATTACAGCAGATTCTATGCAGGCCACTACAGTGAACAGCATAGAATCTGCTGTAATGAGGAAGAGACTTTGCAAACTGATGCCTTCATTCTTCCCATTATTGCATGCTGGGTAGTCATGACAAGAGAGCTTACATTACTCTATCATGCTTCCCCAACATGATGTCAGCACTTCTTCGTTTTCTGTATCTCCTGCCTTAACGTATGCTATATGAAGAGATTGACTTGTGAGGGGGCAAGGGAAAGGAATTGCCAAAAACTAAAGCCCTGCTGCCACTCCTTTTCCTTATATCAAGTCTTTCCAAGCCATAAGGGGAAATGAGATGGGGAGGTTTCCTCATCTGCAGCTGGTTGGAAGGTAGATTTTCTTTGTCCTAGTGCCTCCCCTCTGCTCCCAGCTCCGTTCTTTTCATAATATAAATGACTCACACAACTGGAGGAGCCAGGAGATGAACAAAGGGAGACTCAGCTGGCTCATGCACCTGCACAGCAGTGTGAAGAAAAATCATGAGTCCTGTGAAATTAGGCACATGGGAGGGTAGTAGTTAAAACAGATTTAATGGGACAAATGGAAACTTCTTCCTGCCACAATGAACCAAAGTCTGCTCGTATTCACTTCATCCTAAAATGTCTCCCAGATTCCATACAGTGTCACACACCCACTTCACCCTACTGACTTCACTGGGTTGCATGCGGGTTAATAAGATAGACTTTGGCAGACACAACTACATTCCTTTTGTTCACTCAGTTAAGCCCTTGTTAAATCTTAGCAGGTAGGAGCTAGCAGGGACAATACGAAAATCCAGGGCAAGGTCAGTGTGTAAGAATATGATTAATATACAGATTGAGAGACTGCATTTTGTTATTCAAATCAGCTCCTTCAAAGTTCATTTGCATAGATAGTTGTAATCCATTAACTATGACAGTTAGGCTTGTTCAAGTACCACAGCACATAAACTAAAAATGAAGACTTAAAAAAAACAAAACAAGAGGCACCAAAGTGAAAAATAGCTGAACTTCCCTCAAAATAGACAGTTCCTGCTGGGATGTTTGAGAGAGTAACACTTTTCTTATCATACATGTATTTTTATTTTTCGGTACAAAAATAGTCTGCTAGTGCTAGAAGCAAAGGCAGAAGGTCCATGTTTTAAAAGGTATTCCTATACTGCAATTAAAAACCCGCCGGTGGCCTATGCCAGCTGATTCAGGCTCCAGGAGCTTGGGCTAAGGGGCTGTTTAACTGCAGTGTCGCCATTTCGGCTGAAGCCCAGGCTCTAGGACACTGCGAGGTGGGATGGTCCCAGGATCCCGAACATCTACACAGCAATTAAACAGCCCGTTAGCCTGAGCCCTGTGAGCCTGAGTGACCTGGCATGGACCAGCTGCAGGTTCTTCTCTGCAGTGTTGATATACTTGTAGTCACAAAACTGAACTGATGTTAAAGGTGAATAAGAAAAAAAATTAGTATCTTTTATTTTCAAAATCAAACCATTTAACTAAATGTTAAGCACTGATCTCTTCGTTAGGCTGAGTATTAATTTATATCACACTCTTCCTAGCAGGCTAAATAATTCTCACTGCAAATGAAATGCACCTTGAGAACCAATACGTTCCCTAACACACTGACTATACCAGAAACTTAGGATATGATTTTCCGGGTAGCTAAGCACCTGGAGCTCCTGCTAACGTTGTGAATGCTCAATCTCTCTTGCAAATCAGACCCCAGTACGAGTCCTGTAAGTTCCGACATTTTTCATGCAGTTCTACCAGTTTACCAGACATAAACATTGCTAGGGTGTACACAGCTGATCACATGGTGAAGTGCTGCCTATTGCAATTTATCAATGGCTCATGCAGAGTGCACAGAATCTTTCTAGACTGAGCCATTAGGTAGAGTGGAAGCTTAGAGTGCAAGCCCTTTGTGGCAGGGACCACGTCTTTGTTCCTTAATCATATAGTACCGAGCACTATGGGGGTCCTGACCAGGGATCCTAGGCACAACCACAATACAAATAATAAATAGTAATAATAATAATGAGTCTCAATAACGAAGTACCACTGACTCCTGAGGTACCGCTGTTGGCAAACTGTACACACAGGTCTTTGGGAACAGCTGAAGTAAAGCACAGCAACAGCACACTGAATTCCTGTTGTTAGTCACAATAGAAACTAAAAGGAACATTATTGAGTTAACCATTTTTTTTTTTGTAATCTTGGCTGCTCAGACCTTAATAGGCCTGAGCTTCAAAAGGGCCGAGCAGCCGTATTTCCATTTGTCTTCCGTGGGAGTTGTGGCTGTCCAGCACCTCTCACAAACCAGGCCCTAGGTGTATAATTTCTGAGAATAACTAATCAGATTCAAGTTCACGGAGTGCTTAAACCTGTCACAGTGATCTTGAGTTCACAGCACTAGGAAGGAGAGGGCTGTGATCCCGACAGGAAAACGCTTAATTTATTTACTTGTCTGGCTTTTACTACAATGAATAGGAAATTCACACAAAATTTCAGATAATCAAAAGGAGAGTAGGACACAAAAACAGGACCACCATCCAAGACAGCAATAAAAATTAAACACAATTCAATATACATCAAAATTGTGCTGGAAGGCGTTACTCTATTTCTGAAGTTAATATTACTTCAAAAATTGATAATTGTCAACCAAAATTGGCATGAGGTAAGTGTATTGTAGAGCAAGTAAAGTGTACTGTAGCACAAGTAAAATCTTTTGTCTACCTAGGAAGCTAGGTCAGTGCTAACGGTTCCATCCAGAGTGAGGTTAAAAGGGGATGTGCTTTAGCTACAAATGCTGCATAGAAGTTGATGAAATCATGGGACCGATAAAAACATTATGTTTGGTACCAAAGTGAAAGTGTATCAAACCAGCATACTACCAGCATTACTCCATGGTTTGGAAGCAGCTGCATTAAACGAAACAGACATCAACAGTCTGGAGGCAGTAGAGATGAGAGTTCCTTGGAAAAGGGGCAAGACAAAATGAAGAAGTTAGAAGGAGAGCAGGATGTGAAATCAGGGTACACCATTGGCTGCAATCAAAAAGATTATGATAATGGGGGACTGCAGAAGACAAACAGATGATAAAATAATGCAACCACAACTGAGGTCACTCCCCAACACCAACTAGGCAGCGAAACATTGTGTGCCGGGGAACAACCAGGCTGGGCTTAATGAAGGAACAAGCCAAGGACAGGAATGAATAGCAATGCAGTAACTGCTCCCTCTGTCGGTAAAGATGCTCTGGGGTGAGAAGAAGAGAAGTGTACTGTGTGCTTCCTTACATCTATTCATGTAATTCTTATTAATTTTCATAAGTAAGTGTCCAAAAGTGATCACTGCAAATATTACAGATTCTTCTATATGGAGAGAACCCAAAATATCCTCTTCTCTGTATACATCCCACACAGTGAACTCTGCACTAGCAACCACCACTGGAAGGCAAATCCCTGTCTTAAGTGGCCACTTCAAGTATCTACAAGAATGTATTCAAATGCTATCCACATAAAGGATAGCTAGGCACAGAGGAAAATGAATACAGGACCCTTGGGATCCACATCTGGTATAAAGAGAGGACCCAGATGCAGCAATGAGGCACAACAGCTGGCCCTGGCACTTCACACAGGGTGACTCCTGCTGGCAGCCACCCTCTAGGGCTGCCTCAGTTGAGAAGATGATCAAGGTCTCAATTCTCCCCTGCACTCAAACTCTGCCACACCCCCACTTTGCCCCATGCCCGCAAACCTCCCATCCCTAGTGTGCCTCTCCCCGCACCATCAGAGGTGGGCTGGTGCAGGAACTGTCTCTGTTCGCGTTATGCCCTGGGGTAGTTCATCTCTGCAAAGAACATTGTCTGGTGGCTATTCACAGCTGCAACCCAACGAAAAAGTGACATCACCACCACTGATATGTCTAGGTTCTTATACCACACACACTGCTGTGGAATCTGAGCATCTAGTGATGGATGCAATTTCGTTAGACCTTTTGCAAGCTGACAGTGGAAGTTGCAACCCAATATCCTGTTGCTCCTAAATGCAGCCAGCTGTTTGCCAGAAACCAGCTCCAGTGAAGCTGCCTCAAAAGTTCTCAAACTTAGCAGGCGTTCTGCTCGGTTATGTTCCCAGATAATGCACGAACACAGAATGGGAAACTTGCCAAGCATCATGTGGAACCAAAACAGAAATTCAAAGTGCTGCAGGTCTGAGAGCCAATGGAACATACCAGCCTGCCAAAATGCTACTGTAGCATTCCCAACAAGGTTTTACTTTGAACTTGATTTTCTTTGTATCTGTCTGCATGGGGAATATGTCTACACATCAAGTAGAGTGTAGCCGCGGCAGCCTGGTGGCAAAATGGGCTAGCCACCCTGAGTGCATACCCACTGGAGACATTAGGCATGTACGTGGGGTGGCTAACTCCTTCCACCACTCGTGCCATGTGGATATGTCTTCTCACGTGGGACTCTCACCCCCTACTGCAAGTGTAGACATACTGTAAGAGGCTCATCCATCAGAGGCCAGGAGCATCACTGCTTCTTTAATTCATAGTAAATAAAAAAGTCACAAACAATTACAAATCGTTCCTTAGTTTCAAAAGTTGGAATCGGCCTTCAGATTTTGTGACTACTTAAGGCTTGATCCTGCTCTGATTGTCAGTAGGAACAGGATCATTCCCTGAAAGAACAGTTTTAAATGCCCCTTCTTCTGATTATCATCTGAGTCAAGACAAGAAGATAGAGAAGGACTGGAGGCTGGGGGAGATTAAATTGTACTAAATATTATTCAAAAATACTCTTTCTATATTAAACTGGAGGACTGATTTGTTTAAGGGAAGAGGAGACAAGAGAAGAGAAAAATGAAGGGCTTGCCTACACTAAAAAAATTTGCTGCTTTAAATATCCCAGTATAGTTAAAGTGGCAACCCCTAGTGTAGGCCTGATTATACTGGTATATGAAGCAAAATAATCTATAGTGATATAAGGCATCTTTATACCGGTATAAGTGTGTGCACACTGGGGCTATGTCTGCACTACGGACCTTACGGCGGCACAGCTGTATTGCTATAGTTGCGCTGTTGTAAGGTCTCCTGTGTAGCTGCTCTATGCTGGTGGGAGAGAGCTCTCCTTCCGGCATAATCAAATCACCCCCACCGAGCAGCCATAACTATGTCGGCAGGAGAGCGTCTCCTGCTCACATAGCGCTGTCCACACTGGCGCTTTTGTCGGTGAAATTTATGTCGGTCGGGGAATGTTTTTTTCATATCCCTGAGCAACAAAAGTTTTACCAACAAAAGTGTTAGTGTAGACAAAGCCTAGGGCTTATACTAGTATAAATAATCTGTAAAAAAAAAAAAAAAAAAAAAAAAAAATCACACCTCTATATGACGTAGTTATACCAATATAACTTTTCTGGTGCAGACCTGGACCTAGTAAGCCAAGAGGAGGGGGCGAGGGAGCAAGGGTGGAGGAATTATTTGCAGGTTACTGATTTATTATAATTTGTTCTTTAAAAGATCTTACATGAAAGCAGATAAAACAAAAACAAAGACCCTTTTCCTTTCCCCTACTACTTAATCCCATAACATTAAAGTTAGATTTGTTGATTTGTTTCTGGAAAGCAAACTGAACTAAGTCCGTGACTGCAACACTAAGTTAATTTGGTTATTTGAGAAACACTTTATTTTAAATGTTCCCCACAGAGTCTTTAGTATTTTTTTATATTTTGTTTCCCGAGTCTGTTTGACCTGAAAGGAGAGCATTTTTTACAAGCCACAGGATTGAAGGATCAGAGTAGTTAAGAGATGGAACAGACCTATTGGAGCATTAACTTCATTCCTCTGAGAGTCCCCCACATATTGGGGAGATAATAAAGATAGCATCTGACTGGAAAAAAAAAAAACCCTCTGCTGCACTGTTTCCATCTTGCCTAGCTCTTTTCTCCATACATTTTGGGACCATAATTTTATAATAAAAATGTGGGAGACTTTATTGTTCCCCCCGTGTCTGCCCTGCCTTTTCCTATATTTTCTCATTTCATTTTAAGCTTTATTCTCTCACTCAAATTCTCATTGCTTGCACCCTACTTTCTTTTTTGTATATTTTGTCTATATTTTGTGGGTTTTGTTCTTAATTTTGTTCATGTACATTTCTTTCAGATCTTTAACCTCCATTTCCCCCCGCTTTTATCTTCTCCCTCCCAGTGCTACCCTAGGAAATTTCTGCGAGGCACTAGTTATGCCTTTACTAATAAATTGGCTACTCCCAACCACAAATTGCAGTGAATGTAGAAAAGGACAAGGACATGTTTAGCATCATGTTTGCTAATCATTGTCAAACCCTAGACCCAGTAGGTTTCAACCATGACCAGCTGACACAATGCTGGACATAATGTATCTGTGCCAAATGCAAAGTTGTGAGTCGCATTGTGTTAATGAGACTCTTCAAGGTCATGTTTTAACATAATATTTAATCATGAAGTCAAGCCCCACATGTGGCTCTGTGAAGAAAGTATAAACTGGTTTATAAAATGTGTAATGCACATTCAAAATATAAAGTCAAGGTTATTGGAGAAGCCAGAAGCATGAGGGGAAACTTGTGTTATATGTGCTTTCCTGATATAGTTTACACCCCCCATTGAAACTGCGATTGGGTTAAAACATTGATTTCAATACAGTTATATGAAATGCTGTGAAGCCAACACAAAACCATGACAGCAGAAATGGAAGGTATGGTCACCCTATCCATGTGGCTCAAATTTTAGCTAAGAGCATTTGTCTTGTTGCCTGAAGAGAGGTTTTTCCTTCCATTCTGCAGTCTCCTCAATGGTCAAAGAGATATTAGCAGCTGGGCTGCATGAGAAGTTCTCTGAAGGCTCTGAGACTGATATGGAGGAGATGCTCTTGAGCATATATGGCATCCTTCTCCTCACCTGTGCATCTGGCTACCAGAAAATAAACTGTTCAACATTTTAAGAAGATTGCAGTTATCTTTCCCCTCACCCTTTACACAAGAAAAAAATCCCTCTCAAAAAAGTGTTGTTAAGCCTTTCCCACCAACCAGAAGCAGAAAGAATTCCCTGTTTGTATTAAAAAAAAAAAATTTAATACAGGACTGATCCTCTCTATTGAATTTCTTAGATGTGTGTCTTATCAATCTCTTTGGATACAAGTAAAATAATGTCACCTCATGTAGATAAAGAATCCTATATTCTGAACACAGGAACTGCCATACTGGATCAGACCCATTATTACTAGTCATTATTGCTCAGTGGCTCAGCTACTATCACTTCTTGAATTAACTTCTGTTTGTTAGTTAAGACAAACTCAAGAATAGCTGCCCTGTCCTCTTGTGTGCTCTAGAACTAGCTGTACCAAGATGCAATCATTTAAAGTGTCAAGAAATTGTTTAAACTTTGTCCTGTTGTGCCGTTTAACCAGTTAATATGTGGGTCCTACATTATCATTTTGTTCGAGTTTGCTGCCTCTTTGATTTCTCTCAATGTTGTGCACTCAATTTCCTTTTCTTGATCTCGAGGTTGGTAGTATAGCCCTACTAATATATTTAGATTCTTACAGCTTGGGATTTGTATCTTTGTATTTAGCGATTCAATGATGTGGCCCTCTCCACTCAGAATTTTTTCTCTCACTAGAGTCTATCTCAGGGGTTGGCAACGTTTGGCATGCGGCTCGCCAGGGTAAGCACCCTGGCGGGCCGGGCCAGTTTATTTACCTGCTGATGCGGCAGGTTTGGCCGATCGCAGCCCCCACTGGCTGCTGTTCGCTGTCCCGGGCCAATGGGGGCAGTGGGAAGCCACGGCCAGCACATCCCTTGCCCGTGCCGCTTCTCGCCACCCCCATTGGCCTGGGACGGCAAACCGCGGCCAGTGGGGGCCGCGACCGGCCGAACCTGCCGCGTCAGCAGGTAAATAAACTGGCCTGGCCCGCCAGGGTGCTTACCCTGGCGAGCCGCGTGCCAAACATTGCTGACCCCTGGTCTATCTAATCCTTTAGTTACAGTGGTGGTACTCTACCTTTTTGGACTAGTCTGTCTTTGTCGTATAGGTGTAATTAGGCTCTGCAGTATCCCATTGTTTTTTGTCATTCTACCACGCTTCCATAATGTTTATTATATCAAGGTCCTCATCCATTGCAAGGCATTCTAATTTATAATTTTTTTTATTTTTAAACTTCTCACATATATGTATAGATATTAATAGATGTTTATTATGGTTTATTGTTGTCTGGGTACCTTTTTTTATTTAACTCTAATCTGACATGCTGCTGGTTTTATAGCATTTACCTGTGTTTTCATCCTGTCCCTGTTCTAGTTCAGTTGTAATTTGCATCCTATCCTTGGTTGGATACACAGATATTGTTGTATTACCAACGTCTTTAACAGATGTTTCTATCTGACTATGTGCTTCTCATTCCTGCTGGCTCCTGTCCCACTCTTAAACACTCCTCTAAAACCTTATTTGATTTACATGGCAGCTGTTGGTTTCATTTTGATCCCCTCTGTATAGGGTCCCCCTTCCTCAAAATGTTTCCTGATGCCTAATAAACCAACACCCATCTTCTTTGCAGTTTTCTCTATGAAGCATTGAGACCCCGAAGGTCCCTCTGTTCGCTGGACCTGCATGAGTGACTGGAAGTATTTCAGAGAAAGCTACCTCTCAGGCCTTGGACCTGTAAGCCTTCTACCTAGTAGTCTAAATTTAACTTCCAGGACCTCTCTTCTAGATCTCTGGTACCAAGATGTAACATGACCACAGAGTCCTCTCTAGCTCTTTCCAAAAAGGACTTCATTGGGAGCTCCTGGGAAAATCAGGCCACTTATTTAGGTGCCTATTTTTGCCATTAGGAGTGTTTGAAAATCTTGGGTGAAGTAATAAGTTACAAAATTACAGTATGGATGAGGACGGGGAACCTAACTTTACGCTCCCATTTTTGAAAATTTTGGCCATATCACTTTCCAAAACTATGATCACTTGGGCTAAAATTTGCTTGGTTTTTGCTTAAATGTGACTTGTTTGTAAATTCTGAAGACATCTATTCACTTAGAGTTGAATTTTCTACTACACTGAAGAATTTGAGGGGGTTCAGAGAAAAGCAACAAGAATGACTCGGAGCGTGGCAAAAACACTCTCATATGAACAGAAATGGAAAAGTCTGGGGCTCTTTATCTTAGAATGGAGCTGAATAAGAAGGGACATGACAACAAGTTGATAAAATAATGAATGATATTTAGGTTAAATAGGGAGAATTGAAGCTACCTGTCTCATAACACAAGAAAATGAAATCAAAAGGTGGCAAATTCAAGACTGATAAAAGGAAATATTTTTTCACACAACATATAATTAGGCTGTAGGATTCATTGACACGGGCTACTGAGGTCAAGACTTTTGCAAGACTCAAAGAGTAGATTGGATGGTTATAGGGAAAACAAGAATATCCAGAGTTATAATAATTAATTGGAAAAAATATTGGAAGGTATATTCAACCTCATACTTCAGGGATTAAGCCAATGTCTAACTAGTTAGAATTCGGAGGTAACTGTGGGTGCAGATTACCCGATATCTGCCTACTGTGCCTGTCTTGCATAAAGGGTGAGTGGAAAGATAACTGCAATCTTCTTAAAATGACAATGGCCAGCACCAGATGCTTCAGAGGAAGGTGCAAGTCTATCTACTTCCCAGCTGCAAGGTAGCCATACCCTGTATTTCATTTCTCACCCCTCTTTTTTAAATATGTGCACACAGGTTAAAAATGGCATTTATGGAAGAGAAGAACATCCTCCACACAGAGGTGCCAGCTATAAATCTGCCACTGTTAATATCTCTCAATCTCTCCCTCATGATCAGTTGTGCCTCCCAATCAACCCTCTCCATCCATTCTATGCTTTCACTCACTTCTCTCAGACCACTAACCCACCAGTGATTCACCTCTCACACCTTACCCACTACTTTCACTCTCAGTCACTGGCCCGCCAGTGTCACTTTATCAGTCTTGCTCTCATCAAACCATTTCTTTCAGACACCCACCCCTCTTATCCACCTCTCACACCCGATGCAGATAGGGACTTTAGTCAACGTTCAGTCTGAGATTCTTGGGTCAGAAGATGCTAAGAGAGCGATGACGGCAATGGATTGGAAATCCTACTGTCAGGAGATGTGGCATGTGTTCCTGGTGTTACATGTTTCCGAGTTCCTGTGTGAGTTTGTGTCAAGTCCTTAGGCCCAGATCCTCAAAGGTATTTAGAGACTTAATATTGCAGAGGGTCTGGGCCTTACTTACAACAACCCTGGGGCTAGTCAAGTGGGATTTGTTAACCCTTCCCCTGCCCCACCCTTGACATTCTGTACCCCAATGCAATACCCTGAGACCTTCATATTTACCATGGTGATATGATTATGATATGTTTTCTACAAAGTATGTCATGTAAGGTATCAATGGAAAAGTTATGACTTGTTGAATATGATTACCCCATTTGTATGTATGTATAATTTTTGTATCTAAAGTTCTGAATATTGACTATGTACCAGTATTTCAAATGCATCTGTTTCTAGGTAACACCCACAAAGTAATTTACATCCAGTCTAGCCAGCACATTGTGAATGAACCATTCAAGATAATGTCCCATTAAGAAACACAATAGGTCTTAGAAGAAGCTTATCCCCACCCAATGGACTTCCCCAGAATATAGGTAATGGCCCCTGCTATGATTCATCGAAGTATGCACGGGCATGTGATCAGATCATGTGATACTGGTCTCCATCTTGTGCCTGTTCTTTTCCACTGACGGTGCTGGAGTCTTTGTTTGGAACAATGAAGTTCCCTCCGCATGGAAGAAACTATAAAAGGGGGAAGTGACATCATCAATTGGCCTCAATCTCCCCATAACTCAACACCTGGAAACATCTTAGGAACAAAGACTGGACTGGGGAGGTGGTCCCAGGCTGAAGGGATTTCTAGCCTGTTTATGGAAGATTGGTGGATTGTACCATCAGGGTGAGACACTGCTTGATTCAAATCCTGTCTAGTGTATAGACCTGATTGCAATTTTGTTTTATTTCTTAGGTAACTAACTTTGATCTGTACGCTATTACTTATAATCACTTAAAATCTAGCTTTCTGTAGTTAATAAATCTGTTTTATATTTTTTACCTAAAACAGTGTTGTTTGAAGTGCAAAGGGACAGTACAGCTCTGGGGTCCTAGGCTGGGGATCTGGGGGGGGGACTGGCTGAAATCTCTCTATTGTTGGTTCCTGGATGGCAGGCAAAAGCATTCATGGACTTCAGCTGGGTGTGTCCCTGTCTGTAAATGTTTGTGTGAGTGCAGGACTCGGAGAGGTCTGCAGCTTGTCACGGCATCACAGTGTCCCAGGCTAGTGAGACAGAGGGCTCAGCAGTACCCCAATTCCAGAATGCACCCTGGGGAAGTTCATCACACCCCCACACAAGCAGGTTGAGATCCATCCATGTTCAGATCTGGGGCGAGGAGTCTTCCTTCCATAGTCACTACAGAAAGAGGTTGCTCACAGCAAATCAATTTTAGTTTGTCTTTTACTTTATCTAGCTTTATATTCCTGCACTTGGTTACTATAGAAAATAAAAGTCTGAGCCACATTTGTTTACCATCTTAATTCAGACTCTACGAATACACAAAATAATGAGAAAAAATTGTTATTATTTTTCTCAAATATTCTTCAATCTCTTAGGTATCTGGTGAATTCACTGGAATGTTACAGGACTGTTCTTGTGGCCTAGTCCTCAATGACTTATTTTATCCTTTCAATCCATGTATGCACCATTTATTGACAGAACAATAGATGCCTGTCAACACCTGCCACCTTACAGAATGACTAGGGAGTGTTATAGTCTGATTTAGAATATAAATCAGCTTTTGTACAGTACCCAAAACAGTTTTTCTGTAAACAAAACCTCAGAGGCAACACTAAATATTAGTGTAGTAGGAAGCAGACCAGACATCAAGAACATTACAAAGAAATAAAATTCAGTTCCTAGTGACATTTTTTGGCAGTTGGTGACTATCCACTAGAAATTATTTAACTAATCAGCAGAGTCCACTGCTCACTAGCTGGACTTGTGCTATATCCATCCTGTACGTTTGAGTCGATGGCCAGGGTCTTCATCAAGGGCCTGATCTACAGTCCATTGATGCCAGTGGAAGATTCCTATTGTCTCAGTAGGCTTTGGGACGGGCCCTTAAGGAGTCATGGCTGAAGAGGTCAGGCAGAGCATCCTCTCCAGAGCCGCTCTGAATGGGGCTTGATAGGCACATGGGGCTAGATTTACAAAAGAAGTTAGGTGCCTAATTGCCACTTTAGATATCTGAATCCCATAATCAGGCCCCAGTGGGATTCACAAAACCTCTGCTCAGCTGCCCCTGAGTCCTGCAGGCGCCTAAACACACTCACGCCTTAGCTTTTGCAGTGAAAGTTCCCTATGTTTCTGCCTCCGAGCATGTGCACTGTATCCCACACCAGGCATCTGGACACCTGGGCCCCAGTGAGATACACAAGCCGGGGAAGAGCAGGTGTTCCTCCACCTAATGTGCATGTGGGGCCCAGTCTGGTACTCATAGTTCACCTCCCAGATAGGGCCCTTCTAGGGACATGGGTTCAAGTCCCTCCTCCATCTGAGCAGGAGAAAGGATTTGACAGGGCTCTACCACCTCTCAGGTGAGTGCTCTAATCACTGGGCTATAGGATATTCTGAGGTGGGGCTCTCTCAGTTTTCACTCTTTGAAGCTGTTCCACTGGCTTATTCAAAAAAAAAAAAAATCATTGGCACAGGGGGACTGGATGCTGGGGCTCTCATCTCCTGTGTGCTCTACCCACCACGTTACAGCATCCTTCTCCTACTTGCGTTCATTCATTCTCTCTCTTTCCCCCTTCCTCCCCCCCAAATTTTTTCCCTTAGATAGCCACAGTGGAACAGCTTCAACAGGAGAGAATGAACGGGCATCTCCCATTGGCTAGATTAGGTGAGGAACTGTCTCACGTGCTGGCCTTTTTGAATCCCATTCTGAGGTGACGATCTCCCCGCCATTCATTGTATAGGGAGCCTAGGCACCTAACTTAGGCTTTGTGAATCACAGTGCTTTTCTAGATGCCATCACGATGCCTAATTTCTTTGCGAATCCAGCCCATGGGCAGTGGGTGTGCGATTCTGAGGACCAGTTGGCCCAATGACACATGGACAGCAGGCTGCAACGCTGACTCTGGAGGGGGCTTTGCAGGCATTCTGTATAGTTCCTGAAGGATTCCTACCTTTTCAAAGCTTGTACCGTTCCCATGCCTAAAATGAGTTTACTTGCATTTTACATGGGACCCTGACTTGGCCCTAAACCATTAAAGAGCTGAGCTCATGTCTGGTAGAAGTTGCCCTTGTTAGATTATGCAATTCTTGTCTTTAATAAACACTTCCTAAAATCTTAAGTTTTTAATCAAATCACCCTACTGTATGGCAAAGAATGATCGACAACATTTTGTGTGTCCACACATTCCCTAGCCTGATAAAATGCTCACTGTATATTAAGAATCAATGTGGAGTCAGTACCCTCACAACATATATTAACTATACAATTCAATTAATGAACACAATTCATATTTCATTAGAACAAAAGCTATTTATGACCTCAAATGGACAACAATTTGATGGGGGCACTGCAGAATTTTAATTAGGGAAATAACAAAGAAAAACTAAAGGGAGGGAGGGAGGGTGGAAGATCTGCCAGGCAGAATTGTTCCAAAGAATTTAAAACAAAAGATGTATTTGTTTTACTAAGTCTTTCTCCTCCTTCCCCATTAGCAATGGTGCAGAGAACAAAACATTGTTGGCTTTCTTTGACTACGATTAACCATTTACAAGGAAGGCTATCTCACCATTTATACTGTGTGCCCCTGTAGGTACAGAGAGACTAATAAAATAAAACTCTGTGGGTATCCCTGTTACTTTTTTGCACACACTAGTACAAATTAAGAGCAACTACACTGAAGGCAGTGGAGTTATGTCAGTTTAAAACCCGAGTAACTCAAAGGATAATCAGGCACTATAATTATCAATAAAGTTGGATAACAAAAAGACACTTAATTGTAATATATTTGATCAAATACAGAATGCCACATATCTGTACACAATCACTGACAGGGTTAAAGTAGAGATGAGCTGAGAGTGAACTACCAAACTTTTGTATGTTTGAATTTCCATCTAAAAAACACATGTATTTTTACAGGTATGTTAAAAATTGGGTGGGAATGGAGTGCGGGAGCATGTTGTTAATTCACTACCCAAACTACTGCTTGTTTCAGTTGCCATACAACATTTCTTTATGTGCTGCTTTGGGAAAAGGAGCAGTGGTGTAGTTACAATGGTGCAAATGATGCAGTCATGCCAGGGTCCATGAGGTTACAGAGGCCCAATGAGATGGAGTGGTGCTCCGGCCTTTCAGTGGGTGCATGGGATCAGAATGCCACTCATCCCTCCCAAATCTGAGTGGAATTGAAACTTGTCACACAGGGATCGCCACTCAGGATTGGCCCGGCCACCCCCACCCCATGACAGAGGAGCAGGTGGGCCAAACCTGAGTGGAACTGTGACCCCATGCACCAGGTTGTAATGCCACTCCTCACACTGTGTGTAAGTGGGAAAAAGCAGAACCACTGGGCAGCTGGGTTCAGGAGGAGCCACCATAGGCAGGATGGGAGTAGAGCGCTGAGCTAGAAGTGCTCCTGTGAGTGACCAGGAAGGATCCGGGGTGGTGGCTGAAGGGCTGGGGGAAAGTTGTTTGTGGGCTATGGGGTGAGGGGTTGGGGCAGAATTGGGAAGGAGACCCCAGCCCTTACATATTCTTGCACCAGGGTTCTCTGGGGTTTTGTTACACCAATGAAAAGGAGGAGAAATAAGTAGTTTACATACCTCAATCTATCTAACACCCTTTGGCTAAGTGCCTATTTGCTAATTGGCTTTTTAATATCCATAGTTTCAACTGACCCAATGGGCATTTCAATGGTTTGACTCAACTCTCATCAAAATCCCACAAAACTCACTATTGCTGATTTTATAAGAAAATAACATCCTCTTGTCAGAAATTTGATTTTTTTATTATTTACTTCTATAATGCCAAAAGTGTCCAAGGCAAATCCTAGACATGTAAGAAGAGAGATTCTGTTTCAAAGAAATTACAATATAAACAGACAACATAAGAATGGGAAACTTATACAATATTTTTTTCTTTATCCTTTTTTTCCTATTTACCATTATTTGTTGTTTCAAGCTTATTTTCTTTTTTAAGCTTTTTTTGTTTTGTTTTTAACCCTTGCTTTTTTCTTTTAATATAGCCCTTTTAAGCTTTAATACAAAATTAGTAACTAAAATCATAAAAAGGTTCCCAGATTTTGCATTATAAACAATGTATCGTATAGGAAGGAACTGGGTATGTAGCAAGATGCATCTGTTTAATCTGGATATTTGTTGATCTGGGTCAGTAACTGGGTGGGTGTTTGTCAGGGGCCAGCGGGTGGTAATGGCAGCAAATGGCTTATAATAGACATGGATTATTTTTAATTTTGGTAAACATATCCAGATGGATATGATTTAAATTCATATATGGCAAGGCAATATATTTATTAAACAGATTTTAAAACTAGTTTCATAACATTGTTTAAAATAAAACATCTCACTATTATTACATAGTACTTTTAAGTAATATTTGAAACCAGGTTACCATATCTAAAGAAAAAATATTTTACCTTTCACCATGCAAACATATCTGACATTGCTTTATATTAGATATAAAATGTGTATTTTTTCATAAGAGTAGGGCAAAAATACCAGTACAGTTTAATACTGATTCTCTCAAACTTACTGTAAGTGAAGCAAGTTTTACCAGAATAGACCAAGTTATTTTATTGTCAAATAACTTTTTTTTAACACAAACAGAAAAAGTACAGTTACTAAATATGAGAGACCGTACATGGGGAATTTCCAGAAGTCACTGATATTAGCAATTCACCTCTACATTCCCTTCCCCTCTAGTTTCAAGATGGGATGATTATAAAAAGGCTGATTTGTCAGAAAAATGAAACTGTGTAAATTTGCAAACTGACACCAACCAACCTGGGGAATTCCCACGCCTGCACGTCTGACATGCATCCAAAGAAGCAACAAACCCGAGACAGAATGATTTTATTTGTGAAGCATAACTCTTTCCCCCATTCCCTATTTCTAAACCTCAGTATTAATGATGATTAAAGTTTTACTTTAACTTTTGTTTGGTCCAAACTATAATAGTCCTGTTTAGAACAAAAGACAGTAGGTTTTATTCAGCCTTGCCTTTCCCCTTATGTATCTATTTACACCTGTTCAAGGTGAGTGTAAACACTACCTACTCAGAATGGTAGCTTTTCGTACATCCACTTTGCACAGGTGACCATTTCTATGCCAGAGTGCAAAGCAGGGGAGAATCTTGCCCTGGGTATTCATTTTTAATAGTTCAACTAATGAGAACTTCTTATGAAGCTACATTGCATAATTTCCTTTAACTTTTTTTCCATTTGTTTTGGCTTAACTGATAGGGGATGAGGAGGAAATGCCTGCCTAGAACAATCACCTACCTCATTATCATTAGAAAGCTGTCTCTGGTGAATCTTACGGTCTTATGGACACATAATTTGAGATATCCTATAAGTTATGCTAGTGTTATCTGTATGAGTATTGTTATTATCATAGTAGAATATAAGTGTAAGTTAATATGGTCAAGTCTTCTGCATTGTCTTTTATGCAACCGGTTGTACAAATCTGACAGCAGACTATGCTCTGTTACAGTACTGTAAATCCACTGAAGTCAATAGAATTACTGTGGATTTAAGCGTGTGTAACTGACAGCAAACTAGCTTTTAGATGGGGGAAGTTGAGGTTTAAGAGTAATACATACTTATCTTCTTGTATTGCTCTTGGAGACTATTTTTGGCACTCAGGAAGGATTCACAAAAACTGATAATACCTATTTTGGTCAATTTCACATAATTCTTACTTTTCAGTATTCCAGAGGTGTGCAACAGGCTTTAAAGAAATGAGAACACACTACTGTCTCACCCTATGCTTATGTAAATAGAAGTACAGCATTCCTTCTATCTGATTGGGAGCTGTATGTTACAATAGATGAGAACTGTGTCTTAAAACAATATTTGAGACTATTCACTGGGATTGGGTCCAAATATTGTATTCTAAAACGAACACAAAAGTCTTTCTGATGATCATAACAATGTGGTTTTTAAAGTATCACTTTAAAAGGTCAGCTATACCACCCTTCTAAGAGCACAAAGTATAGCGGATATATTGAGTCACACATATTGTTCATTGTTCATTTGCATTTGGTGAAATCCCTGAGTTGGACCCAATTTAGTAAGCAAGCACAGCCTTGGACTCCCTTGGCAATACTTACCTTGTAAATATAGCCACTGTGTTTCTCTAAAGCAAAATATTATTCCATCCTGCACTGCTAAATCACTTTGATCTATCATTGTTGTTGTTCAAAACATGTGGGTTATGTCACATTGATGGAGAGAGAGACTGAGGGATCATGGGTATTTTGAGATTCACATCTTGGACACATTTTCTGCTTATTCTAAACAAAGTCATCAACTATATCAATATGCAGATAACTACTAGTACATGACAAGATGTTAATCTGATCTAATATTGCATGGGTGAAGAACTATTATATCCATTGAGCTTGATCCTGCAATCACTTACCACTGAGCTTAGTGCTAACTATCATGGATACGTTTTCTTGTCTTCAGTAGGCTCTCTGTGCAGCAGCATGTGTAATAAGTGTTAGCAAGATTGGGCCCCATGTTTCTGTCCTTGTTTTTGCATATTTCCTCTGATGTGGACTGTTGTGCTTTCCAGTTGTCATGTGGGCAACATTTGCAACCTGTACATCACATAAGTCGCCCTCCCCCTTCCGGGAGCTGCACTTAAAGTGTAAGCAAATTATGTGGGTATTTTCTAAGACTTCTATGTTGTATGAGCAATGTTAAAAAAATGACTCATTCTCAGCTCTGCTAGTGTTGTAGTTGGTACGTACTGGTGCGGAGTGATCATAACTCTAGATTTGTAAATAAAAACAGTTCTCACCGCACCGATTTTCCTGCCGTAATATTGTTGGTTAAATTTGACTTCACAATGAGAGAAGGAGGATATAGATTAGTGTAATGTAAGATGGCCAGTTCTGCAGAATGTGTGTTTGGGGAGGAGGGGAGAAATCATCCAAGAAAACCATCCAACAATAGAGAAATAAAGGAGGAGGAAAAGAACAGCTGATAAACTTTAATATCAGTAATACGGATGTAACACATTTGAAACCATTGAATGAAGACCACAGAAAAACAATGTAATGTTGGCCAGCTCCAAAACCCATTGAAGTCAATGGAAGACTCCCACTAATTTCAATGCACTCTGGATCAGGCCCTGATTGAGGATTAATAAGGAACAACAACCGACTAACTTAAAACTAAATGTCCTTGCTGCATTGAGAAGCATTTGAACACAATAACGTGAAAGCACTTAGATACTGAAAGAATGGCATAAGAAAGAAACCACTCCAAAGTGGGTTTTACCTGTGTCCTTATAAATAATTTCCTAGCACCTTTTATCTAGGAATACTAATATGCTTGGTAAAGATGAATTATTTAGTCTTCACAGCACCTCAGGCAGTTACTGACAGGGAGACAGGGGCCCAAAGAGGTTGGTTAAGTGACTTGTCCAAGGTCACCCGGTAATTCAGTGGCAAAATTTGAAATAGAACCCTGCAGCCCTGACTCTCAGTCTCCTGTTTTAGCCAGCAGACAACATTACCATTTGCGATCATTACCATTTCCCTAGTTTTGATGACTTGTGTCTGCCCAAGCATCTAAGGGCTTGTCTATACTACCACTTACTTCGGTATAACTTGTTGCTCAGGGGTGTGAACAATCCACACCTCTGAGTGACGTAAGTTACACTGACCTAAGCGCCGGGGTAGACAGCGCTATGTCAGGGGGAGAGCTCCTCCAACCGACATAGCTACTGCTTCTCACGGCAGTAGAGTAATTAAGTCGACAGGAGAGCGCTCTCCTGCCGGTTTAGAACATCCTCACCAGATGCGCTATCGTGGCTCAGCTGCACTGATGCAGCTGTGCCGCTGTAGCACTTCTAGTGTAGACTAGCCCTTAGTGTGGCCAATCCTCATGCCTTACTTTCCGGTTCTGAGCCTTGTCTGCCTGTCACCATCACACTTCCACTTCATCTGGGAGCACTAAAGGTATGTGAGGTTAATGCCCTCTTTTTAGAGACCCATCGTGTCCCTTCCCCTGTCACCTGGTCAGGGTTGCTAATCTGACATCTTTCATGAGCACTGAATTTAAAAAACAAACAAACAAACAAACAATGAAAATCAATTAAGCTAGAAACAAATACCATTGAACCTCCTGCAAGGCTTACGTATGTCATATAAACAAGTAACAAACGATATTTACCTTCACAATTGTTTGCTACTTATATAGCACATTGTGTTAAAAAAGGGGAAACCCACCCAGGAGGAATGAGGATGGGACAAGATTATATTGGACCCACATGCATTTTAGCTACTTAAAATGCTATACTATGTTGAGGGGAGGAAATATCATTGTTAACAATATTAGAGCCACTCAGCTGGACTCAATTAAAAAAAAAAAGTCTGCCCAACATTTTAGATTGTGGAAGGCTGTGTAACTTGCTCCAGAAGTTTTAATTGAATCCAGCCCTTAAACACAAAAAAGAATTCTTTCGAACTAGTTCATGATATAAAGTAGGATTAAAAACATCATACTGATTCTCCAAAATGAGGCTTTTGCTGTACACCACAAGCTTAACGTGCACTCAGGTCTTCTCTGATCAATGTTTAGTACAGAGTAGTGTTTATAAAGATTTCCAGTCGGCACATGCTGCTCAATGCATAAGTAAGTCTGTCCTAATTTTGGGTTGATTCAAAACAATGCCCCTGATTCTGATTTCACAACAGTGTAAATCAGAAGTAATTCCACTAAAATCAATGGTCCTAATCCTAAAATGAGGCAGAGGAGTGCATTGGGGGGTGGGGTGACAAAGATGGAATTAAAAAGAACTTTGCGCTCACTAGATCATGGGACCACTGTATGCTGGTGATCTCGGTGACTTAGAAGAGCCCGAGCCATGCTTTTCCCCAGCCACATCCCATATACCCACGACAGGGAGCATGTGGAAGGAAAAGTTGTATGCCAGTCGTATGCCACACAGTAATACTGCATGGCTGGATATGCTGATTTCAAGGCTGTTTTGCATCAGTCAGGCAGTGTTAACAGCAGAAGATCAGGGACAAACAGTTCTACCAGTGTAAAAATGGTGAAAATGTAGTAATTCTCAAAGGCATTGTGTTATGCACGGAAAATAATATTTTAACTATAGGTTTCAGCCCATTATAAGACTCTACCAAAAGACACTAATTAAGGGTATTTTATCTTTGAAAATATTCTCTGTTTATTTGGAAAAATTAGGTGATGGGAGAATCAAATCTGAGTTTCAGAATTGAAAGCATCTTCTGACTGTTTTAAGATTTCCCTTTTGTATCATAAATTTTCCAGTCTGCATTTTACTTGTGTATGCACACACACAATGATCACAGCATACATTTATTATATTTATAGATTATGCTGCCCTACTGCATATAGATTACTTTTTTCATGTTCTGTCCATCACACTGACTTAATGGATTAAAAAGGCTGCTGATGTCAAACACATAGCTTTTTAACCTCTTAGAAAAATAAAAGAGGATTCAATCAAGGTGTCATAAGGTTTTAAATGGCCCATTGATACAATTCATATTGTAGTATCCATTCACCTACTGTACAATCATAGTGTGAATGAAACTGACTCATTGCTGAGCAAACAGATAAGAGTTTGGAGGAACTGATCAATATGTTCAGATAAGGTGTAATGAGAATACCTAGCAACCTGTGCCTTTGTCTGTACTTGGAAAATTAAAGATTTAAGGCAGAAAAAATATCCTCTATAATAGAGACTTCAGGCCAAATTATTCTCTCAGTTACACTTGTGTACATCTGGAGTAGCTAGGCTGAACCTTCTCTTCAGTAAATTAACCCTTTGAACTTCAGTTTGCCCACACACACTCTTACTCACAGTGTGTTTACAGAGAAGTAGTCTGAAGTTTTAAAAATAATCCAATAAAACTGTCAAATTGGGAATGGCCAAATGCAGATAAAAAGCATAAAACTATAGGTTTGTTAGATACAAGAAAACATTAAAATTTATGCAAATACTCATGTATTACTACTAATAGTAAACTAATGTGTTGCTCCTTTGCCTGCTTCCTCTCCCACTCCAACCCTTATTAGCTGGAATTCCATTAACTGTGAATGGGATCTTTGTAGTAATTAGTACAGGAAAAACTAGGACAACATTTAGTATGAAACAGCCTTTGATACAAGAGCTAGTTCCATTACCAAGGCTGTGTTCAATTGCCTTCTCTGTTTTCTTTCAGACAGCAGCTGAGTAATTTTAAATAATGGAAAAAGAGAATCTGTTTTTAGTACAAACTGGAAATTAGACTGTACCTGAATATTCCATACAAGTTTGCTTCACTTGTCTGTTTTTCTTAGCAAAGCTAAAAGTACTTTCCCTCGTCTATATTATATAATAATTTGGTGGAATACTGTACAAAAAACAAGCCTGGAGAAGCGTATTTTGAGATCTGTTCGGGGGGGGGAGAGGGGGAGTTACTCACTGTAAATAGACATGAAAGAACTAAACTTATCTGTGCCTACTGAAAAAGCCTGGTACACTTATTTATACATGTTTGCATGGACATGTTTACTATGGGGCAACCACCAGATGCAAACTCCAAAAGAGCTGGTGCCCACCAAGTTGTACATAACATAAATTTTCTTAGAGAAAAATGACACTAACTTATGTCTCATGTACCTCAATACCACATGGGCTCCTTATATCCATGATCATTTACTGTTTAGTGTATACGCTGTATTATCCAACAGTAAATACCTCTCACATTGTGCCCAAACCTTTTGAGAAATGCAGAGTAACCCCAAATCTGCCCCTCCATTGCTTTAAAAAATAATTTCAATTCAGTTTGTAGGAGAAATTGCATTCAGTGGGAGTTCTTCAGAGGTGTTTAGCCTCTTGCAGGTTCATGTCTTTTATTAGCTAACTCTCCTTGGTGCTGGTGAAATGTATACAAAGTACACAGAACATAATGCTCAAATGCAACCTGCCTGATTGCTATGAGGCTACGTCTACCTCTCTGATGACTCCCACAGCAAGAGGTTATGAATTTAAACAATCTAAGGCCCCAATCCCCAATGCTTTCTGATCCATACCTGTGGGCTGCTGCACCTGTGATGAGCCCCACTGAACTCACTTGGACTTCATTCAGACACAGCAGTACACCTCAAAGATTACAAAGCAAGATCAGGGACTAAATTTCCACACAATAGAAATGGAAAGTTGTTCTTGGTTTATACCCTATCAAAAGAAACGTAATAAATAACAATATTTTTGCCCTCCGTATCAAACTTTTTCTTGCTAATTTCACAAGTATCAAAATTTTGGGCAAAACTGCATTGGATACACTAAGAATTACCGTAGTTAAGCCTATAAGTCTGATGAAACATAAAGGATCAGCATAATTTGATGACAATTCCAGCTTGTGTGTATATTAACTGTACTGATGGTTATTGTGTTATGGGCACACCCTATCACAAGCACTGTCCCTATGCCCATGAGAAAAAAATAATTTTAAAAGAGCCAGGGAAATGTTTGCAAAATTATTTTTTTTTTAAACGAAATCATTTTGATTTAATATAAACATAATGGGCTTTATTCTCTTCTCACTACCCATCTTGCACTAACGCATCTCTAGTAACAAAAGGAGAGTTACTGCTGATCTATTTTGGTGTAAGTGAGAAGAGAATCAGGCCCAACAGTCAGGCTGCACATTTCAGCTAGGATTACAAACTGTTAACTTCAGCCCCAGCTCATGGAGCTCAAACTTTGCTTCAGGCTAAGACTGTCAATCATCCTGATTTTAATAAGTGGGACCTACACACTGCTAACTAAGGGGCTAAACTCGGTAAGTGCTGAGAACTTGAAATTCCCATTTATGTCCCAGGGGAGTTGAGGCACCTAAATACCTTTGAGGATCTGGACCACAGTGCTGGTCAAGATGAGGCCTCTTGATTGCAGGAAATAGTATTGAAAGTAATTCAAATATCAAACATTTGGTTTCCATAAAAGGAAGAAGCATAAAGCTGAAATCCTGACAGCCTGAAAAATCCCTCAAAAGCATGAGTGTCAGTACAAACACCTGAACTGAGATAAGAATGCCCATGATCATCTTTGACTATATTTAGAGGCTGAGGGCCAGCCAAACATTTATTTTCTAGTCAATGTATCAGAGACTAGGGTATGTCTTCTTCAAAATAACAGTTAATATCGTTACTTCTTAGAGTATCCATGGTGTGCGTATAACTCTCAATGAGACTGCATAAGCAGTCCGTGTTATTGCTTACACAGTAAAGAACACTGTGCTTACGTGTATTTAACTGCACACCCAGCATGCTCGACATTTGTTCGGCATGGATGGGCTCGGTGGTTCAATTAATGTAAGCTTAGGCTAGTCTGAACCAGTTAAGTGTTCAATTAAGTACGATCCACTGCATCTCCCCTCTTTATTTTATACATATCCAGATACTACGTTTTTTTCCGTGACACAAGTACCTCTCTAATCCTTTTGGAAAAAGGCTTTTGGCAGACGTGCCTTGCATATATAAGACCGAGGATAGGAAATGTTTTTTATCTCAACATTGTGAAGGGGAAAAAAAAATCATTGAATGTGACAGATTGGCACTGACTAAATGGAACTTATTTTCCTGAGATATCACATTCTACCTCCAAAATGAGGGATATAACACATCAGACAAAAGCACCAGCAGCAGCACCAAAATTCCATTTTAATTTTCATTTATAGCAAAATAAATGCCCATAAAGAAAAGCTTTAGAAGATCTTTCTGAGCAACATGAATCTCCGTAAACAACTGCATGTATTTTGTCTATACCACACAGTGCAAAGCAATGATTATTACACTGGGTGGAAATTATTAATCTGCACTGTGATAACTCTTGAATGTATTTAAAATTAAGTAACAGGCCAAACCCTCTACTGGTGTAAATCCGCACCACTTCAGCAGGGGCGGCTCCAGGCACCAGTGCACCAAGCGCGGGAAGCTGCGGGCAGTGGCCTGCTGGTTGCCGTTAGGGGGGCAGTCAGGCTGCCTTCGGTGGCATGCATGCGGGAGGTCCGCCACCACGGTTTCGGCGGCAATTCGGCGGCAGATACGCCGAAGCCGTGGGACCGGCAGACCTCCCACAGGCATGCTGCCGAATCCGCGTTACCAGCAGACCACCCGCAGGTGCGCTGCCGAAAGCCACCTGACTGCCGTGCTGGGGCGCCAACTACATAGAGCTGCCACTGCGTGTTAGTGACTTCACTAGGGTCTATGCCAATTTACACCAACTGAGGATCTGGCCAATTACATTCTGTGAAAATGCTTCGTTTGCTGTGAGCTATTGCACAGGATAATCAAAATCTTTCATTTAAGCATTGCCATAGAGGACTCCCCTCAAAATAATTTAGCTTTTTCCCCTGTAGATATAAAAATGAAACAGTTCTCTGCTCATCTGGCAATGGCTGGCTGATAGGCCAAAATTAAAGTTCTGCTCAAATTTGGGAAAGAAAGGACCTTCTCCAGGCAAAAATAAGCCAATGTGGCAGATTGCCTATAGTAACTCTGCAGTGGTCCTGTGCTCCACAATGACAGAGACTAATGGAGATTCTCAAAGCCAGAGTGAGGGGAAATCCTGTGAGGGATGTAGCTGGAAATTTGAACATGCAGTATGATTAGACAGTCTGTAAACTTGCTCTGAAGGGTTCCCCATCATTGGCTTGGGCAAAACTTTCCAGAGACTGTCCCAGTTGTAGTCATGCAGGTAGATTTCACCTCTGGGGCAAGGGAGATCCCTTTAAAGGTCAACTTGAAGAAAGACGAGCAATTAAAAAAAAATCCTTGCACATACAGAAAAAACAAAATGTTTCTTAAATTACCCAGCCACTCTTACTTGCCAGGGCTCCTAGAAACAGCTGTTCTACCATGCATATATCTCACTCAGCCTCTCTTGTTAAGAGCTGTCACTAAAGTCATACATAGCCTGTGAAGGCTGCCCTTTATACAGTTATGCTAGACTCGTGATTCCCTAGCCTTTAAAAGAATATACACTGCTTTTTTAATGATAAAAATAAAAAGAATGACTCCCCAAGCTGTAAGGCAGTGTGGATGATCAAATCTGTGCAGCCTAGAGCTGCAGTAGTATATGTAGGGTGACCATATATTCTGTTTTGGCCAGGAGAGTCCCCTTTTTAAGCTCTGACCCAGAGGTCATGACTTTTTTGGGAAAACTGGACATTTGTCCCATTTGCTCTTGCCCTGGGGGGGGGGGTGCAAAGGAACGCTGGGCAAGAGAAAATGGGATAAATGCCCAGTTTTGCCCAAAAAGTTGTGACATCCATGATGTCGGCTTGGGGCGGCTCTGTGTGGCAGGGGTTGGGCGAGCGGTGACACCAGGCGGCTCAGGCAAGCGGCGACACCATTTCCCAGTGTCCTGTTTTCACTTTAGGGAAATATGGTCACCCTAAGTATATGTTCACTGTACAAAGAAACCTCGTATCTGCACAGCTGGCAAACTATGATTTCAGATGGGCTGGGTTTTTTGCAAGGGCTCAGGGGGCTTTTATGGCCGGTTGAACATTTTGCAGAACAAGTCCTCCTGCAGATCTTGTGCTTTTGGGAATAGCATGCGCTAGCAGCTTGGGAATATATTTGGGTAAATTGAGGCGAGTACAAAACAAAGAGTAAAATTTAAATGATCTTAGTTTAACCCCCCTGGGTGGAATGCCTGATCCATAGCAGAATTGGAGCTCTGACTAAGGAGATATTGGGGGGGGGGAACACTCTATTAAAATAAATTAAGTAGCTTAATATATACAAAAGATATATGAAGACTGAACAAAAAAGAAGGGGAGAACACGGTCTGTCAAATGTTCACCATTCAAGCTCTTCCTATCACACATGCCCTTATGAAGAATGCAGTTGTTTAGATGGAAGGGAATCTCTTGGGTTTATTTCATTTAGAATTGCTAAAACCTTGCCCCATGTTGTACATTTGGTTGGAGAGATGAGAAACAGCAACAAGATTTGGCAATGGCTTATAATAATTACAAGATTTGGAGAATACTATTATTAATATATTTACAACATTAAAAAAAGGTAAAAGTGTAAAGTCATCATATATTTCATTTGACCATGCACTTTCTGCTAGTTGTATATGGTGTAACAACTGCTGTTCCTAATGTGCTAGTCTGGCATGATTTTCTATTCCTTTCCCTAAAATTTCCTTTTATGGCTGCCGTGCAGTAGATCTGTTATTTTTAAACTACTGAGATTTTTTTTCCTAACACTCATCTGACTGTTCAAAGCCCCACCATGGAGTCTCAAAACATACAGCTGCATTTTTCCACAGTTTCACACTGAGTTCATTTCAGATTTGGATCAGCACAGGATTTCAGTCTAGGATTTTTTTTTAGATTTTTGTTGTTTGTTTGTTTAAACTTTTGATTGTTACAGGTGAAAACTGTTGCAAAACAATCGTTTTACTTCTTTGGCAGCAAAGCTGTATTATTATTTTGGCTTCCAGGGCCCTATGCATTTCAAAACCATCAGCAGTGTTGAACTGCTGACTATCATGATTACAGGGTATTTTATAGGTCAGCCCATACTCTCTTCCCTCCAGCCTGTAGCATGCAGTTCTGCTCCAAAAGTGACTGTAAGGAGAGCAAAATTTCTTTAGACATCTGCTATTCAGACCAGATTCCCAGCTGGCGTAAATTGGTTTAGCTCCATTGATTATCATTGGAGCTATGCCAATTTACGTCTGTTGAGGATCTGGACCCTTGCATTTTCCAAGTCAGAGCTATTGAATTTAGTAACTAAAATCAATAATAACAGCTTCTTAATCCTATCAGCACTGCAAAGCAAGCATAGCAACGCAGAAAATTCTATTGCATTTTCTGTCTCACAACCATAACTGTTAACCAAGTTCCAATTAGTTATACCTGTGCAAACCCACTGAAGTCAATGCAGGAGTTGCACAGGTTTTACTGAAGGCAGAATTTGATGGCAATGGAGTTGGACAGGTATCTCTGCAGGACTAATTTGAAGACAAAGGGGTTTCACA
Source organism: Trachemys scripta elegans (assembly GCF_013100865.1). NCBI lineage: Eukaryota > Metazoa > Chordata > Testudines > Emydidae > Trachemys > Trachemys scripta. The sequence continues at coordinate 162,692,933 of NC_048299.1, forward strand.
GGTACTGCTGAGGACCTAAGTTGAAGAGGGAGCTAGGAAATATGCGCACACACCTGAAAGTGTGAATGAAACAGATATTAACAATACAGCATATTCAAATAGAGCTTGCTTTGTTTTTACAAGGTTCTGTGTGAAGATAAGTTCTCAAACAGACTTACTCACACAGTATGCTGTAGGGAAAGGAGAGTTTAGCCACTGGAGGTGGGATTCACAAGGGGGACATGAGCATTTAAATCTAAATGGTAGATTCTCAAAAAACTTTTTCTCAACTCCCTAGGCATCTGGGTTTCCACAGGCAGAGTACCCATGGCACCTGAATTTTTGCCACTGGGTACACACAGCTGTCTCAGTCCTGACATCTCTGAGCAGTTCAGCACCTATCTCATGCCTAACCCCTAGCAGGATTCACAAAATAGACGTTCCTCGCCTACGTCACCTGTGGGACCTGATTGGGAAGATGTGCTCAGAGGCTGCCTTAGAGCATGTTTACCAGATCAGGCCCCACACACAACACAGCTGGAGGAGGAGGAGGAAGATGAGGTGCCCTTTTACCTAATAGTCCAGTAGCTAGAGCACTTACTAGGAGAAGTGTTTGTGAGGGAAGCACTTGGGTGCTAGTTACTATCAGAGTTTCCATAATTGGGATTGGGGCTGCTGTCACCAAGGAAAATATGAGCTAGGGAGAGTTTTGGCAACCAGAGACAAGAGCGGGGTTTCTGTGAGTAGGCAGTGTTTGGCAGACACTGTGGGAGGAAGAAGCTGGGTTAATTTTCAGGGGGCAGGGAAAGTCATACGTTTTGGCAGTTGAGAGCTAGGGAAGTGAAGGGGGTTTTGTAACCGAGGTGAAGGTTTGGCAGCTGTGAAGATTGCGTGGGCTCTTCTGGGCCTGCTACTGTTCATTAATAACCTCATGCTGGTACCGGGATGGATTCCTAGAGCATGGAGGTCTTTTAAGTTGGCAACTTCCTTGCATCTAGCCTAAATCCCTTCTCTGTACTCTTAAGACCAGGGTCCCACAGCAGAGACTTCTAGGCTTATTGCAATGAGAAGTTCTGGCCCTTTGTGGCATCCAACCTCTCAATCTCAAAATTTATAAGTAAAGATAAATGTGATAAAAACCATAACCCATTAGAAATCCTTTGGTGGTATATACAGTATATACACATGCCCATGTTGTTTTACACAGAGGAAACTACAGAACTTCAGTGCATTCAAATGCTGGCCAGACATAAAACTAGCTCAACTGACATTAAAAGTGTAAAAATCACCCTATTTATGTGTTGTCAGTCACAGAGCTCTGTTCTCACTGTTGCTTTACTCCTTTTTGTTTTTCCTCCTTATGCAAATAATTTTTATCTGAAGATCCCACTATAATTTAAATTGGAGTTGTTAATATAAAGATATGTGCAGAATAGGCCCAAATAATTAAAAACGTTTTGTCTTCATCTCATTTCCATACCGTGAAAGTAGTCAAAAAGCTATAAAGGCCTTAAAAAGTCAATTTATCATATGCTTTTACAAATATGAAATATCTTGCATGCCTAAAGCTTGGTATAGACAAAATACATGGTCTTGGTCCTTCAACATGTGTGATAAATGACAAACATGGCAGAACTAAAATAAAAAATAGAAATAAGCTGAAAACTTGATGCGGAATTAATCTTTTAAACATGTTTCTCAGAACTCGTTTTTTTTTCTTATAATCACAAACATGTGTTATGAACCAATGGGTATGAATAGTTATTTTAAAACTATTTATTAACTTATATCCAGAGCATTTTAATTTTCACGCTCCATACGTATTATTGCTTCATTTGGTTTAAAACTGGAACGACATGAACTTTGACTTAAAGATTGATTAGCTTTCCTAGACCATTGCCCTAGATGTGCTTAATACAATAATCCAGGTTATCCAATATCTAATTAAACACAGGTGGAACCTGAATTTGTTATGGGACAAGAGGGGTAACTGCTTTGGGTAGCTTGAAAAGGAAAGAGGTGCTTAGCAGAGAAGCATAAATAGAAGAGGCTATCCTGGTCAAAGCGCAAAGGGGCTGGTTCCGTTCCATCTGGAGTTAATAGGAACAATACTAACAACTTTGAAAGTTTTTAATACATTTAACCATTGGTTTCTACCAGTATATGCTTTCCTCAATACTAAAACTTTGCCTAGGACTTTCAAACTTAAAGAGTTTCCCAATGATTCCTGGCCTATTTTGATAGTAATGTTTTGCTGGTGTCTAATTGCAGTGAGAGTTTCCCTGTGACTGGTCTTGTCTATGACCTGGAAACTCCCCTCCAGCCTCTCATTAGAAAAAACAAAAACAAAAAAACTATTGGATCCTCTCGCTGTAGCTTACCACAGTGTCAGTTCCTCCTGAGCTGAATGTGCCTTTTTGTATAATATTATTACTTATTGTATAAATTAACTCAATCTCCCACCTTCTGCTGACTGCAACTTTGACTTCAACGAAGCACATTCTTTTTGTAAATAACACAATATATAAAACATGTACCATTCTTTTAGTTTCGCTTAAACATGCAACTACTTCTGACTGAGCAGAGCCTTGCTGACGTGAAATAGGTCTGTCTCAAGAGAACAGAAATTGCCATTCTAGTTCCCAATGAGCCACAACCTGAATAACTGTGACTTTGCTCTATAAAATTACAATCCAAACAAGCTTACAGGTTTAAAAGTGTGAATCACTGGCACCTATATCAGAAACTTGGATTAATATAATTACATCTTTAAGCCTTGATCCTCTCCTTCAACACTAGACGTTATATCTTTTTTAAAGTTAGCTATTGTAAATGTACACGGAATCGCAACAGTGAATTTTCCAAGATCTACATTGATAAATGCTGTGCTTCACAGAGCCAGACACAGCCCAGAGAGTTTAATATCATACCGTAGAGCTCCTTGTAGTTCCACAGAGTACACACCAGTAAGGCTAAATGGTGATCTGGCCTTGAGTAAGTGCACAGGAGTGCACCCAAGGAGCACCCTCGTCACCAGCCTCCCGCTTACATGGACGACTATTGGTTTGTCTACACTACAATTAGACACCCACGGCTGGACCATGCCAGCTGACTTGGGCTTGCCCGGCTCAGACTAAGGGGACCCTCCTACTTCACAGAGTTCTAGATCCCAGGCTCCAGCCTGAGCCCAAATGTCTACACTGCAGTTAAACAGCCCCTAAGCCCAAGGCCCGTGAGCCTGAGACAGCTGGCACGGGGGTCTAACTGCAGTGTAGACATACCTAAAGAGTCAGCGCACAATAACTCACAGAGCGGTTGTGAGGTTAGACTCCCCTCTCTGAGGAGCAGGGCACAGGTGAGAGGCAGAAGTGGCAGACAGGGTGAACTGGGTTATAGAGTCTTTGACATAAAGATCATCTGTTCAAATCTGGCCCTGGTCAGTACTGACCTCATGCTTTTAACCATCTGATAACTGTCCTGTGTGAAATGAGCTAGGCAGGTTCAATCCAGTTCCTAGCTGCCAAATGTCTACATCATAACTAGTACCCTGCTCTAGCAGTTTCAGAAGAGGCCATGTCAGCCAATTAGACATACTGGGTGAACAGTGTTGGGTGGCCTGCCTTGCCCCCACTAATGCTGTACCTGTTTTTAGGACAACAGGACGTCAGTGCCAAGGGCTGTCTATCTAGGTCCCTAGATTAGCATTATATTCACTAAGGGAAAATACATGCTATGGAAAACATTGGCAATAATATTCAATACTTATACAGACGGAGTTTATTTAATTCTGGATTAACAGTCCTGGATTAACAGTCCTGGAGGAGCTGGATTAACAGACCTGGAGATTCAACCATCAGGTCAAGCACCGACAATCCCAGCTTTCCCCCACTGCCCTGCCAATGAGTCTCAACCCTTACGTAGAGGGACTATTTATAAGGAATGAGAGGGGCAGGTCAGTCTTCATGCCCATTTGGTCCTTAGCCTCTGTGTTAAGAGAGTCATGAAGTATGCTGTGTAGGTCTCTGTGATATGGAAAGCCAGCCATATGGAACTTGACTATGGCCATCAATTCAGTTCACAAGGACTCACTCAGATTGTAATCAGTTTAGATCACTAAGAACTGGGCTCAACACAAAACAGTGACTTAGATTTGAGAGGTTCTGCATCTTATTACCTGAGCCATCCTAGCTTCTTACGTAATATTTTCAAAACATTACAGCAGAGGACACATCCTCTTTGTTTCTCTGTATACTCCCTTCCCTCTGCCTCCTCTCTCTGAGAGGGTGTTACACTAAAATGAAGTCAAGTTTAATTACAGACCGGTTAAAAGATACGTATGTGTGTAAGTACAGATTCAGTAAGAAGGTCTGTGTGCATAAACTGCTCCTTTTAAAATGCACATAAACATATAATGCAGAGCATGCAGACAATGCAGCCAATAAGTAGGGAAAGGGAACTATTTGTAGAAAATGAATTAATGTTGGGTGGGAGTAAAACTGCCAACTTTTCACATCATATCTCAAACCAGATTGTAAACTCTTTGAGGCAGGGACCATATCCTTCTATATGCACTGTAAATCACCTAGCACACTCTGGTTTCTGTAAAAGTAACACTAAATATGGGTCTGAAATCTTATTTCTCTTGTCTGTGCTCTCCTCCCTGCTACCCCTTTTAGAGGTATGCTGAATGGCATGTATTATTTTCTATAATAGAGAGCTGATTCTATAAATAGGACCCCATTTTGGTCAATTTCACAGTCAAAGGGCTTTAAAAATCATAAATTTCACAATTTCAGATATTTAAATCTGAAATTTCACAGTACTGTAACTGTAAGAGTTCCAACCCAAAAGAGGTTGTGGGCAGGGGGTCCGCAAGACTATTGTAGGGGGGGTCGTGGTATTGCTGCTGGCCGGGAGCCCAGCTCTGAAAGCAACACCGCCAGTGGCAGCAGCGCAGAAGTAAGGGTGGTATGGTATGGTACTGTCACTCTTACTTCTGCGCTACTGCTGGTGGGGAACTACCTTCAGAGCTGGGTGCCCGGCTAGCAGCCATCACTCTCCAGTCACCCAGGAAGGCATGACCCCCTTACAATAACCTTGTAATCCTCCCCCCAACCCTCTTTTGGTTCTGGACCTCCAGTTTGAGAAACGTTGGTCTCCCCCCATGAAATCTGTATAGTACAGAGTAAAAGTTCACAAAAGACCAGATTTCATGGGGGAGACCAGATTTCACCGTCTGTGACACATTTTTCATGGCTGTGAATTTATTAGGGCCCTATCTATGAGCAATGACACAAGGATCCAAGCTCCCTACACTAACTGCTTGGCTGTGCTATCAAGTTACAGTTTAGAAATGATGTCGTTGGTGAAACACGTGCAATTATTTCTGTATCAGACATTTTCCTTTTGCTGCAGGAAGCCTCTTAGATGTGACAGGATGATTTAATTCTGTACAAACCTCACCTCCCTGAATTCTTAGAATGTAGATATATACCACTACCGGTATTCTTAGAGTTAGGGCTCTACAACCTCACTGAGCAAATATAGTACAATGGAACTCACAGTTTCACTGGAATCCCTAACTTTTAGCTATTACGTACTTTTCTTAGAGAGAGACGGGAAACCAAATAGATCAGAGAGATCTATAGATATCTCTGCATTTGTCAATATAATGTTTTCATAGGTTAGCAACACACCCTGGAACCTGCTTGCAGTGCATTCAGTAAAGGTGAAACTCTACTTTTAGTGTGGTGGAGTGAAAGTCCCAAGGTGCTTCAGTGTATTCAATGGACTATAAATATTATCTTCACTCCAGTTTGGTTCCACTGTGCTAATCCTTTTGGGGATATCCAACACCAAGGTGTTAAACATTGGGCACACTCCCAGGAGATTACCATATGGAAGCTGCCGCTACCTTGTGTGGTGAAGAGTAAGGAGGAATTCCTGGTCCCGGGCTTTGCTACAGCTGCGTGCAGTGTGGAGGGAAGAGGAGCCAGACTTACTATACCAGTAGCTATTTCCCATCAAAAGTGAAAATGGCAATTCCCAGAAATCCTGATGTAGCTGCCAGTCCCCAATGCAACGGCAGAAGGTGAAGTGAAGACAGGTTCCCATGGTGACGCAGACGGGCTATTTTTCACTCTTGTTACAGTGAAACTTTATTTATAATGGAAAGATTTTTTTCTGGGTGTGAAATAACAAGCTCTGCTGCAATTAAGACCTCTGGGGGAAGGCTGCTGGTGCCTGACCCCCATCCCATTTGGATATGCAGATTATGTGGAGAGTGAGGGGGAAGGGCAGCTTGTAACCCATTCCACTGTCACATTTGTAAAGCAGCAATCTCTCAGGGAGGAGCAGCCTCGTCTCTTACATGTATCAAAAATAGGCAGAGTTCCCCATGGCGCTGTTGTGGTTTCTGGTTTTTTTTTTTAAGATATAATTTTTTTCCTGCCCATCAGGTGTCAGAACCACCTTTTGAACTGAAATCATGTATTTAACAGTGCGAAGAGCACCCCCAACATTGGTGAATCACTCCAACTGCCATCATGTACTCATCCTAGCATGCACATATGTTTTATTTGGGTTGCCTGTCTAATCTTCCTCTCAAATAATAAGAATACCTAGCTCTTATATTGTGCTTTTTGTCTGTAGCTCTCAAAGTGCTTTACAAAGGAGGCCAGTATCATTATCCATGATTTATAGATGGGGAAACTGAGGGACAGAGAAGTGAAGTGCCTTACCCCAGGACACCCAGCAGGCCAGTGGCAAAGCTGGGAATAGAACCCAGGTCTCTCTTAGGTGTTTCTATGGGGTTGGACACACTAGAACCGAAGTGCCTGTTTTCACTATGAAATTCACAATTTTATAAACAGATAGGAGTGAAAAGATGAGAAAGCAAAGGAATGTTATTATCCTAACAGGAAAGCACTGAGTATGTTCACAGTAGGTCTGATCTTGCACCACTAGAGTCAATGGAAGCAAGATTGGGCCCACAGCTCATTAAGTGAGCAGGTTGGATGCACAGGACTGCAGGATTGGATGTTGTAATTCATCCCAGCCCAAGAGGCCAACCCAGGTCTGTGCACCACTTAAATTCTTCTTAAGTCCTCACAATATGAATTATGTGGACCTTAAGTGGTACATAGGTTTTGTATTGGTCTCCACACAGGGTTGAATTTCACCCAGTGTGAACCAAGGCCATCCAGCACTTCACAGCACTGCTTAAAGGTGTCTGGAGATAACAAATGGAGAACTTTCTCAGCCTAAGGGGGCATGGTGGAGCAGAGCTTTAGCATGCCAGATACTCCACGGGCACTGGAACCCTGGCAAACCTTATGCCAGTGGCAGAAGTTAAGGCTACCCTGTGCAGCTCTGAATCAGTGAAGCACAACCAGCTTGCTCCAACTCCCCCAATCCTGTCTGAGCTTTGATTGGACAGTGTGGAAATGCAAGCCTGGAAATTTATACCAGTTTTATGTCAGTGTAACTCCACTGATTTCAAAACAAGCACGCACTTCACTATAAAAACTGTAAACAACAAAATGTATAAAAAGAATCATATATTGACAATCCCTTGTATGGATGGATTTCAATGGAATTGCAGCAGCTTAAATCTAGATCAACTCAGTTGTGAAGCAGGTTTTAGACCTTTACTAAATGCATACAATGGATTGTCAACATATGATTTTTTTCCCCCCTCAGCATTAAAGATACCAAAATGATATTATTTAGGTTTGGCAGTCATTAGTATTTCTGTATTGCTGATGCGGTCATAACAGACTATGCTATAAACTCTTCAGCTACTCTACTAACACTGAAACCAAAATATTCTGGCAACCCAAACTTGTTTCTCTTAAATCATACGACATCATAGCGTAAACACCCTTTATTTCCTTAGTCTAGTCTAGTCTTACCAAAAATCTATTTAATTACAAGAGCCACTGGTTTGCAATTTAAAAGAAAATGTGTCACCGTGTCTCTTAAGAAAATTTCACATTTTGAAAATGAGTAAAAGGAAATTTTTTGGGAGGGAAGTTTTTAAAAGTTTAATTTATTCTGTGGTTTTGATCAGTCAGTTTATCTTAGGGTATGTTTTATTACAAAAACCAGCATGCAGATAGTGCTAGAATTAAAATCCTTGTGCTCTTTCACTGCTTGGAAGAATAGCTGCACTCCTGATCTGCACAGAACTCCAAACAACCCACATATTTGAAGCAGGACATGTGAATAGCAGGTATATAGATTTGTGCTTACTCTATGCAGGCAGAGGGATTTTTATTTTCTTTTACCATAAACAGACTGTGTTCATGCTCTCAAATGAAAAGTGCGTCTGAGAAACTTATTTACAGACCCAAAAGTACAGGCTAATCCCTTGTCCTTGCAGCCAGTTTCAGCCACCTTTAGGTTTTTCTTGGCAAATGTTCAACTGTAATGCTGGTGTCATATGCTTAATACTGCTTTAGTCAATATGATTTCTGTTGAAGTCACCTGTCGTGTGAATTGGGCAAATGTTTAGCCTTATTACTACCAAATAGTTATTTTGAACTGTATCCTACACAGAAAAGGCCTTGGCTTAGATATGCACCAGGAAGAGACCATTTTCTTAGAAAAGCATAGTTCTCAGTAAACCACAGAAGTACTGAGTTCAGACTGTTGTACACATTAAACCACAAAAAACTATGTTTGTATATTTTTAAGGGTCTTCAACTCCCCAAAACTAAGGATTCTCAGATTGAAGTCTGGAACGCAATCTTTTAACTCACCCCACTGGGTCTCAGTGTCCCAGCCCTGCTCCTGTGGGATGTGAGTTCTTTCTCTATGTGTCTATTTAATTGAAGGAATCTGCAGTGTCTCCACCATTTATTATTATTGAATTTGGGGTTAGAGTAGTGTCTAGAGGCCCTATTGTACAAACTCAGTAATAAGGTAAGAGTCCTTGCCCCAAAGAGCTATAGTCTAAATAGACAAGACAGACAAAGGGTGAAAAAAAGGAAGTGTTGTGATAATTGGGCCTACAGATGTATCCTAATTGTGAGTTCAACTGTAAAAAGTGAGTATGTTCATAAGATGTCAATGGGAAACGGTACAACAGGGAGACAGAAAGACTACATTAGTCCAAACAAAAAGGTCTACTGGCATAACTCGAGGATTGTGTTACGATCATGCTTGGTAAACAAGAAAAGTGTGGACCCAAAAATCAGTAAACCAAAATTGGTGTGTTGGATAGTAGGCCTAATTGGTGAAAAAAATAATCAGAGGATGGGCTATTCCGCCTACCACTCCTTTTGTGGGTCCTTAAAGAGATTTTGGGGAGAAAAACTGGCTACTGGACAGAGCTTCACCATCATGGCTACCATCCTCTCCTGGGACCCAGTGCCTTCACTGTCCTGATCCTGAGAGATGTCTGGACCATAACAGGCCAGAGAGAGGGACCCAGACACAGGGCCAGCTCCAGACACCAGCTAAGGAAGCAGATGCTTGGGGCGGCCAATACAAAGGGGCGGCACTCCGTCCGCTATTGGGGCGGTACGTCCGGGTCTTCAGCGGCGGGTCCCTTGGTCCCTCTCTTTCTCTTTGAGCTGCTGCCGAAGAGGAAGAGAGGGAGTTAAGGACCTGATGCCGAACTGCTGCCGAAGAATGGAGCGGCGCGATTGAGCTGCCGCCGAAGTACTGCCAATTGGTTTTTGTTTGTTTGTTTGTTTTTTCGCCGCTTGGGGCGCAGAAAACCTGGAGCCGGCCCTGCCCAGACAACACTGCCACCTCTATTGGCTTCAGCTAAATCCATAACATCGCCTGGGATGAAATGGGATTGGACTTTAACAATGACATCTCCAGCCCAATTCAACTAACTTCTCCAAAAAGGACAGTTATTACCATCTTTAATACCATCGAAGAGACTGTCAAACAATGGGGTTTTGCTTGTAAACTCTCTCTCCAGATAAGGGGAAAGGGAACAAGGGAAGTTGCTAAAATGAAAACCCGACTTAATACTTTACATTTCAAATTCTTTAACTGTTTATTCCTTCTTTTCTTTATCTTTAATAAAAGGTTAAAAAGATTTTTTGACGGTGCGTTTGCCATAATACTATGCAGGCTGAGGTGTCTGTATACCAAACTCTGATCCTTTTTAACACTATTTACTGGTTACTAGTGACTGGGTTATGTTAACATCTTCAGCCCATTTATTCCATTTAAATTAATACAACAGTGTTACAATGACCCCCAATTTATAAAAGAGGAAATCAGTCACAGAGCCTACAGTGCAGGAAAGCCTCCCTATTCAGAAAAGCAACTTAAGCTCTAAGCATGGGCTTATTTCCCACTGAAGTTGTATAGTCCCATTGAACTCTGTGATTGGGCCAAATCTTAACTAGGCAGGAGCAGCAGCTGTTTCATTCTGTTCTGCTATTACAGACTCTAATCTGGTGAGGCCATCTCAGAATCTGCTAACGCTTTTTCAGTGGAGAAACATGGATGAAGTAGGGTCTGAAATTGGGTCCAATTAGTCTGTGTTGTTTAGACATTTCACTAGCTGGGATAGTTCCACTGATATTGAGTTAGGGGCTTCTATAGCAGAGAATCTTGAATTAGTAGCTTCTAAAGCAGGGAAAAGGTAGAAATTTAGAGATTTCTTCTTATGCTTAACTGAATGAATTAACCTGAACTTTTATCCTTGTTTTTCTGGGCTGGAGTTAGACTCTTAACAATGCAGTATTAATGAACTGAGTTATCCAGCCATCTGATTACACCCAATCTTCTTTATTTTTGACATAAAGAGAACAACAACAGGCAATTTTTAAGCACTGTGCTCTGAACTGGCGTAAATCAAACTCTGTCTAATCTCTAGTGACACAGAATTCCACAGCTGAGGGTCCTCAGTTAAGAATGCCCTGATTTCGTCCCCGAAGAGATTCACCTGGGGCTCCATCAGCAATAATTTCCCTGTTGATTACAGCATTTTAATAGGGCCTGGTCTACACTAGGAAGTTAGGTCAGTATAACTTTGTCAGTCAGGGGGTGAAAAGTCTATACCTCTGAGCAACGCAGTTAAACCGACCTAAACCCTGGCATAGACAGTGCTATGTTGATGGGCGAATTCTCCTGTCAACCTAGGTACTCCCTCTTGGGGAGGTCGATTACCTACGCTGATGGGAGAAACCCTCCGATCAGCATAGGCAGTGTCATCACTGAAGTGCTACGGCACCGCTGCAGCATTTTAAATGTACACAAGCCCTAGGAGTGCAGTGAGATTGTCATGGAGATTAAACATATCTTGTATTGTGTGTGTGTGGGGGGGGGGCAGTGTACGATGCAGAGCAACAGTATGTTTTGCCTTTGGTGACTCTCTTTCTAAGAAGCTAGGTTGCTGCCTGTTGTAATGGAAGAAACTTCTGAGTGGCCTTCCCAGTCAATCCAAGGTTGCAGCTAGCCCAGAGGTGACAAAGCCACAGACTAGCATGACAAGTCCACATCTAAAACAAAGGAGTCTAGCTGAAGATGGAAGAAAGGCATTTCTGGTCTCTGCTGCTATTTAGCTGTCAGGATTTATCAATGAGCCCAGCAGAATTGCATAGACTGCTCCTTACCTTGACAATAAAAAGATGCCTTTTACACAACCGGTGGTAATCAATTCAGCCAAAAATGATGTCTCTGAGTTTATACATTTGGGAAATGTATGCTTTAAAGACCCATGATCAAACAGAGGAGAATTTAAAGTACAGCTATGGACAGAAAAGTGACCGTGTCAAAATGGCACTTTCCAACTCATTATATCTGCTCATGTGTTTGAGTTAGATGAGCTTACTATATTGACAAAAATAAAAGCAAGCACTACCTACTCCACAAAGCTATGGAGGGACAAGTCGGATTATACTCTGTTTCATATATCATCTACAAGAGTGACAGCTAAATTTTAATTATTAAGCATAAAATCCTGGCCCCAAGGAAGTCAATGGCAAAACTCCCATTGACTTCCAGGGGACCAGGATTTCACCCCAAATCTTTATGGCTGATGGTAATCTGAGAGTGAGGCAGAAAGAAGACAGTTTTAGTATTCAGACTGCAGGGCTGGCAGAAAGAAAAATCATCCTTTGACTCTTAAACTGAGCAAACCTGATATTTATTCTCTTAGCGAGTTCCATATCAGTTTGCTCAGTTTACAAGCTAACAGAAGATTTTTCTTCCTGTCATCACTCAGTCTGGTATTAGCTTGGTATTCAAAGCCAGGACAAATACATCTGGAGTGGAGAAAAAGGATGGAATGGGAGGTTGAGAATGCTGATCAAGATCAAATAAGACATGGTTCCAAATATCAGAATGGCAAATTGCTGAGAAAAGGAGAGATTGTAGATAAAAAGTTTATTGTGTTCAAAGTTTTTAAAGCAGTAGCAAATTAAACTACTGTGGAAATTAAGGGTATAATAATTCTAGCACCTAGTTACCACATGTGGGGAGGACACCACTAATCAGTTGGTGGGTGAAAAGCAATGCCCACATCATATAATTAAGAGACACAGAGAAACTAAGGGACCGTCTCAAGAAAGTAATGCTGTTCTTGCAGTACAAATACTGCATAAACAGGGCCTGCTGCATTTCAAGAGCATTTGGTAAATGTTTTAAATAAGAAGGAAACGGTGAGTGAAACAGTCTTTATGTATCAACGTTATGTGCTTTAAAGCTTCCTACTCCAGTCATTTGGCCAAAGTTTACCCCCTGCATGTTGCATGGTCAGCTCCCACTGAAGTCCAAAGAGAATTTTGGCCATAGTGTTTAAATATAATTACTAGGTATATAAATACACATATTTAGTAATTTGGTCACTGAAAAATCTACTAAGTAATCACTACAGGGCCTAAATATAAAAAAGGGGAACTTGGGGAACAAAGAGTAGAATCTTCAGGTTTAGACTAGCAGAACTGTGCTTACAGAAATAATAGTTTGCATGGAGGAAAAACAAAAGCAAGTACATCTATCTTTTGTCTATCTTGTTGTTTTTACTGGGAAAGCAGACAAATGAGAGAGACCATATCCTCAGCTGGTATAATTTGGCATAATGCCACTTAAATAAATTGAGCTACACTGATTTACACCAGCGGAGGGGCTAGTCTGCAATGTTTTAAAGTACTACTAAAAGGGTGGATGGATTTATAACTTACCAAATTTTAAGCGAAGTGTTCTAGTAATCCTAAAAAGTACTTCTCTTTGTGCTGAGTGTTTGTTTCTCTGAGAGAATCCATTGGCTCAGTTCATTCAGAATAAACAATTAAGGAAAAATGGGGATGGGTAGGAGAACAAAATCTTGAGCTTCGAACTGAAAATGTGTTGAATAGTGCATGTTAGGGGAGTAAGGGTGGCTTCTGAGGCTACGTCTACACTACTCACTGGATTGGCGGGTAGCGATCGATCTATCGGGGATCGATTTATCGCGTGTAGTGTAGACACGAAAAATTGATCCCCGATCGCTCTCCCGTCAGCTGCTGAACTCCAGTTCGGCGAGAGGTGGAAGCAAAGTCAACGGGGGAGCTGCGGCAATCGACCCTGCGCCATGAGGATGCGAGGTAAGTTGAACTAAGATACGTCGACTTCAGCTACGCTACTCGCGTAGCTGAAGTTGCATATCTTAGGTCGATTCCCTCCCCTCCTCGCACAGTGTAGACCAGGCCTGAGAGCAGTCTCAGTTCTGGATTAAGCAGTTGGTGCTTACCATTTTGACTCTCTGGCACCTTAGAGGAAAAGTTTCATTACCGCATCCAATGAGGACTTTTTTTTTTTTTTTTGGTTCCAATTTTCAGAACCAATAATGATATTTTAATGGCATTTTTATGGACTACAAATGCACCCAAATATAGGTTTACACATTTTTAATCAAGCCAAATACACGAGCTTGTCTAAGCAACAACTGGAGGTGACTTAAATCTGTAAATACTTTTAAGTATAAATGCCAGAGGGAGAGGAATTACTAACTATAATAAAAGGGAAATGTGGGATGAAATTAAAAAAGGAAAATATCAGTGGAATATCATGAAAATTTTCCTGGAAAGTTCTAATAGCCAAAGAAAGAAGTTGAATCCCTGTCATTTAGCAAATCTAAAATATTACTGAACTGGTGGAGAGGTGGACTTAAGATGATCTAAAACAGCAACTCCCAACATTTCTTGTTGAATCCTCCTTGTAATAATTTGGTAGGTGTAACGGAGTGGAAAATCAGGTCCAAACACTTTATACCAATGGAAAGCTAGGACTTAGGAAAATAGAGGACCATAAAACTGTCACAGGTCAAGAGCCTGAGTACAAGACCCAGATCTTAACATTCTGCACCTTTTCAATGAACTATATCATCAGTTTGGTTCCTAAATACTTTAACTTTTTCGGGTATCAGAAGAGGGGAGTATTGTGCTGGGAATTTTAGTGGCAGCATTAAATTCTCAGATAGTTAAAGAGGAGATGGTTTGGGAATTGGAATAGTGGGCTGAATCTATGTTGTTGGATGTCCTGCAAAAATTACATCTTGAAACTATTGCAATTGAAAATCCCTTATTTGGATTTTTTTTTTTTAAACTCCACTTTGCACAGAGAATACATGGCTTCAAGTGTGTACTGTTCATGAAGGGTTTTTTTCTTTTTTCTCCTCCCCTGGCTTGAACAGTGAATGGCAGAGCTCCGAGTCTGAATAAACAGTGTGGGTGGTGACTGTTCTGTGAGGCCCATGTAAAGGATGCAGACATTTTCTTTCTCTGTTCAGCATTAAATCATGTGAAACTAGTTCAGTTACAACAAACAACATTTACTCCATAACAGTGTAACATACTGAGTACTCTTTCCTAATTTTGTACAGAAAATAATAATTAATTCTCCTAGCTTCAAGCATTTAGCTGTGTATAAAGTTTATTGACCTCACTGGTTGCTGTCAGATGATCTTGCTAAGGCCTGTGAAAAACATCCCAGGAATGCAGTGATGTGGGCAGAAACAAAGTGAGTTCATGCCACAAAACGCTTTAAATGGAACAAAATCAGCAACCATCCAGAGAGAATGCACTGAAAACAGAACTTTAGAATAATCACTGGTTTAACATCACCTAAGCACAGCTAGTCCTTCAAAATAACCAAAAGTGATTATTATTAAATCATACTTAAAAAAAAAAAATTTGTAGGCATCTGTCATGTGACTATCTGAAGTAACTGCTTAGTGGTAATCTCTGCAGTTGAGTGAGAAGGAACATAATGGAATGACTGGAGGGGCTGAGATGGCTAGGATATAAGACTGGGAATGAGGAGACCTGGGTTCTGTTCCCAGATTCCATGTCCCATCAATGTGAGATAAAATGTCCCTTTTGGTAGGTCCTTTAACTGCTACGTGACTCAGTTTCCCCTTCTGAAAAAAGTGAATAATGACACACCTACATTTTTCAGTGCTTTGAGATCTTAGTAATGATCACATATTTTGCATATATGTGAGTTTTATCTGCAGCACTAAAATCAATGCTGTCTGAAACGTCATTTCTGCATTACGTTAACTGAAATCTCTTTCTGACTAGGAGCAAAGGAATACTTCAAGCTACTATTTCAGATGCCACTGTTAAATTAATAAATTTAGCATGAATCGGCTGTTATGTTTATTGTAAACTCATATAAAGAGAGCAGCTGATCTTTTAATATAAACCTATGTGATTCAAAAGGGATGTCACAGCCTATTTTTATTAAGCAGCACTGCATAAACTACTGTATAAACAAGTTTCACTAAATCTTTAGTGTAGGTAAAAGCTGAAAGCGTATGCACCAATCTACATTAGATTGCAAGGTCTTTAGGACAAGAACAGGTTTCAGAGTAGTAGCCGTGTTAGTCTGATATATGCATCCGAAGAAGTGGGCTATAGTCCACGAAAGCTTATGCTCTAATAAATCTGTTAGTCTCTAAGGTGCCACAAGTACTCCTGTTCTTTTTTTAGGACAAGAACTGCACCTTTGTATGAGTTTGTACAGGACCTAGCACAATGGGGCCCTGATCCTGATTGGATATTAAATAATTAAAGGCCTGGAAATATGTGTAATCAGGAGCAGCGCCAGGGTTTTTGGCGCCTGAGGCGGGGGTCCTTCCGCGCTCCCAGTCGTCGTCAGCAATTCTGCGGCGGGGGGGGTCCTTCTGCGCTCCTGGTCTTCGGGGCACTTCAGCGGCAGGTCCCGGAGCAAGTGAAGGACCCGCCGCAGAATTGCCGCCGAAGACCCGGAACGTGTAAGGACCCCCCCCCCGCCGCCGAATTGCCGCCAAGGGTGACAAAATGCCACCCCCCCCCAAATCCTGGTGCCCTAGGCGACCGCCTAGGTCACCTAAATGGAAGCACAGGCCCTGTGTGTAATAGGACATAAGGTTCTGCAGTCTCTCCAATGGACTAGCTACAAAGTTTGCCTTGTTTCTTTCTTTCTTTCTTTCTTTTTTTTTTTTTGGTCTATGTCCCCTGTGGAGTCCCACAATACAGTTGGCAAAGCATGATGTGTTACTACTTGGCATGCCTCTTTCAGTGTACTTTTTCACAGCCATTGCTCCATGCTGATTTGTGAGAGTAAACGAGTATGGTTTATAGACAATAAGAAGGTGATGCAAAAGCTAGTTTGACATTATGACACAGGAAAATGGCCTGCATCACATTGCAGTCTACTTCCTCACCACTACTCCTCAGCCTATTCTTTGTGTACTCCAGTCATGATTATCCAAATCCCTTTTAATATACTTCTGACATTTTGAATGTCTTATGACAACAGCATCAGCTGTGTTCCTGAATAAATAACTCTCATTAAACTATTTTCTATTCAGTTATTTGGTACATTTTGGGCACTATAACAGGCTTGGATTATAACTTCCACCATCTGGAATGTAATCTTCTTCACAGACAGATAAAACCAGATCATCACCATATTAAATTTTGGATTATGATTATGATCTCTCTTCGTATTAAATGATAAAGCCTTGCCACAAAAGAGTATAAAGCTTAAGACAATCTATACTATTAAGTGTATTGGAAAAGATGTACTTCATTATTTGTATATTTTAGCCACACATTGTGGATCATAATAGTGCCCTTAATCTTTTGTGAAAATAGTTCAGTTGAACTCTTTTTCTCAAAACGTGTGTTTCTTAAAATAATTTTTGCTTTTTATTTTCCGAGCTAAAAGTATCAGGGTACAGGAATTAAGTGCAGCAAGAGCAATGCAACTGTATGTTTGTGAGAAATATAAGTTGAAGTATTCTGAGGGCAACGGACCTATAAAATCAATCAGTACCAAGGCCTATGTCAGACACGTCATGCTTTTCATAGATTTTGTTGTTTACAAAAAAAAAAAAAGGTCAAACAAATGCTTCTAGAATTGCAAATATATAAGCAAAATATGACTGAGCTGCCTTAAAGTTGTGAAACATCAAGAAAATTGACACCAAACTATACTTCTTAAAGAAATATGTAGTACTCAGCTGAGACATTATTCTGATTTTATAGAACTGGAGCAAAATATGTGAGCAGATTTAAGACTGAATGGCTATCTGAGCAACATACACTTTCAGAAAAGCTTCACCCAGTCTTGGGTTCATTACAATATCTATCAAAGTTAATGATAAATATTCTAAAACTGGGGACCATAAATCAATACAATCAATAGGTCTGAATAGGTGAAATTGATAAGAGTTTGACCACATGAGTTCAGAGGGTTTGTTGCTTACACACAACTGTGAAAAGATAAAACATTGGTAGAAAGATGCTTTTTTTTTACCTGAAAGCCCCATTCTATTTTGTTAACTCCTTAAAAATACAGTAGTAAAAATCTAAAAGAAGCCACTGAAAACCAAAGATCTCTAGAAAAAGATAATGAATTAATTGAATTAATGGAGATATCCTATCTCCTAGAACTGGAAGGGACCTTGAAAGGTCATCGAGTATACACCAGTTCAGGGATTCACTATTTATTTTTGTTTAAACAATGTCTGAGAAACTTAGCTAGTCCTGAAAGTCTTGGTATTGCCAAAAATAATGAGCATTAGTCGCATCCAATACTGAATAATATCTTGGATTGCCACCACCACCATTTAAAGTATGATTTTAGCAGCCAGTAGTTAAAGGTTCATTAGATATGAGAGTATTCCTGTGTGTCACTCGAAAGCTAGGCATGCAAACTTTCAGATAGTATAAATAACTGGTTAATATATTTAACAGTTCTTGACACAGTGATCCTCATAATCATGTTGAATCTGAATTAACAATCATTATCAATATAAACATTTTAAGGTTCAGTATCTTGTGATACAGCAGTACTAGAAACAAATGCCTTACACTACTGGAACAGTAACACAACTGACTCAGCATTCCAACGATATAATGCGTTTGTTTCTAGCCTTAGTGATTTATGAGATATTAGACCTTAAAACCGTCACTGTTTCTTTGCTCTAGCATTGCTTTGTTGACACTGGTCCCGATCTGAATATAGCAAGTCCAAGAGCTCAGGCTATTAAAATCTTCAATCCCTGTCCATTTTGAGATAAGGACTGAAAAAGACTCCATTCTATGAAGATACAAGTGATTCTTTAGAGACATAGGGCCAGATCCTCAACTAACCTAAATGGGTGTAGCTCCATAATCATAGCCAGAATTAAGAAAGCTATGGATTCTCATTGAGGCATAGTATTTAACAAAGAATATGAAATCACAATAAAAAGAAGGGAGATACAACTGTCATTTCAAGGAGAGAGGATTAAAGGACTCATAGCTCACTGGATAAGGCCCGGATTTTCTTGTCTAGTACTCTTGTTTTAATCCATTTTCCACTTCTATATGAAGTGAGTTATGAGGTCTGAATAGTGTTCAAGGGCATAAATCTATTCTACAATATAGTCACATTTAAAAATATACACAATTCAACACCCTTCATATCTGAAGAAAATAAAATCGGAAGTAAATTTTGAAGGAGAAGAGGAGCAATTATCTATTTCAGCCAAAGATTAATCAAATAAATTGGCCAACAGGCCAACCAGCTGGAACTATTAAACTAAAAGCCCACTTCTGAATACTTGTATTACATCGTACATGGGCTGGAACTGGTTTAATCTTTCTTGACTGCTGCAGCAGAAAGTGAGATAAGACAGGCCTAGCCTACGGTGGAAAATCTTGCTGATATTTTTCTTCCCAAGATGCTAAATCATATGAAAAATACATAATTGTAATTATTTTCCCACCCTTAGCATCTTTCCCCTAAAGACATGAAAGTGCTTTACAAATCTTGATGAATTATGACACACAATGATCTTGGAAGATGGTATATATTATTAGACCCACTTTACAGGTGAGTTTACACACAGGCTCCTAGACTGACCCAAAGTCACAAGGCAGGGTTCTCATTCCCTGTTTCTTGCTCTAACTCAGGGGTCTCAAACACGCAGCCCGTGGAGTTATTTGCTGCAGCCCGCCAAGCTCCCCCGCCCCCCAGGAGTTATTTCCTGTGGCCGCCAAGCTCCCTTCACCCCCAGCCTCCTCCCAGCGAGCCGCATCCCCGCTCCTCTGCCTACCTCCGGACGGGGGTGGAAGGGGAGGGAGGAACGGGGAGCCGCACGCTCAGGGGTGGAGGCGGAGAAGAGGCGGGGCAAGGTGGGGCTTCATGGAAGAGATGGAGTGGAGGCGGGGCTGGTGGCAGAGGTGGGGGCTTTTGTATCTTTGTCTGAAAAGGTGTCAATGATGTGGCCCTCAGGCCAATGTACTTGTCCTCATGTGGCCCTTGTGGTGATCTGAGTTTGAGATCCCTGCTCTAACTACTAGGCCACAATGTCACTCAGAGAAGGAGTCTAAAGAATCACAGGACTATGTTAGTGTAGAAGCTGAATTACTCCAGCTACTAAAAACAGGAGGACCCTTATATCAGCTCTATCTTATTATATAGGGATTATATTGTAACGTTCTGTACTGTATTTGTTGACTGCAGATTGTAAACAATATTCAGTTTCTAATCCCTAATTATTCTTAAATATTCTCCATAACAAAGAAACAAAAACAGTCACTAAATGTTAACAGAAAATTATTAGGAAAAAATTAAACTTTATTATATCATGTACAGTACACAGCAATTTAAATTTAATCACTAAAGCAATATGAAGGGGGAAGAAAAACAGAAAAAAACATAACAATACAGCAGAAACAAGCCTTCTTCTGTAGTTCTAGTGGTCTGAAATCTGTACTTTTTCATTTTTATTTTTTGTGATGGATTGACCATGAGCTGCTAGAAGATTTGATTCTGCCTACATCAACACTGGCAAATCCTTTATATGAGCAACCAAACTGAAGGTAGGACAAAAAGTTATGGGCTTCACATGCAGCAACAGAGATTTTAGGAAAAGAGTTTCTAACTGCAAAGGTAATTAAGCTCTGGAACAGGCTTCCCAAGGAGGCTGTGGAATGCTCTAGGTTTATTTGATCCTGCCTCAGAGCAGGGGGCTGGACTTGATGACTTCCCAAGTTCCTTTCCAATCCTACATTTCTATGATTCTATGAAAGGCTGGTCATCTATTTATAAAATACTTCAAGATTTTTTATCTACATGGGACATTTAGACCCTCTTCCTGAAACTGGATCTGCTGATGCAAATCCCTGGACTGGTGTGACTGTATTGACTGCAAAGAGGCTCCACCCAGACCCCGTAGTAAGACAGGGGCTTCAGAGTGTTGACACTCTGTGTCATTTGGAAAAAAGTTAGTGGAGGAATTATCCTGTATTCCCTCTCACTGGAAACCGCGCTCCCAGAGCTCCACTGAACACCTGTGTGAGCCATTAAGGATCACGCTCTGAGTTTAAACCACATTAGCCAGAATCCCACACAATTAGATGTTCAGTGCAGTATTGCCAACCCCAGGCATTCAAAAATCATGTCAGGCCCCCAAAATCATGAGTTTGGCTTAAAAATAATATTTTTTTCTTTGCCTTCTGGTTTTTTGAGTCATTAGAGGTTGCACTTGGGTCACGTTTTCAAGCTTTTCCTTGCAACCATGAGGGCTTTCTTTTTTCTTTTAAAAAAAACAACCACCACCAAAGTTGGGATTCTCACAGAATCACATGACTCCAAGAGCTAAGGCTTTAAGAAAACTATCAGATACCACAAAACTTACAACAAACACCACAAGAGTTGGCAGCACTTGTCAATAAGTCTCTCTGATTCCACAGTGACATGCAAATATAGTGCCCTTTTAAAAAGGGAAGAAGGAGAAACCAGGGAACTACAGACCGGTCAGCCTCACCTTAGTCCCTGGAAAAATCATGGAGCAGGTCCTCAAGGAAAACATTTTGAAGCACTTGGAGGAGAGGAAGGTGATCAGGAACAGTCAACGTGGATTCACCAAGGGCAAGTCATGCCTAACCAACCTGATTGCCTTCTATGAGGAGATAACTGGCTCTGTGGATATGGGGAAAGCGGTGGACATGATATATCTTGACTGTAGCAAAGCTTTTGATATGCTTTCCCACAGTATGCTTGCCAGCAAGTTAAAAAAGTATGGATTGGATGAATGGACTATAAAGTGGATGGAAAGCTGGCTGGATTGTCAGGCTCAACGGGTAGTGGTCAACAGCTCGATGTCTAGTTGGCAGCCAGTATCAAGCAGAGTGCCCCAGGGGTTGGTCCTGTTCAACATCTTTATTAATGATCTGGATGATGGGATGGATTGCACCCTCAGCAAGTTCGCAGATGACACTAAGCTGGGGGGAGAGGTAGATATGCTGGAGGGTAGGGATAGGGTCCAGAGTGACCTAGACAAATTGGAGGATTGGGCCAAAAGAAATCTGATGAGGTTCAACAAGGACAAGTGCAGAGTCCTGCACTTCGGACGGAAGAATCCCATGCACCGCTACAGGCTGGGGACCAACTGGCTAAGCAGCAGTTCTGCAGAAAAAGATCTGGGGATTACAGTGGATGAGAAGCTGGATATAGTCAGCAGTGTGCCCTGGTTGCCAAGAAGGCTAACGACATATTGGGCTGCATTAGTAGGAGCATTGCCAGCAGATCAAGGGAAGTGATCATTCCCCTCTATTCAGCAATGGTGAAGCCACGTCTGGAGTATTGCGTCCAGTTTTGGGCCCCCCACTACAGAAAGGATGTGGACAAATTGGAGACAGTCCAGCAGAGGGCAACGTAAATGATCAGAGGGCTGAGGCACATGACTTACAAGGAGAGGCTGAGGGAACTGGGATTGTTTAGTCTGCAGAAGAGAAGAGTGGGGGGGGATTTGCTAGCAGCCTTCAACTACCTGAAGGGGGGTTCCAAAGAGGATGGAGCTAGGCTGTTCTCAGTGGTGGCAGATGACAGAACAAGGAGCAATGGTCTCAAGTTGCAGTGGGGGAACATCTAGGTTGGATATTAGGAAACACTATTTCACTAGGAGGGTGGTGAAGCACTGGAATGGGTTACTTAGGGAGGTGGTGGAATCTCCATCCTTAGAGGTTTTTAAGACCCGGTTTGACAAAGCCCTGGATGGGATGATTTAGTTGAGATTGGTCCTGCTTTGAGCAGGGGGTTGGACTAGATGACCTCCTGAGGTCTCTTCCAACCCTAATCTTCTATGATTCTATGACAGGTGCCTTAAACCAGAAAGTCAACAAAGAGACTATCAAAATCCAGACTGTTTCATATTTATTTTATCACTGATTTTACTCTTCTGGGTAATTCCCAATGTAAAAGTCTCTCTGTGTTTAATAACAAATAGTTGACAATATTTGGTTGGGAGGTTCAGTATAGCTTGCAGATTCTTCTTTAAGTATTATAAAGTCAGATAAGCGTCCATGTGGGTAAAAACAATTACTAAAACTGAAAGCAAAGGCATTCTATGCCTGTATGACATTGCTCTGCCTTAATTTCAAGTAGAACATTTTAGATTTTAGGATTAGCAGCTGGTAAATGAAAATGACCTTCATACTGCAAATGGCAAATTGCACATACCCTGTATCAATTTACGCTCCCTTACTTGTTAGTTCTTTGATTTCACAAGCAGAAGGAATTGAGGGTTTTTCCCAATCTGTATTAAAAAACAACAACTTTAAAACCTCACTGTAAAATATATAATCAGAATTTGAATTGAGCAGGAATGCAGTGGTTTTCCACAGCAGCTCTTCTCTGCTGGTCTCAAAGATTAAGATTTCATTGTTTT
This sequence comes from Trachemys scripta elegans, assembly GCF_013100865.1. NCBI lineage: Eukaryota > Metazoa > Chordata > Testudines > Emydidae > Trachemys > Trachemys scripta. The sequence continues at coordinate 162,716,073 of NC_048299.1, forward strand.
AAAAATTAAGTTTCTAAACTTTAGGATTACAAAACAAATCTCTGGCTGCGGCTTGATGTGATACTGAAACTACAGCCAGACAGATTAAGACAGCTCCTGTGTGAATCTGATGACAATTTAAATAACACTTCATTATTTCACTGCTGATCTTTTTAATTGTAATGTGGAGTTAGTGATTGTGTGTAGTGTATGGCCACTTTTCCCGCACATCATCAGTAATTTTATCCTTATAGGTAAGCAATGAAAATGTGGAGGCTCTTAAACCTTTATCTATTTAAACAAAGATTGACGGAAAACATTATGTTATATAGAGAGTAATTGTTTTCCTTTGTGATGTAATAATTATTTTATTATATGTATTCTGATGTCTGGTTTATGAAATATACTGCAATAATTATAAAAAGGATGTAAAATGCAAAAATGTGAATAATCATGAAAGCAAACAGTTTACATAGGACAATAGGGTAGTGTGGATGATGAAAAGTTCTAAAATTATAAAAGTTGTACATTCTATTAAAATATGAACAACACTACAAAATGAATAAAAAAATGGTAAAACATGGCATTTTCACTGTTCTGAGTGATGAGATTATTCGGGATTAACTTCTGCATTGGAAAGATGATTCTTAGTATACTGTGGGCAAAAAGGAAATAATACACATATTTGTGGCTATGAACACTAACCAAAAAAAAAAAAATTGTCGGGGCTTACTGTTGCTTAAAAACATGAAGCAATTGTACTAGTCATGTCTCCTATTTAGTTTCTTGGGACTAACTTCTGACTTTTCTTTCTCTTTCTTCTTTTTCTCTTTCTTTCTCTTGTCCTTTCCTGTACAGAAAGGTCAGAGTTTCTTTTTTTAAGACAAAGATGTGTATAAATACTTACACCTTCATTATCCTCTTTAATTAGTCACAGTGGCTATTAAAAATAATGTCATTCTTATTAAATAGCTTCTAAGCAGTTTAGATTTCAATAGCCTAGTTTTCCTTTTTTGCCTAATAAAATTCTACTTTTCTTTTTCTCTGTCTCATATAGAGAACAAAATAACTTGTTCTTGAACATCCTTGGTCTTTTCTAAGAATGATTCACCAGCCAGGGTCAGACCAAGGTGCAGCGCAGAGACAGCTCTAGTGGTATTAAAACATGACTTCCTCATGGCCATGTACGCAGGTGAGATCTCTATGCTGGATTCTCTGCAGCCTTTGACACAGTGGACCACAAGGTAATACTACATACCTACATGACATAGCAGGCAGAGGGGATAGCTCAGTGGTTTAAGCATTGGCCTGCTAAACCCATGGTTGTAAATTCAATCCTCGAGGGAGCCATTTAGGGATCTGGGGCCAAAAAAAAAAAAAAAAAAAAAAAAAAAAAGTTGGGGATTGGTCCTCCTTTGAGCAGGGGGTTGGACTAGATGACCTCCTGAGGTCCAATACAACCCTGATATTCTATGACATTACAGTGGTTCCATTCGTTCCTCTGCATCAGAGAATGGTGATGGCTAACTGCTCCTTCTCTCCGAAGGCCCTCATTTGTGGGGGCCTGTAGGGATCTATACTCTCCTCACTTCTCTTCAATATCTACATGAGACTACTGAGAGAGACAGACAGATGCACACGCACCATGGCCACAGCTTCCAACAACAGACGGATTACACTCAACTATACATCTTGCTGTTTCTGAAACCAAACATGAAATTGATGCATAGCCTCCAGCTGGTACAGAATGTGGCTGCCCCACTCCTCCATGGCTCAGGCCCCCCATGAGCACACCAGGCCTGTGCTCATGTCACTCTGCCGGTGCCCAGTCAGCTTCTGATGCCAGTTTAAAGCATTGGTCCTAATTTTCAAAGAAATTAATAAATCAAGCCCCCGCTACATCAAAGACCAAATTTCAATCCCTCAACCCTCATGTCACTGTGCTCCCCTGGGGCAAGTCCAGAAGAAAGCATGTAAGAGCTTGAGACAAAGCATTCCTTGCTGAGGGGATCTGGCTAGGGAATAAGCTCCCAGCAGAGATCAGGAAAATCCAAAGTCTAACCAGCTTCAGGAAATGTTGCAGGGCCACCATAAATGATTTTCACAGTTTGAAAACCCCTTTTATTCCCGAACTCCTACCAACCCCACTGTTCTCTCCCCGCCACCCTCCCGCCCTCCCCTCCAAAATCCCCTACTCCAACCAGAGTTCTGACCCTGAAAGGGGAGTGTGCCTGACTCCATGGAGTCCACTAAGGAGTTCACTATTGCTATTAATTTTATATTAAAAGCACTCAGATACTGTGTGATGGTCAGCAGTATAAAAAACAGATAGATAGACAGGATCTACGAGACAAGAAGTTTAGAGACTGATTCCCTATTTGATACATGGGGAAGCTATCTGCAGAACACCCTTCAGCATTAATAGGAATTACCTGTGTAACTCTCCCACAAACTGTACAGCAGTCAAGAGTTATACTTCTATCATGGCATGACTGAAGGAGAATTAGCTGAGGGCCGTAGCCTTGATAGATATTTAGTCCCAAATTTTCAAATGTGGCCTCTAATTTTGGGTGTCCAACTTGAGAGTCAATGGACCTGAATTTTTGAAAGGCTGAGGCCCCACACCTCAAGGGGAATGGCTGGTCTGAAGTTGGATTTTGCCTTAACCTCTCTGCTTGCATTTCCCCATCTGTAAAATTTTATAGATACTAATGTCACCAACAAACAATAAACCAAAAGCGACATATACACATACACTGGGCCTGCTTCTCCACTGTCTCATCTCTTGCATAGTCATTTACACTTGCACAAAGTGAGTGTGAAATGACTTGGGCCCTAATTCAGCCAGATACTTAAGCATGTGCCCTAAGTTTTTTGAAGTTTAATGGGACTACTCACATGCTTAGAAGTTAGGCATGTGCTTAAGAGGCTTGCTGAATTGCAAGATAGGTGGGAAATAGCGTCCACTATCCATGCCATCATCATTAGCTGGATACGGTCCTGCAATGGCTGCCTCCCAAAGCAGCTACATTTTTAGAAAACAAATTTACTAACTTTTCACTGGTAACTTTAGGATGGATCTATTAAAATAAAATAAAAAAAAGTCAGAATTTCCTAAAGCATAGAAGGACAATATTATAGTTACAGTACAAAGAAAAGGAATCTGAGTTCTAGCCCAAGCTAAACAAACAGGCCAAAATTGTCAACATGTCCACTAAATTTGAGTACCTCAGTTTTTGGCTGCCCAAAATGAGATACCTATGGTCTAGCTGAAAGCGGCACTGAGCACTTGCAACTCTAACTGAGACATATGAGAGTCAGGCTTCAGGTATCTCAAACTGAGCACCCAAAACTAGTGGACACTTTTGAAAATGTTGGTCTTATCTTCTCTGTCTCTTATTTTCCCCATCTGGAAAACAGGGAGTCTTACTCATCTCTCACAGGAGTATGGAGTGGTCGATAGCAATTTTGAGACCCTCATACACAAGATAATACAAATAACCATCCTTCCATCAGGCTCCTGCCTCCCACTAAAAACAGTTATAGAACAGGGACTTCATAATCTTAAAAATTATTATTTAACAAAACAATTTATTAACATACATTTATCTAGATCTGAAAATGTATACAGTGCTTCACAGAACATAGGACAGACAGAACCACTGCCCTAAAGAACTTACCATTTCTCTAAGTCAGCCACGCAATTCAATAAACACGCTATTGTAAATGGCGGAGTTTTGAGTAATTAAACAGTCTAATGTCATACACAGACTCATAAAAGAGCCTGATATGAGTTATGTAGTGTCTCATCAAATACACTCATCCTGCCTTATTAAAATGAGCATATTCTGAACAGATGCTGAATGAGGTTTCCTTGGCTTATAGCATGATTTGTAACTTATACAGCCTTAATAAGCCCGGTGCCCACTGAACACTTCAGGAATAATAACCACATTGATTAGAAACAGCCAGAAATGTTCTGTGGCAAAATGTTGTTGTCCTCTACAGTGTGTCTGAGAAGGGACTTATTGATGAATGAGTAAGAACATAACGTGAAGGAACAAGCAAACACTACAGATGGCTCATTGGGACAATGTATCAGTGTTCCCAATATATCCTAGGAAAGAGAAACAAAGTTTGCATACAAACTGTGCTTGCATTTATTCAATTAAATTTTATTTGTACACACAGAGGATTAAGCTGCACTAAGACAGACAAGAGGCAGTGTTTGGTATCACAGAGGTGTGGTCTACACCTAAAACTTCTAACTATATTGCTCAAAACTGTGAAAAATTCTATGCCCTGTGCGATGCAATTATCTGGACCTAACCCCTAAATACAGACCCAGCTAAATTGACAGAATAATTCTTCCATCAACTTAGTTACTGCCTGTCAAGAGGGTGGATTTACTATAACAATATAAAAACCCCTTCCGTCCCTATTAAGTATCTACTCTAGTGCAAGTGGAGTAGATGTATCTGAAAAATAGCTAGAATAAAAGAAAATAGAGTTTCAGAGTAGCAGCCGTGTTAGTCTGTATCCGCAAAAAGAACAGGAGTACTTGTGGCACCTTAGAGACTAACAAATTTATTAGTCTCTAAGGTGCCACAAGTACTCCTGTTCTTTTTTTAGAAAATAGAGTGCAGCTTGCACTACAGAATGCATGTGACAAAAACAAAAGGTGTGATATTTTACTATGCAGCAGAAATTGCCAGGAGAAAATGAATTCAATGTACAGTAATCTCAACTACAGCAGTGGACAAGAGACACATTCAATTTTCATTCTACTCTATCCTGTTTCCTAGAGCAATACACTTAAAGCACTGGAGTGATCATACTATTAAGATATCCGGTTCTCTGAAGTCTAGACTGAGCAAGTGTTTTTCCTATTCAAAAGTTGCAGATTTCCAAAGATCATTTGTCTTCCAGAACCCCAAGTCTGTTAAAAATCTTTCTCCCAGTACACTTTTGTATGGTGCTAATGTCAAGCCACATCAAAGTCCATATGAATCCTACACATGTGAATCCAAGTTTAACCAAGAAAAAAAAAAGGGCTCAGATTTTTATTATGTGAATTTTATTGGAACATTCCCTTCATCTCCCTACATACAAAAGAGCGTCTGGATTCACTTATGGCTACACTGACTCCCACACATCTGCTTTATTATTGTTATAGTTACCTTTTCTCACAGGATACCTTCTTTTTTTCCTCCTCCCCTACTTCACCTTTGGATACATGATGATGATGATGATCAAAAACTCAGGCTTCAGATGTTCCAACATAACGACAATAGGTATCAGTTATGCTTTGAAGTTGCTTATATATTTTCCCTAATCCGACTTTGTTCTAAAATCAATAATGCCAATTTAAAATCTCTGATTTTAAAGTATCTACAGCAGAAACTATACACAGTTTTGCTCACAATTACATTTATGCAACAGTGGTAGAGTGATAGGATTGTGTGGGGTGTAACTGATGGCATGGTCTTATTTTAGTGTGTGTGTGTGTGTGTATATGTATGTTTACAACACACAATTTGTCCAAGAGCCATGTTTCACTTGAACAGACATAATGTAAGGTACAATGTAGTTTCCTAGCAACATAACCAGAAACATTACAATAAACTTTGGATCTGCAAGGTTCATGTTTATTACATAAACTGCTTAACAGGCCGCATGACTGAAAGCAGTACATGTCTGACCCTAAATGGTGCTCAATGTTTGCAGCAAGTACTGAGCATCCTTAACTCCAGCTGAAGTCAATGGGATTAAAGGTTCTAATTTTGTCAAAATCTTAATTGTAAAAAGGAGGCTTTACCAGTTGCCCTACTATGGAGTGAGGTGTTTATATACTGAGCAGTCCATTAATTCAGACTTTCTGCAAAGCTTTCAAGAGTTGATCTGATCATGGTTTTTACTATAAAGGCCTAATCCTGCTCCAGTTGAAGGTAATGATAAAGTTTCCATTGACTTTAATGGAAATTAGATTGGGCATTATATACATATAGTGATGAACCACAAAGACTGATAAAGATTTACAGGCCCTCGTGTAGGACAAAACATTTTGGGTGACGAAGTTTCAGGTATTTCTAAAAGGAATGTGGCACAAAAGGAAGGAAATAAAAGAAGATGTAGCTACAGAGCTGATCTAGTGCCTACAACTGAGAGTGTTATTACTAAGGTGAACATACAAAACTGACCTATTTTTGATTCCTCCAAGCAGGTGACAAGGATTAATTAGTGCATATTTGTGTCAGGGTCTTAGGCACTTACATAGATTCAGTGATAGACATTGGCAGGATTTCCAGTGCAGGATCTCAAGGATTTTTTGAGTCTGACTAACAGCATGATATCAGGAAAGGCAGTAAAGAAAAGTATAGATGGGCATGAGTGAGCAGGGCCAAACTTCAACATGAAAAGCTTGTACATGGCGGGAATTAGGATTAATATAAGAGACGGCAAAAATAAACAGAAGTGATAGGAAATATTTCTAATGTACCCCATTATTTAATAAACAAGGAATTGGGATTTAAAAATACGTGGGATGAATTCAATGCAGTAGAAATGAACACAGGAACATTAAGGCCCAGGGCAGAAGAACTGCATTCTCATTCAAGATACTTCCCTTACCAAAGTGCTGATCGACCAATAAAGGTACTACTAATTAGTTCAGGCTAGAATTTGCACATTACCATTCCAGTTTTCTTGATGGTACAGAAGCACCCCATCTGAGAGTTGTAAGTGAAAGCTGAATAGGAAAAACAGCGTATTCCTCTGCTTGTAAATTATTTTAATTTCTGGAGTGCACTTACAGAGTGAGGCTGAGGCTTGTAATGGCAGAGTGGAGTTAGGGTACGTCTTCACTACCTGCCGTATCGGTGGGTAGCAATCGATCCCTGAACGCGCTCACCGTCAACTCCGGAACTCCACCAGAGCGAGAGGCAGTAGTGCAGTCGACGGGGGAGCCGCGGCCGTCGATCCTGCGCCGTCTGGACCCCAGGTAATTCGATCCAAGATACTTCAACTTCAGCTACGCTATTCGCGTAGCTGAAGTTGCGTATCTTGGATCGATCCCCCCCCGCAGTGTAGACCAGCCCATAGATATGACATATTATTCTCCTGAGAGATATACTAGCTGTTCCTACTTCTAGCTCCTCTGACGGGCCTAGGGAGGAATGCAGTGTTGTACATGGCCTGTGTCATTCCATTTGAAACTGGGTTTCCTAATGTACCTCATCATTTAATAATCAAACCATTGGGAGAAATGTAGGGCAGATGCTACTTTGCATAGCTGCAAAACATTGTAGTATACCACTGGGGTGAAGCACGGAAACACAAATGCTAGTCTGTTCCTGTCACAAAGCATTATTAAGACAATCATTTTCTACACAGCACTGATTGATAAAAGAGAAGATTATAAAAGAAATTAAATTGCAGATAATGTCAATGGTAGTGCAACTGCATTGTTCTGTAAATAAGCTAATTTAACCATCCAAATTAGGCATAAGTACAGAAGAACTGATATTGACCTCTGGGGAAATTTTAACACTAAGAGAGAAAAATGATATAAACCATGATGAAAGCCCTTTTTAAAAGTCACTACCCTCTGAAATCATAGATTATTTACTATGATGCACAAAAGGGTTTGATTGCTTTTCTTAAATTTGACTTTTGCTTTTCAAATAAACAACTTAACCTCCTCCCTGCCAAATACAGGGTACCTTTAACCTTCAACAATAAAAACTTTCTACATAGCCATAACATTGAACTGGGGACAAAAAAACCCCACAAGTGTTATGTTCCCCCTCCCCCAGTAGTTTTTCCTGTTTTCATCCAGAGGAGTGAGAAATAGGGGAGGTATTACTACGGCATTATCCACTTACACTCCATCCACCCTATTTGAGCAGTGCATACAGAAAACAATGAAACACGATGATAACTGCACTGTCATCCTGGATTCTGGATGTGGAACAACTATAAAACATGGATCTAAGACCAATCCTCTCATAAGTGAAAATCTGTGGACCAATGACTGGCAAATTCATATCTTCACTTTTAAAACTATTCAAAGTAAGCCCTCTGAATTCCCAGTGGTATTAGAAATCAGTAGGGATGGGCCCAAACCCAGGACACAAACACTCCTGAACTCTGGATATTTAGATCTAGATCCAAACATCATGACTGCCCTACATCTTTATAACAAGCCAGATCAAAATTCTGGATCTGAACACCCTGGAACTTTGAGATAGACTAGAGATGGGCTCCAGATCTGAACTTAGTTTCCGTAAAACAGCCCTTTTTAAAAGCTTACAATTGTTAGTAGGCATTTCCATCTGCTGCCTGGCATTTCTTTCTCACACAAACAGGGTGGTTAGCGCTTAATACTGAGGCATCAGAATCTCTTTCACAGCTAGAGCTCAGCTTGAATCAATGCATTTGATAGGCTAGTGCATGCAGATACAATATCCCAGAATAGCTCGCAGAATGTTGCGATTGACAAAATGGGAAATGCTAAAAGTAGTAAATTAAAATATCATAAAACATTCCTTTTACACGATTAGAGAAACCAGTCATTAGAACTTTTCTTTTGCCACTAGTTCTAGTTGCTCTCTGCCAACTTCATTCCACAGCGATTATTGCCAGCAAAGATAAATTTGGCATTCTTTTCATGTCTACTTTAAAACCTGTTCTGTAATTTGTCAACTAATCAGGCCTCAAATTATTAGAGGATAAGTGCATTTTCCCATGTAGTCAATCTATATTCACACTAAACTCCAATCACTGAATACTGCACAGTAGAAATGTGTTCATCGTATAATAAACTAATCACACAAATTCATGCATCCTATATTAAACCAGCTGTATCTGTCCAGAGCTGAAGTCTTGACTAAAAATATTGACTTGAGAAACTTGACTTAGGGGGATGAAAACATGGTGATGCCCTACTTAAATTCCACCAGCAATCCAAGAATAGCTGGATACTGTTGCTGATAACATGATCAGCAGTGAAATAATAATGCAAACATTTTAAATTGTCCCTATAATGCTTCAGAGTTTTGCTTGCCCCATTTGCCACTTATAGGTAAGGACAGGAAGCATGGCCCAGTGCTAGCCTCTGATTCTGGAGACCTCAGGAGTTCTGTTAAAACTTCCTGTGTGACGTGGGGCAAGTTCCTTAGGGAGTTTACCTTTCAAGATCTTTGAGGATTCCTTATCTGTAAAATGGGGTTAAAAAAGTATTTCCTTACCTAACAGGGTTATTGTAAAGATAAATACATAAAGATTGTGAGGTATGCAGATTCTATACTAATGGGGGAATCTAAGTAGCTAAGATTGATAGATGCTTCTTGAACTCTCTTTTTGTGTTGGGCTTCCCATACACCAACTAACACAGCTACACAATGATTCAGCATTGTTCTCCTTAAAAGCAATGATCCTATTAGGGACAGTGGTTGGAAAAGGGGAGGCGGAGTCTTGATATTCACGTGCAGTAGGCTAAGGGACAGGAAAGGGATCAAGACTGAGACACTAAAATAATCCATCCAAGACATTTGTATCTAGTTTTAAATATCCCTAATGCTGTGATATACATCACTTCCCTTGAGAGACAATTTCACAGCCTAAGAGATCTCAGCCAAAGGGTGAAGATTTTCCTGTTTTCAGCCTAAATTTTACTGTCTTAATTTCATCCCATCACTCCTACCTGAATTTCCTGCAACCACCTTAAATAATTCCTTTGCTTTATATATTTCTGATAGTGAAGTGCCAAGAAGTGAATGACATTTTCCAAATGCAATTGCACTAGAAACTTTATAGGAAGAGATTATTGCCTTTCATGCCTCCACAAAAGCAGCCCAAAACTATATTGGCCCTTTTTTCCCCTGTCAGATGATGACAAATTAATTTCTAAATTCTTGTTTAAATACAGAGAGTGGCAAAATATTCATTTACACTGCATGTGGATAAGGTACTCCTTTAGTACTTCAAACCTGGGAGCGAGTATTACTCTATACCTCTACACTTCTGGTGCTATATAAATACAATTAATATAATTGCTAATAAATGCTACTCTTTCTCTTCTTCTCTGCACAAGTGTCGTGCAATGTTGTAAAAGACTCCTTTTTTTTTTTTAAATGGTATTGGGCTTTTTATTCACTGTGGTACACAAATTAAAAGAAACAAACATAAAGGGTAATTGGTTATATGAATGGGGAAAAAAAACACAAAGTACACATTTCTGTAATTAGTAATTGATATGATGAGGAACCAGGATAGCTCAGGGAGTGTGGTGTGGGACTAACAACTTCCAGGGTCCCAATTCAAGTCTGGCCAGGGTCAGCACAGACCAAATGCTATTTGCTGCTGGCTTTTTGATGCAAATTGGTGGTCTCAGTTAATTTCTAAGGAGATAGGGGTTCTCATCACAAAACCATCACCACAGTTCATGAAGATGCCAAGGGCTAAACAGAGATACAAATTAAGCTGCCACTAAACCCTGGAAATGGTCCTTTTATGTCCAGGTTCAGGACTAGTGGAAGGTAAGTATGGGGATGTCTGAATTATCACTGCCTGTGTTGTATACAGTTTGTGAATAAATAGAGCATTTCAATCTGAAAAGGTATGAATCCAGCAACTTTCACCAGTATAAAAGTCACTAAAGCAAATATGACAACTGATTTTTTTTTTAACTGATAGCTTTCCCTAAAATACATATGTATTGGGCCTGATTTTCAATGAGACCTTAACCAGGCTTCCACAGGTACATGTGCAACTTTGCAAATGCACTTTTCATACAGTGTCACCTATGTGCACACAAGTAAGAGATGCCATCACCTGCATGCTCACAGGATCAAAAGTACACTTGCAAAACCCATCAGTAACATACCCAAATGATACATCAGATCATTTGAGCCTGGCAAAAGGCACAAAAAGTGCATTTGTAGCGGTCTTTCGCCACTCACATCTAAGCCACCTTTTTAAGATTCAAGTGCGTTGTTTCCATTGGGTCAACAATTTCAGTCAAACACGAGGACATAGTAACTCCAACATTTTTAGGGATAAAACCATCAGAAATGTCGAGCTTACAAGAAGGGGAAGGGGGGGGGGGGAGATCAATGGACAGTTAAAATTCCATTCACGAAAGTTTCTGTATGACATGGAGTTAACATTTACAGTTTTTGATACCCTGATCTAGAAGAAATTAGCATAAATTTGGATCTTGTTTCAAAGAAATGTTAGCCTGTTATTTAAGATCACGAGACGCCTCATATTCAGCTCAAAAACTGCCATAGAGCTCTTTTCATACCAAAAATATGTTTAGAAAGGCCTTGTTATATTTTGGTTTCTGATTTATTTATTTTCTTATTGATCTCACTAGCACTTTAGGCAATAAATAACACAGCAATTCATATCCAGAAATATAAATAGAAACAAAACAAAGAAGGTATAATGGGCTACATTTTTATGGCTCACACAATGAGTAAGCCATGCCAAATGTGAAGAGCGGACAAAAAATAATCTGTTTTTATACCACAAACAGGTATTAAAATGTGCATATTAGATAAAAGCTTGTGCCCATTTATTTGGGAGGCCTGGATACCGTATGCATTCAAGTACATTCCTCTTTAGGCAGATGGCTGTGAGGCATACAGAAGATACAAAATGTAGGGTACCCAGGCACTGAGTCCAGCTTTAAAAAATAGGTCCAGTATTATATTTAGACATTTTCAAAATCACTTTTCATAAGACTATGTCAAAGATCTGGTTCTTTATTATTCTCTTACTCTTTTTGTTGAATGGGACTTGTGATAAATAACAGGTTTTTCCAATGTCTCATCCAAGTAAAAATGCTAAAGGGTTTCTTCTAATCGACTACATCTTGTAGAGGGCAGATCTATCCAAGAAAGATCACAGGGTTTTAACCCACCTCTATTATGCTAAACTGCCTTTCTCATTCTCTTAATCACCCTTTCTCCTTCTCCAATAGCTATGTATGCTGAATATGGACCAATACAAAGTCTTCCCATTAGATGAGTTACTTCGTAAGAACTATAATGGTTCCACAGCCAGTGGCTTATGGAAGCAGATTGGGTGGAAATGAAGATTCATGACTGATACTTTCTCCAAAGTATATTGTCTATGATGCTCTTAGCTTAGCTGGTCAGAGATAATGAAATGCTAAAAGAACTCCCAAATCCAGGTCTCCTAGACAATACCATTTTGCATAAGCACCAGCCAAGCCTTTAGACTGGTCACACAGAGTTTATCCTTGTTAACAAATTGTAGTGCATCTCCAATTACACAGCATTGCTTTGGTCCTTGCCTAAATGTTAGGTCAGGGAATAATTATTTCAGTGAATACTCCTACAAAGTGCTAAACGATTTCCACCCCCACAGGCCTCAGAATTAAAGGAACCGAATACAACATCAGAAATATTCATCATAATGCAGGATTGGACCTTATGTAAGAGACATTAATTACAAAACTTCCACGGACAATGATTGAGCACAAAATGCTTTTCTTGCTTCCATTCCTCTTTAACACACAGGATTGGCATATTCTGTAAACATTTTCAATCCATTGTAATTCTTTTTGTGCAATTATAAATATTTTAATGTCTGACATCAGTACTGCATGTTTTCATTGTGCTTAGAGCTCTTCAGTTAGGATGGGGCCTGTGTTCTTCCTCATTGCCTTTGGTACTTCAGACTTGGCAATCAACTTTGTTCTGTATCAACATATTCCTTTTTCTTCCAATGGGAAGAAAGCAATATGCAATTCTTTTTATTTATTGTTCTTGATAATTGGCTTCATTTTCAGTCAGAACAGATCTGATTATCGTGGAAAAAGAAATAAAACACAGAAAAAACCATTAAGGAATTTTTATCTCCAAGTTAGAAGGGCAGTGAAAATAACCAGAAGGATGAGATAAGTGGTAATGTTAATCTGAAGGCTAAACTCCTCACTTAAATGTCTCTTGAAAATGATAATGCTCACAATTGCAAGTATTTATATCCCTTTATTCCTGGACTTTTCACTTATTACAGAGGCTAATTTATAGTAAGTAAAAGCATAAAATTTACAATATTTCCACAGCTTAGAGGCTCAATCCTGCTTCCAACAAAGCCAGTGACAAAACACCCACTCACTTCAATAGGAGCAGGATGTGGCTCCAAATTCAGATTCAATTAAGGCTGGACTGTGCCTTGAGCAATAGGTGGGGCATATACTGCACCCACTAGCAGTAGCACCAGAAAGCATTATGCTGGCTGAGACACAACTCCTTCCCTACTTCCCTTTGCTCTATTGAGGTGGATTAATAAAGGGCAGTCATTTTGCTACTGGCCTATTCTAACAGCAAATTACAGCTCCCCACCCGCTATTTCAGATATACTGGCAAGCATGAGGAATGCAGAATCTTTGCCCATTCCGTGCCCTGCCTGCTCCCCATATCCTTATTCTGGGGAGATGGGTAGCAGCCCCCACCTACTCCTGTGTGCTCAGAACCTAGTTCTCGCTCCCCTGTGCAGGCATGTAGCTCGAGTCACCATTTAGTCCCTTATTACTGAGTTTCTCAATCAAGTAGGAGTTTAAGCACTTACATTGTTGTTTAGTAACCATGTGAAGTACTAGCAAAAGGTACTTTCCAAGCTTTCTATACCAGTAATCACACATGCATATATAAATTACAAATATCACTGACTTGAAACTACGTCAAATGTATTAAGTAGCTGGGGGTAAAATGAGAGAACAGCAAACACTGTGTATTTCAGAGTTTGAAATTCATACTTGGGTATATCCAACTACAAGTATTAGTCCACAATTTTTGATTGCTCATTTGTGGTCAACAAATCCTGCAGTGCTAATCTGTATTATTAGTCAAAGCAGACACTGAAATGACCAAACTGATGACATACAGAGATATGTTAACTAGAATGAGAGAGTACAGACTACCAAGGCTATGTGGAGTAAGAATGCAAGCCTCTTTATGAACCAATAAGTCAAGGGCAGCTTGTTTTGAAGCAAACTAATTAAAGGTGCATAAATCTGTCCTCAGTTCTCTCTCTAGGCAAGTGCTTTTTAAATAGAGATAAATGTGTTAATTAACACAGCGAGATGTTTTATGAGGAGTCCTAGCAATAGAATTATATATATTGACAGTAAACTCAAAGAGAAAGATTGTACCATGACTAGGACCCTGTGTAACTCCATTGATTTTAATCAGTTATATGAGATGTAAACCAGGGCAGAATTTGTCACATAAGATACAAGGAATAAACACACAAAAATGGTTCAGGGGGGTTGGATTTTTGTTTTGGTTTGTTTTGTTTTTTTTGGGTAAAGGTAGGATAATCTTGTGGCTAAGGCATTGGTCTAGATCTTAGAAGATGTGGGTTGAGTTCCCGGCTCTGCCACCTACTTTCTATGTGATCTTGGGTAAGTCACTTTGTTACTCTAAGATTTCCACTAAAGTAAAGCATTATGTGGAAGGATTGGGGCCTTAATTTTTCTGAATCTCCATTTTCTGCACCACATCCTAAAATGCACCATGTTTACCCTTAGAGCAGCTAAGTAGCGTGGTCATTGGGATGCTACCCCGATCCTGAACTGACCAGGGGCCTAAACGGCCCCCAGAGTAATGTAGAGCAGTTTAAGGGACCACAGTAAACAACACTGTGTATGCTCTGTCCTATCCCCTCCAACCCATAATGAAGGGGGCAGGGAAGTGAGTGGCACAGATTCAGTCTAACCCACCTGAGGACTGCCCTCTGCCATAGGGAATGCGCAGGTACACGTGTAGGGCTGCTTTACAGCTGCTTTGTGCAGCTGAGACAGCACAAAGTAGCCAAAGCTGGAGATGAGGATCTGGCCCTCCATCTCTAAAAAGGAGATAACAGCATTTCTGCTATCTTCCTTACCTCACAGAGGTGTTGCCAGGCTAATTCTTTGTATATGAGGTGCTCAGATACTACTGTAATGAGGCCTGTAAAAGTGCCTTGAGAGACAAAAGCTTGCACTGAATTCTCTTAACACAATCAATTACATCTCTTCAGATGAAACAAAACTATATTTCAGTTTTCTTTGGGGTTAAAATGTTTTTCTATTTAATACACAATGTTAAATCTACTAATACAGTATATCCTATTTGTGCATTAGCATGAAAAGAGAATTATATTTATATAAAACCTAAGGTTGCCTACAACTATTATGTATCTATCAGCCTTTAAAAAAATATATACAAACACACAGAGAAAGGAAGAAAAACTATGCTCCCAAAGGGTATCAGTACTGCATAGAAACTTTAACAGAAACTAGTAAGATACTACAGTCAAAGTCTCCAATGATATTGTAACTTACATAACAGTTCACATCTTTAAAGTACAGTACAAACACTGACCCTCATACAGCACCTCTGAGAAAGTATTGTCCCTGTCTTCACACAAAGTATTAAGGTATTTTTTTAGACAGTTTAGGACAGTATTGACCTACAATGCAGACTGAACTCAATGGAAGCTGCAGGTGAAAAACACCTCTGGCAATCAGGCCACTTTAATTAGGTTATTGAATATGGATTTAGGAGCCTAAAAGGCATTGTGGGTAAAATACTGACACCACTGAAGTCAGTAGGAAAATTGCTGTTGACCTCAATCAAGACAGGATTTCACCCTCAGTTTTGACAGTGTTGGCCATGCTAAACATAAAATCCAAAATAAGAGGCTTTTAAAGTTCCAAAAAAATCATGCAAGAAAAAAAGGCAGATAGACTGCTAGGCGGATGAGCTACATTGATAAAATTTAATCCTTTTATCCTGGAATTTAAAAGGATTCAATGATTTATTCTGTCTGGTGCTTTGATCAACATTTATCATAAATAAGCCTAGAATAGTACATAAATGACAGTCTGTTTGGAAAAATATACAGAGCAGTCCCTTTATTATTACTATTATTACTTTCAATTAGGGTGCTCAGATTCTAACTCAATTCCTTTATCTGTCAGAGACAGATGAGCCTTCTGGTTTGGGATTTTTTGAAGTATAAAAACCAATTACTCTCCTTCACTGAAGGTAAATTCAATTTCTTTTTTGATGCTCTGTTGTGCATCTCAGAGTAGTGCCTTCAAATTATGACTAGTGCACAGTATTCTCACTCATATGAAAGAGAAAATATATTTGTAAACTGGTTACTACTGGAATAACAGCATGAGCACAGTCTTAATTCACTCATCCTGTGGTAAAATGAAAAAAATTTCCCTGGTTAACCAGGAGGGCTAAATCTAAACTATGAATTTATGTAGTATTTAAGTTTCAATTGTTTTAAGTTTCCAGCTGTGACACTGCCTTGATAATGTGAACCAATGAAGTGCTGTCTTCCTGAGTCTGCAAACAAATGGCACTAGTGCTGCTGCCATGGTTTATAACTTTTTGAAGCAGCAGCAGACTGAAATCACTAAGACTGGTCATTTTCCCACTGCCATTAAAAATTCCCTGGGAATCAGTAAGACTGACAAGAATCAGATCAGTTTCACTCTACTTGGGAAAACTATGAGCCTTAGCAGAGATGAACACTAAAGCTATTAGTAAAGGAGGACAGTATACAACATGGAATTGGGATAATCTCTTTTGTAAAATGGTGCCCGTCTCACTGCATAAGTGGTCTCAGTCCAGGTCAAAGAGGACACGTCCACAGTTCAAACCAATTAGCACTTTGCTGGCAGTCTTAGTAGAGAATCTAAAGATCAGCATGAAATCTGAATTACCCTCAGTCCCATCTAGGGGTGAGGTCCGTTAATGGGACAGTGTGCAGAAGTTTGTAATGTCACTGCCCTGCTGTATACGTTCTGAGGATAATAAACAGAGAACTTCAATCTCCAAGCTATCAATCTGTAACATTTAATAAGGACTAAAAATCACTTCTTTTTTAAAACCAAACCCCCAAAACATTGACATATAATTTGTAATCTTTTTAAAAAATGAAGCAATTTTTTTGTTGAATAGTACAAGGGCAGCCTGGATTTTTCCCATTCTTTTCTCCTCAGGCTCAATCATGCTCACATCACACCATCTAGTCTGGTATCTTCTAAAAATCATTGGCAGGACATGTGTATTCAAGCTTAGTAGATAGATGCACAAGCTCAAACAGATGTCCATGTGTGTATCTCAGAGTAGAACTGAGACCTAATGTGAGGTAAATTTGTCTGCGCTATAATATACTGTTCCACTAAAACACAGCAAGCTGCTTAGGTTAGATGCTGAATGGAAAAAATGCACCACTGAGCTTAGCTATTAAATTAATTTCATTATTGTTAAAAAACAGAAAAGAAAAATATACTTAAGTTTCATATGTAAGCAAACATCCCATTTTGGAGAGATTCATTGACCACGTACAGTACAATATGTTTTCTTATTATTGTTTGTAGTTTCCAGTTTAGGATTTATCCAATTATATATCTATTGTGTGACAGGCCTGGCATGAGAGATTCCATTTACAGGAAATATTTCTGAGATCACAGGCCCTGCAGGCTAAATGCAAACACTGGAGCAGATGGTAACTGATCCAGTAAAGCTGTACCTTGGGGTGCTGGAAGGGGGAAAAGACTTGGAAAGTAAAGTCTGCTAACAAAATAACTTCATATTATTACAAAACACAACTTCATCAGTCCAGCAAGCAGCTAGGGACCTAATTACAAAACAACTCCTACCACTTCTGTTGACTCATTTTTCAGGGGAAAGCAGGGAATGCATAGGAGAAGTTGGTTGTATTGTAAAACAATTCTTTACCAGTCTGCTAAATATAACATTATGGAGAAAATGTAAATTATAATTATTGGATTGAGATAACACCTAAAGGCCTCAACCAATATCTGAATACTGACACACCTTTTCACATAATCATTCCCAGTCCCTCCTTTTGGTACCCATTGCAGGCTTTTGAGACTAGCGCTCTTAAGTTCCCTCTCTATCTTAACAATAAACCTCTGTGCTGGGGCCTGGTACACCAATGCTATTCTTCAGCTGTATGCCCTCTAATCTGTAACGTATCTTGTGTTTTTGGCAGCCCAGGCTGAGGCCAGCTCTACACTAGAAAAAGTTTGTTAGCAGAGCTATACCAGCAAAGCTTCCTAGAGTAGATGCAGGTTATGTGCTTTTGCTGATATAGCTTATACTACCAGTTTCCCACGTGACATAAGCTATAGCCGCAAAAACATTTTTTCCCAGTATAACAGCATCTACACTAAGAGTTTTGCCAGTATAAAAAAAAGAAAAAAGAAAAAACCACCCCTGAGTGATACTACTATACCACCAAAAATTTCTAGCATAGACCTAACCTTAAGCTCTTCAGGACAGGGACTGTCTCTACCTGTATGTTTATCGGTATATGTTAACACAATAGGCTACCAATCTTGTCCGGGGCCTGTATGCACTAGAGCAGTGGTACACAAAAGCTTTTCCTATTACACATCCCCTTACCAGTAATCCTGTGCCCCCATTACTGCCCAGTTGGCTCAGCAGAGGAGCTTGGGCTGACGGTGGAGCTGGGGGCAGAACTGGGGATGAGGCAGGAGCTGGGGCTAGAGGCGGAGCTGGCCTGGAGGTGGAGAGGAAATGAAGGCAGCACTGGGCTGGGGGCGGAGCAGGGGGCGGAGGGGAGCTGCAGCTGGAGGCGGAACTGGGCTGGAGGCAGAGCGGGGCTTGGGTGACCAGATGTCCCGATTGTATAGGGATAGTCCCGATTTTTGGGTCTTTTTCTTATATAGGCTCCTATTACCCCCCACCCCCATCCCGATTTTTCACATTTGCTGTCTGGTCACCCTAAGCAGGGCTGAGTGGCACTCTTTCCCCGCCCCCTGGGAGGGCTGGCCTGGGCCCCACCGTGTGCGCCCCGAACTTTCCTCTGCGGACCCATGGGGAGCACTCCCCACAGTTTGGGGACCACAGCACTAGAGCGGTGGTTTTCAAACTTTTTTTCTGGCAACCCAGTTGAAGAAAATTGTTGATGCCTGTGACCCAATGGAGCTGGGGATGAGGGGTTTGGGGTGTGGGAGAGGCTCAGAGCTGCAGGGTGGGGCAGGAACAAGGGGGTCAGGGTGTGGGAGAGGGCTCTGGGCCGGGGAAGGAGATTGGGGTGAGGGAGTGGATCAGGGCTCTAGGCTACGGGTGCAGGCTCAGGTGGGGCTGGGGATGAGGTGTTTGGGGTGCAGGAAGGGGCTCTGGATTTGGGGGGGGACTCAGGGCTGGGGAAGGGGGTTGGGGCACGGGCTTACTTCCAGCAGCTCCTGGTCAGCAGTGCAGCCAGGGTGCAGAGGCAGGCTTTCCGCCTGTCCTAGCACCACGGACCGCTCTGTGCCCCAGAAGCGGCCAGCATCATGTCCAGCTCCTGACCAGAGCTGCTGTGACCCAGTCCCTTCCATTCCGCGACCCAATTTTGGGTCACGACCCATGGTTTGAAAACCACTGCACTAGAGCACCGTAAATAATAAGTAATAATAATGTGAGTTAGGGTATACACAAATGAGGGGAACATAGGAAGAACTGGGTGAAAAGGTGAGGTTTTAAACTGGTAAACTTGTACAAGCTTGAGTACACTGGGTTTTATTAAACTCAATTCATGTTTTAAAATTTGGTAGTAGTTACATAATTTCATAACTCAATCAGTGTGAAAAAACTATTCAGGCCACTTTACATTCTTTATTTATTGGAAATGTATGGGCCTAAAGGTCCACTCACTCACTCAGTTTTTATTGTCTCAACTTTATTGAGCATCTACATAATTTTTAAAAAAGGCAAAAATCATACTGACTTTTTGGCCATTTATATAGAAAAATAAACCTTGATGTGTACTAAAGGCCCAGCTGCACTGGGAGCCGTTAATGTGAACCCTTGTGCCCCCTGCAGAGTTCTGTCAGAGTCAGGAGGCGCCTCCACATGGGTTGGGATTTAAATCAGCCACAATTGCTATGATTTAATAACATTTAGTGGCTCTGTTATTTTGCTGTAGACATCAAGTATTACTGCTGAAATGGTTAGCTAAATATTCTTGTAGAAATTAAGGTTTTTTGTTTCTGGGACTTCTAAACTCAGGCCTAGTGGACTCAACAGCATTCCTGTAAACTGCAAATTAAATGCTAATTTTAAATTCCATTTTGAGCTCAGTGAAGCTTTTAAAAATGCACCAAAATTTTATGGTCAGAATTTCTAAATTCTCATATTATTTACAATCTTGGGATAACTTACAATAAACTACAGCTTCCTAATAAAACTTCAGACACAGCACTCTTATGCCTTTAACACATTTTAATGCTTTTCCCACAAATCACACAAACATGGCCTGAAAAACTCCAGGTGTCAAAATAAACATCACCTCAGAGTTCTAAAAATCATAAGCCAAAAAAAAAAAAAAGAGAGGTCCCTGAAAAGGTGCCTTGCTGTCTCCAACTATTTTGTCACCATGATGTTAAACAGCATGTTGATCACCTTTGACTTCATTCTACATTTCAGGCAAAACACAAAGGCCAAATTCATGACCAGTAAAAGAAGCAATAACTCCACTTCTGTAATGCAAATAATAATAATAATGGATTTTTTACTTAAGTGCCTAGAAATCCTAGTAGTGATTGGTGTGCCATTGCACTAGACCAGGGGTTGGCAACCTTTCAGAAGTGGTGTACTGAGTCTTCATTTATTTACTCTAATTTAAGGTTTCGCGTGCCAGTAATACGTTTTAACATTTATAGAAGGTCTTTTTCTATAAGTCTGTAATATATAACTAAACTATTGTTGTATGTAAAGTAAATAAGGTTTTTAAAATGTTTCAGAAGCTTCATTTAAAATTAAATTAAAATGCAGATCCTCCTGGACCGGTGGCCAGGACCCGGGCAGTGTGAGTGCCACTGAAAATCAGCTCGCGTGCCGCCTTTGGCACCCGTGCCATAGGTTGCCTACCCCTGCACTAGACACTCTCTATATACCTGTAGTGAATCTGGTCCTAACAGAACACATTTTCTATTCTTCCAACATTCAAATAGACCTCTGTGTACATTCTGCATAATTAATTTGATCAAAATTCATTCATTTCAATTGAATTGGGTTTATTCCATATTGTTGAACCAAACTCCAGGAGAAATTACTTCTTACTAAATGCACTATATTTTCCAGCTTTTAAAATGTTTCATAGTACATTTAATATAAATGTTAATTGCAACAGATGGGATCCTTTTAGAGTCTACCACCGCCTTTTTGCAAGAATGGATTGCCTTGTTTTTGTTGTTTCTATCAATGTATTTCACAACTAGTGTTTTGTCTGTATATTACTGGTGGATGAAATTTAAAGGGTTGATAGTTTGGTCAAGTATCTAAAAGTCTGGACACTCACTGATCATTTATTTTGCCCCACTATAGATATACATGAATGCCAAGTTCTTGGCTCAGGGTTATTTATCTAGTTACAGAACTATATGAAAGATTGCAAATATAATATCATATTGAATTCACAAAGGCGGTAAGAAAGGAAAGAGCCAGGTCAAGTTTTGTGCCTCCACAATTTATTCAAATCTATGTCAATCACTCGCTTACAATGAATTTTAACTCTGTGGAGAGTGTGAAGGATAACAAAGCAGCCATTTGTTATCAAGAAGGATCAGAAAACAGGTAATACACAAAGCAATTATTTTTCCTTAAAAGGTCTCATTTTAAATTAATTTTAATTTGTATACTAAGTACCAGATTGAGCTGAAAATCCCCATAATATTCAGTATTTATCCTCAGGTTACATGCTGGAAATTTGAGGGAAAAACACTCTGATTCATGCCAAACAAACATTGATTCTAAATTCTGATATGTCAACATCTGTTTTTGTCTTGAATTGGGACAAAAAGTTGAATTATTATTGCAGAACAAAACATTTTGAAAATTTTGAATTTGGAAATGGCAAAACATTTTGTTTTAGCATTTTAGACTGAAATGAAACATTCTGAATTGAAATTTTGAAGTGTTTTATTTTGGTTTGTCTGTTCCTCAGTTTTCTCTTCTGTACAGTAACAGTTACCGCCCTCCTGCCTCACATGGATGCTACAATGATTAATTAGTGTTTGAAATACTGAACATGACAAGTATTATCATCCATGGATAAAATTTTCAAAAGCACCAGAGCGTCCCATTTTCAAAAGTGATTTAGGCTATCAGGAACCTCATGCATTGAAAGTCAGTGAGACTTAAACACCTAAAATCACTTTTGAAAATGAGACTCTAAGGTGCTTTTGAAAATTTTACTCGGGGATAATAATCCTTCATACTTTTCATTTTTAATATTTCAAAGAGCTTTCCAAACACTAATTAATCAATCATTGCAACATGCAGGTGAGGGAGGGAGGTAACTATTACTCCCATTGACCAGAAGAAGAAACTGAGGGGGAAAAAGGTAAGTAACTTGCTTAAGGTCAAACAGTGAGTCAGCGTTGAGACAGGATTGCAGGGTTCCCATTCATGTGGTCAACTCAACTCATCAGTATAAGTCACCCGAGGTATCCGGTGTAAACTCCTGAATGAAAAGTCAAGTGATAGAGCCAACAATAAACAGGCAAGTAACCTAATCTGAGTAGCGTACAAATCAAAGAGAAAAGAAGCAATAAGCCTACTGAGAAGGCCATTGCAATAATCACACTGTGAATTATCTAGAGCATTTGCTGTAGACAGATAAAAACTCTTTTGGAAATATAGGGCTATATTCAGATACTTTTACTCATGCTGAGTAGTTATTCTTCAAATAGCCCAATCAACTCCAGTGATACTACTTACTCCGAAACACCTTGGCTAACAGGGCTCTGGCCAGGTGGACCAGGGTCATTAGCCTGGGCAACTAGTCTATGAGAAGGTCACTCCAAAAATAAACCTGGAGCCAGCAAGTCTTTCAGTTGTCTCAGCTCACCTTGCTGCTGGAAATGGTCTCATTGGCCAAAAGCGCGTGCAAGTTGGTGCGCAATTGCTTGTCTACTTTTAGCTAATTCTCACGCAACCTTCAACAAGCCCCACGGCATTGAGGGAAATGGTGAAAGTGATAGGTGATGAACACTGCTGGGAGTCATAGTTGTGAACCTGCGAGTGGGCAGGTCAAGGCTCTGGTTGCCCTGCATCTTGATCAGCTAGGCTGCTGTATTCAGGAACAGTACAGCTGACCACAATCCAAGGAGGAGGCTATAAAAGGTGCCCTAAAAATTGCTCATCCCAAGAAGCCCTGACCAGCTTACGGTGGCCATCCCATCATGTGGTCAAAATTGAAACAAGCCTTGAAAAGTTTCTTTTTATCTCTGTGTTGTAATGTGTAAAGTTCTTACAATCCTTGATCATCCAAACCAAACTGATCATCCTGCCAGGTGGACTGCTGTGGTTGCTCAAGAACTTGAAAGATATCATATTGACATTGTGGTGCTGGAGTGAGATGAAACTTGCTGAAGAGGACCAAATGATTGTGCCTTGATGGTGCGCTCTGATGCGGCGTTATAAGATCTCACAAACAGCTTTGCTACAGCGGCTCGTAACTTTAGCTGCACCATCAGCAAAATGAAAACAAGGTTATGTACCAGACAGCACCTCAACAACCTTACCACACTCCAAGCCATCAAACAGTTTACTTATCTTGGCAGCATGTTGAACAATGAAACAATAATCAACTATGAAGTGGATGCGTAAATTACAAAAGCCAGCACTGAATATTGTCTCCTCCATCACTGAATCTGGAAGCAACATGGACTCTATCTGCAGGCAAATATCAAAGTCTGTAATGTAGTCGTCCTCACAACATTGCTCTACGGGTACGAAACATGTTATTGTTATTGACCGCACATTAAAAAGCTTGACAGTTTCTATTTGCGACAAATAGGACGATTGCTCGGCATCAAATGGCAGAAATGGGCTTCCAATACAGAAGTCTTGGTGAAAGCCGGTTTGGTCGGCATCGAGGCTCATTTGATCTGCACCTAATTGAGATAGCCTGGCTATGTAAGTCATATGCCTGATATCTGTTTATCAAAACAAGTCTGATATTCCAAAGTAAGCGCCGGCAATCATAAACATGCGGGGCAGATGAAATGCTTCAAAGACACCCTGAAACAAACATCTGCACAGAATGAACATTTCTGACTCGAATTTGAGCAACTGGCAATTGATAGTAATGCATGGCACCATACCATAAGGGTAGGTGCCCATGACTTGGAGAAGAATTTCGTTGAGCAACTAGAAACACAGAGCCAGGCATGGAAACAACGCACAGCTCAATCAGCGCAACTAGGCACATGGTTCTGTGGCCAGTGCAGTAAATGTTGTTCTTCCTAAATTGGTGTATGGAGTCATGTGAAGACCCATCAGTCAACATCCTCCTCAAAATCGAGGTGACTATCAAGATTATCACTAGTTGTAGAATAAGGTACTACTTGGCATGAGTAAAGGTATCAGAATCTGACCCTTAAGAAGGAAATAATAAATCTTATTTAAAAAGTTTTTCACTGAGTTTCTTACTGCTGAAATAGAAATCATGCTGATAAACTGTCGGGGGAGGTGGGAGGCGGAGAGGAAGCACCTAAAATAAGAAAAGAAAGAATCAAATAAAAATATCAGTTTAGTCCATGTTTTAAGGTGGACTGAAAAGCTTTTAAATTGCTAATACCTGAGTCAGGGAATTGAATTTCTCGTGCAAGTGCTGATGGGGTCTTTAACATCCAAACAATGCCAGTAGCTGCCCATGTTTTACACTGATTTAGGTGTTGGTGATTTTAGTAACTCTTACTAGGGGAAATACAGGCCTCTGCCGGGCCAAATTTAGTGGCAGTATTGCCCTAAGCAAACTGGCAAGTGGCTGACCCTGACAAGTCACAGCTATAAATTAGCGACCATTTCATTCCCCTGAGAAATTTGAGTCTCTCTATTCGTGTACTGGCAGACAAATAAAGCTGGAAACAACTTTCAAATATGTTGCTTAAAACCTGAATTATTGTTTTAAAAATCAATATATATATATTTTGTTGATGATTGGTGCCATCAAAACACCTTTCTATATTTATTTAGTTTAAAAAATGTATTTCTAGTTCACTTTTCAGAAAAAATATTCTAAGAGTCCAGTCGTAGACAGTGGCTAAATATCATGAAATGTGTAGACAGTCTTCAGAAAAATGTAATCAAAGCACCAACTGGCAATCAATGTAAATAAAACTGCACTTGGCCCAACTCCCAAGTCCTGCAGAACATCATTGTGCTAATTGGAAGAACAAAGAAACTCTTATCGCCAAAAACTTGAAACAATTGACTAGTGAGGTATGAGTCAGCCATGTGAGCACAAACCCTTAGATACCAAATGTGGAGGACAGATGTTAAATAAATATCCTGTAAATTGTATCAAAAGCTACTAATAAATCAGAAGTAGAACATCTACTAGAAGTACCTTAAGGACCAAAGGATAAATTCTCTGCTGGCAGAATGCCACTGCTGGAGTTCTGCCAACACAGAATTTGGTCCCAAATTTTCAAAGGAATTTCAATCCAGCCTCCACCTGCACACAACAAAAAAATCACTTGCACATGTGATTTTTGTACACTGCCACTCTGCACACAAATAATAGCATTTTACATGCAAAAAATTCTATGTTTGTGTGTTAACCAAATGAAAATGAGGGGAGAGGGACGTTGCATGTAAAATTCTGTTTGTGTCTACAAGTGACTATGTGCATTACTATGAACGGATGCCGTGTTCTGAAAATTTAATTCTAGAAGTAGATTGTATATAATAACAAGAATATATGCCAAATATTCCAATTTAGGAAGAACAGTTCCTATATTTTAGCATAATAGTTACTGTTTTTCTACTTTGTCCCTTCAAAGACCTCTGCTAGTTCAATGGAGTTAATTATGTACCTGCTTTCCTCCAAATATCCCTATTTATGCTAGCAGGTATGTAGTAAATACACAAATAGAAAGAACATAATCACCCTTTCCCTGTGGCCTAATTTAGATTGACCATTAAAACGCATACAATTAAATATGGATGGATACCTTACTGCTAAACGTGTATTTTACTAACACACTGGATCTATTTTAAAGAAACAATTTCAAGTTACACCATTTTCTATATGTGTAGAAGCTTTCCTTCCTCAAATGGCAATTAACTTTGTCAGTGATGTAATGAACACTTATGAAACCTCGTACACTTGAATATTTGCAAGAGCACAGCAAGCGGGACACGGTGGCTTAGGACCTGACGCAAAATGCACTAAAGTCATTGGGAGTCTTATGGAAGTTGGATCATGCCCATAACAACTGCAAAGTCACTAAAACAAAATAAGTACTTTACAGAAGAGCATGAGGAAGCTAGTCCCCATAGCAGGTAGCAGGTAACAGACACTGATATTTCTCTGACTATGAGTAGCAGTTGGGGACTATGCTGGCAGCCTATTTCTACTTATTGCATAAGTAATGAGAATTTCAGAGTAAGAGGTTTCAGTATATGCTTAGTACTGGGTATATTATGGTAACAACACTAATTACTTTAAAACAAACAGAAAATGTCAGAATTATAATGGTGACCACTGCAGTTGTGATATTCTTGTTGCATAACTTCAGGTTCCATGGCCTACTCAACCGATGTTATGAGCTCCATGTAAAGAACTGCACGGAAGAAGCCATCTACAATGCCCAAACACATTTTATCAGTGCTACAAAACCCAAGAACTATGCTTCATATTCTTCAGCACCATCTACTGGTACCATATCTATCGGCTATCTATTTACATACATGCAGGCAACTGTCACCTGCCAAAGTGTCAGTATCCAGTTCCTTTTTTATAAAAAGAAGTGACTATTAAGTCAAAACTCCTGAAGCCCCTATTGGTAAGTTTTCTCTTGCGTGTGGATTGGCCATCCAAATCAAGCTTTGGGGGCATATCACCGTACACTTCCTGATACACTTGAAGCTTAAATCTAGCCATAAATCTGAATCCAACTCGTATTACATAGGTGAATAGAATAACCTCAAACAATCAAATTAAATGCTTTCATAACCAAGGGCCTCCTGGTTTGAGTGAATTTACTAATCTTTCCATTTAAAATATTCCTGGGTCCACTGAACACAGAAAATCAGCTGGTTCTCTTTCCTCTTCTTTACGTCTCCTCCACCTTCTCTTCTTTCGTGCTTAAATGTTCTGTAGGTTGCATCCACACAATTGAATAAATTTGACAATAACATTCCATTCATTTGAGGATAGCATTTGGAGACAGACACAGAAATAGCGAAACACACACAGCTCTGTCATCCTGTAAGTGTAATAGATATGCTAAATACACACAAATAAACTGCACTTCCCTACAAACCTAGAACATTAATTTGAGTCTCTCTAGAACAGTGGTCACCAACCAGTCGATCGCAATCTCTGGTGGTGTAGCGTGGCTGCCGCTAAGGCAGACTCCCTGTCCCAGCCCCACGCTGCTTCCAGAAGCGCTCAGCATGACCCCGCGGCGGGGGGGGAGGGGGGGCCAGGGGTCTCCCTCTGCGCACTGCTCCTGCCTGCAAGCACTGTCCCCGAAGCTCCCGTTGGCCAGGAGTGCTGCGGGGGGTGGTGCTTGCAGAGAGGGGCAACGCACTGAGCCACGTGCCCCCTCCCACCCAGGGGCCACAGGGGTGCGTTGGCCTCTTCCGGGAGTGGTGTGCGGCCGGGGTAGGCAGGGAGCCTGCCTTAGCCCCGCTGCGCCCGCCTCTGACTGGGAGCTGCTAGAAGTAAGTGCTGCCTGGCGGAAGGCCACACCCCAACCCTGAGCCCCCTCCCAGAGTCAGCACCCCATATCCCCTGCTGCACCCCGAACTCCCTCCTGAACCCTGAACCCCAACCTGGGCCCCCTCTCAGAGCCAACACCCCGACTCCCTCCTGCACCCCAACCCCTAGCCCGGAACCAGCACCCCATATCCCTTCTGCACCCCGAAGCCCCAGCCCTGACCTCCCTCCCAGAGCCAGCACCCTGTACCCCCTCCTGCACCCCAACACTCTGCCCAGGCCTGGAGCCCCCTCCTGCACCCAAACTCCCCCCTAGAGCTTGCACCCCTCCTACACCCCAACACCCTGCCCCAGGCTCAGCTCAGAGCCCCCTCCCACACTGTGAACCCCTCGGCCCAAGCCCCGAACCCCACCCCCCCATCCCAGCCCGGTGAAAGTGAGTGAGGTTAGGGGAGAGCGAGTGATGGGGGGGCATGGAGTGAGCAGGGCGGGGCTTTGGGGAAAGGGTGGGGTAGATCCTGGGTTGCCCTTAGATTCAAAAAGTGATCTTTGGCATAAAAAGGTTGGAGACCACTGCTCTAGAATATGAAGCACAACTTGTTTCTCACCACACAGGCTTTCAGTAGCACTTGCAAAGTAAGAAACAAGAGAAAACCGGAAGAAAATTAGAATCTTTCATTGTGCAAAAATCAATTCCAACTGATTTCAGTTCACAATTTGTATTATAATTTATTAACAGGAAGATGCTAGCCTAGGCCATTCATTTCCTTTCATGGTGGTGGTTATCTGACCGCACAAAAGAAAGGAAGGGAAGTAGGAAGTAAAAGCCCTGGCTGCTGTACATTTTTGTCAGGTTACAGGGTCTATCACAAGCTTTAAAAATCCATAACGACATTGTCGTTTTGGAATTGATACTTATATTAACTATGTTCACTTGCTGACACACGAAGAAGATTCCATTGTCGTTCTTTAAATATCATACCACCATATTGGTTAGCACTCTTTCATTTTGTAAAGTTACAATTACAAAGAATTTGATTAACACCTCAACTATCTTAAGATGTAGACCAAACATCCTGTAAAATAGAGAATGGTCTCTCATGTCTGTACAGTGCATCCCAACATTCAGCTGAAAATAGTGGAGGTCTCTCTCAGATGCTGCAACGGGGACTAAGTAAAGACTAGCAAGACGTGCACACTGTCAAGAAAACACTGGGCCAAGAGGAGGAGGAGAAATTAAAGAGTCCTTAAATTAATGAATTAATTAATGTAGTACTTCTATCTTGTTTTTGGAGGTCACAAATAAATGAAGTTAAAATGCAAAAAAAAAAAAAATCACATTTCTTAATTACATTGTTACATTTTTCTTAAATTCATCTGTTAACTTTAAAATTCAAAGGAAAAACATTTTAACTAACATTCCTGAGGAGAGAAAAATTGGCATTCCAAGGTGTCTGCATAGTAAAAGAGCACTTGAGAAATTCACTGCTGTACAGAGGGCCAGCATGAGGCCTACGTAGGGCTTCAGGTTTATGTAAGCCGTATTTTGAGAGCCTAAATTGGAATTAAGATGTACATAGACTTCTAAGATGGACATTCTCTACATGAAAACAAGTCATTTTGAAATTAAAATACACCTGTTGTGATTTTACAATCAAATTCTCTCATTTTTATACAGAGTACTATCAGATACACACAGTAAGCAAAGTGGGGCAAAAAGAGAAAAATATTTTTCTTATCTTTTTCCATTATAATAGTTTTAGGTGTTAATTATGGCACCCATAATTGAAACATTTTAGACCAGTGGTTCTCAACCTTTCCAGATTACTGTATCCCCTTCAAGAATGTGATTGGTCTTGCGTACCCCGATTCACCTCACTTAAAAAACTTACATAATCAGACATAAAAATACAAAAAAGTGCCACAACATAGTATTACATAAAAATTGCTGGCTCTCTCATTTTTACCATATAATTATAAAATAAATCAACTGGACTATAAATAGTGTACTTACATTTCAGTGTGATACTTGAGCCTGTTTTTCACTCATGAGCCTTGTCTGAAGCCAAAGCCCTGCCGCCCGGGGCTGAAGCAAGTAACTTAGCTTTGCAGGGCCCCAGGCAATTGCCCTGCTTGCCACCCCCTAATGCCGGCCGTGCACTTGCAACCACCACCCCCTAAGCCTATCCCCAGGTTGATAAATACTCATCTAGATGAGTTGAGTACCCCCTGGAAGATCTGAGTACCCCCAGGGGTACACATACCCCTGGTTGAGGATCACTGGTTCAGATTACTTGTGATAATTTTAAGTTGATAGTGTCTCTTTAAAAAGATACTCACACACATCTAAAGTAAAAACTAAACTGCTTTCCTGCTAGTTTTGCATTTCATTTCCAAAAAACAACCTTCAAAATGATATCTAACTAGTATTTCTTTTGACTGAAAATAGGATCTGGATTATAGCTATAATTAAATACAAGATACTTTTCAGAAAAGAAAAGTCATGTGATAGAAAAATAAAAAACACCTGAGTTTTGCAATTTCAAATATTTATGCAGGACTAACAACCTTTTCCTGTTGAAGTGAATTACTAATGTACAGTGCTTTTAAATGTTCAATTACAGTTGGCATGGAAAAAAAAGAAAATATGTCTGCTTTTTCTCAGCATAGTACTGCTTATATCGACAAAAGTACAAAACCTATGGCAATAGATTTTCACTGAATCTAACTTATAACAGGAAAACCTGTTTAAATTGCAATGATGGTTGGTCATATATATGTACACACATACAGTATGGTCTTTAACCAACTGCTTGCATATCGCATGGGGAATAGAACTCGCAATTTTTTACACCAAAAAAGCCACTCATCTCTACCACTTGAACTTTAGGGCATAATTACCATTAGCTCTCACTAGGAGAAGGGCTTTTCTATCTTTTTTTAGGCCTGTTAATGGATGAGAGATCCAGGTACATAACCTCAGTTTTTACTGCTGCCACTTACAAAGTGACTAAAATGTACAAAGTGGAAAAAAGCGACTTGAGTGTGGCTGGCTCTACATGCTTATGAGGTGAAGTACAAGAAGTCTTCCTCCCTCATACCCCTGAGTAAAGCCTGGGCCCCAACCACAGTCCTTATGCTCAGGAAACACAAGGACCACGCAAGTCTAGTGCTGTTGTCTATGAGAGCCTCTCAAGAGAAGCCAAAACTAACAAGCCCCTTTGCACAAGCCAGCACAACTTGTCAGACCCCAACATCACTCCTTAACAAAAGCTGTGGACTAAATTGTGCTTTTCAGGAAAAGTATGGCTCACACTTTGGATAAATTTCAGGAGTAGCAGCCGTGTTAGTCTGTATCCGCAAAAAGAACAGGAGTACTTGTGGCACCTTAGAGACTAACAAATTTGTTAGTCTCTAAGGTGCCACAAGTACTCCTCTACTTTGGATAGAGTTAACTCAGTTCTATGTCCCTTCTACAAAACAATTTTTGGTTGTATTCTTCCTATGAATTTCTATTAGGGGATATATATATCTGATAACCCACACACAGGTCTGTGTTAGACAATATTCATTTCTCATATAACTCTCTTGTTAAAAAATAGGAGACTAGCGAAGAACTAACACTAACATAGGAGCTGCTTTAGTTGCAGGAAATGGCAGACCCATTTAAGAACATGGGGTCAAGATGATTTAAAACAAAAATAAAATCAATATAATATGGCTATCAAGAATGCCTGCTTTAATGTTAATGGCACAAGCAACTACAGATTTAACTCTTACTTTGTTGAACTAATATTTTCTACTACTGTCATTTTAAGTGACTATCCAGATTATCATCAGATTGGAGGTGTAAAGCTCACACACACACACACACGGAAAGGGCCAGCACCAGGCTTAAATATCACTTATATCCCACTTATTCATTTTGAGAATTTAAATGCTGCCTTGATCTTGTGCTTGACCTCTGCACAGGGGGGAATCTAACCCTAGTAAATAGTTATTGGAATTTTTTTCACCATTAAGAGATCATGAACCAAACTATAAACATGATCATGCACATTATTCACTGGTGGCACATCATATACATACATCCTATAAAGTGCAAGTTCTGCAGTCTCTAGTGACTTTGACTCCCATTGATTGATTGCAGGGATGTAGACTGTAGGACTGGGTCCTAGCATGCTACATCAAATATTAACATGCACAACTAGAGGTCTATGCTTGTCATCCTGATTTAATTCCCATTACATCATTTACTAAGGTACTAATGTTATCATAATCACTGAAATGAATAGGGGAAGAAAGATCAAATGCATTTTTTATTCCTAGGCTTTAGGGGTTGAATGTACCTGAATTCCACTCTGCCCTGAAACAAAGTGGAACTACTAATTATGTAGGTACTTTTGTTAGTTTTCTAAATTCTGCTAAAAAGATTGTTGTTCATAAAGATCAAGTTAATTCATAATTTGAAAATCATTATAGGCCTGATCCAAACCTCATAAAAGTCAATGGAAAGTCAGGCCCTAAATCACAAACTATTTAGCTATAACTAATAAACATTTCATACTCTAAATTAGCTGCCAATTAGGGCAAGACCCATTTCTACTATGTTAGAACCCTCCTGTCCAAAGCATTCAGCTGCTTTTCCATTCAATTTGTGAGCAAGTATGGTATTCTAACACACCACAGAATAAATGCAGGTATTACAGGAGCAGAACTAGTAAGAATGGTTAGTCCCCTAACTGCTATCCCACAAGCTACTGCACATAATGTGCATGTTACCCAGTACTTCGGTACCATCCTATTGTAAAATGTAAAAGGTTAAAGTTACACTCCATGAAAATCTCTTGTTTGTCTGGTTGTCATAAACATGTAGAGGGAAAAGGAAACACTTCACACATCATGTTTTCCGCTCCTAATACATTTTCAGTTTTCTATGGCAGTCTTTGTTTGGCCATGTATCACTGATAAAGGGTTACTATAGTCCCACTATGCTGCATAATACTTTCCCTTCCTTTTTCTGTAAGCTTCCTCATGACAGAGAGTACGTCTTTGGCCTTAAGGAGAGAACTTAAACGTACTGTCTCTAGGAAAAAAAGTCTTTAAAATGTTAAGAACTGTATTTTTTTTCATAATCATCATGACCCCATGCATGTACGTATGCATGCACACAAACTCACACACAAATTAAATATAACTATTTATAGAGCTGTATGATTTTAATTGGCACAAGTTTTGACAAAAAAAACCTCTCCTGATAGATTAAGTTTGCATGGTTTCATATCCCTTAGTTTTGCTTTGAGTTCCATGGTTGTGTAATACCCTATTATTCTTACCCCACCTCTCAAAAAAATCCAGCTCAACATATCACTAATTAAACTGGCTGGTTACATTACTGAATTCATCAAAAAATCCTGTGAGTTTTGCAAAGAGATTGATGAATTTTGCCAGTTTTGTAACAAGCCCCTAGCAATACAAATCAGACTGGTTTGGGTGAAAGCTTTCACTAAATGCCCTCTTTTTGCTGTCTATGAGGTTCGACATGCTTTGAAAAGGAGAGGTGAAAGCTCCTCATGAAGTGCAGCAAGTTATACTGTTGGGGCCATAGTTAGGCAAATACAAATTTCAATACAAATTTGTACATAGCACTAGTCACCTAACCTTCCTAGTTAAATACGCGTCAGTGTCTACGGAACCGATGCTGAGTGCCTTCTGTGAGGTGCTGATTGTACTCAGATCCCAGGAAATGAAAGCGCTCAAGGACCTCACAAAGTGAGACATTCATTACCTCACAGATCTTGGACCATGTATTTGTTCTGTTTATACAGCATCTAACGCAAGAGGGTCCTGGTCCATGACTAGGGCTCTTAGGCACCATAATAATTCAAATAATAATAGTAATAATAAGACCCTATGGGCCAGATCCCTATGCATCACTTCCAAGTGGACTACCCCTAGGGCAGGGGTCGGCAACCTTTCAGATGTGGTGTGCCGAGTCTTCATTTATTCACTCTAATTTAAGGTTTCGTGTGCCAGTAATACATTTTAACGTTTTTAGAAGGTCTCTTTCTCTAAGTCTATAATATATAACTAAACTATAGTTGTATGTAAAGTAAATAAGGTTTTTAAAATGTTTAAGAAGCTTCATTTAAAATTAAATTAAAATGCAGAGCCCCCCGGACTGGTGGCCAGGACCCAGGCAGTGTGAGTGCCGCTGAAAATCAGCTCGCGTGCCACCTTCAGCACGCGTGCCATAGGTTGCCTACCCCTGCCCTAGGGAATTCCTAGCTAGTTTAGAGCTGGTATATCCAACTCTGCTCCACCCCTTTTTATCCCCCATCTGGCTTAGTGAGAATGCCAGGGTGGGAGGAGACATGGCAGGAATGCACTGAGCTCCAGCAATCCCTTGCTGGTGTAACAGCCTTTATAGAGCTAGTACAAACTGGTATAATTTTAAGCAACCCAGAGGCTGCTCTAATTTAAGCTGGGCCCAAACCAATCTCCAGCTACATTAAGTAACAGAAGAACATAAAAGTGGCATACAGCCACCTTTACTCCCTCTCCTCTCTTGAGTCCTGTAGTGAGCTCAGTTGAGTTGGACCGGAGGATCAGAATGCAGAAAGGGTATTACTTATATCAAGTAAAAGACTAGTAAACTGAAAACCCACAAGGCATATAACATCTTACTGCCAGACTTTTCAAAATTTAAGTGTTGATTGTTCAAATTTATGTCTAGATTTTCCTTAAGAATGCAATTTCCTGGCACATGGTAAAACTCACTTTTAGACCCACATGTCAACAAAGCAGGCATCCTGTTTCAAATGTTATTATGGAAATATTACAGTGTTCTGTGCCAAATTTGTCCAAATTAAACCAAGGGGAATGGAAATACTCTCCCTGGATAGGTGGTGGTTGCACTAGGTGGGCTTGTTTATATGGAGAGTAAAAGTTACAGCTAAATATAAAAACAGATACATCATAATATTGTAGAAGAAGTTGAATAACATGTCATTCAGCCTGTGTACTGTGGAAAGAACACTAAGGTCATGTCTAAAATAAGACTAGTGACTGTTTGATAATAGAAACAAGTAGGAGGTAAAACTGGAGAATTTTCCATCTTTTTTTTTTTTTAAGTGACACTGTCAGATTAAAACAAGTTTTTGTTTTGGGGGTGGGTTTTTTTTGTTTGTTTGTTTTTTTGGTCAAAGCAAATGTCCTTGAACGTGTTACTATGGGTCTGATGCAAAGCCCAATGAATCTGTGGGAGTCTTCCATTGATTTCAAAGGGCTTTGCATCAGGCCTTAATGCCAATACAATACGAATACCTATACTAGCCAATATTATTGGTTGTTTATGTTTTGCCTCATGCTCAGTTTGGAAAATGAAAAAAACAATACTCCGCTGAATTTTTGTTTCTAGACAGTTTCACTTTCTGGTTCAACTGCCTGATCCTGTTCTCACAGAAGTCATTGACTTCAAAGGGTCTAGTTGTGTGCATAAAGGTAAGTATGTGTGTTTGCAGGATTGGGGCCTAACAAAATTCAGGGGTTGAATTTAAAGTTACATATATTGTCAATACATTTTGAAACACAAAGTTTGAAAAATATTTCCGGTTCGTTTATTCACCAGGTATTAGGTTTCCTCTGCAAGGACTTGACATCACTAACACTGAAAGCACAGGGAATGCAGCTTCCTGCTCTGCTGTAAGGGTAATCTGGTGTCAGCAATTCTCCTAGGAGAAACACAGAACGCTGAACTCAGGCCATGACAGGTTGAGTTTTCTTATTTATTTGTGTGTTTATTTGTTTAAGAAAACAATTCTTACATTTTTAAAGTAAGATGAATCTGTTTGTAATTTTAAGGCAACACGTGTTTGAATAACTAAAGGTCTTAATTTTTTTTCCTTTTAAAAATTGTTACTTTAAAAGCATTTCCTATAAGTGTTAAAGGTTTGAAACCTTTGCCAGTGGGAATAAAATAATTAGGATTCATATACTGTAACCTATGTACACCGCAGGGCCAACTCCAGCATTTTGGCTGCCCCAAGCAAAAAAGCCGCAATCCTGGTCAGCGGCGGCAATTGGGGAAAAAAAAAAAAAAAAAAAAAAACCCACGATCGGCCGCGGCAGTTCAGCAGCAGGTCCTTCACTCCTAGAGGGAGTGAGGGACCTGCCGCCCCTCCCCCTTGGCCGCCCCAAGCACCTGGTTGTTAAGCTGGTGCCTGGAGCCGCCCTGATACAGAGGACTCTCGCTAGAATGCGTGTCTATATAGCGCGAATTCGCATAGAACGGATCCCAAATTTAATTACTTTAATTGCAATTCATTTTAACGTAGTCTCCGCGTTAATGCCGTACCACGCATGGATCACAAATCCCATGTTCTAGCAAGGGACCGGTGTGTGTGTGTGTGTGTGTGTGTGTGTGTGTGTGAGAGAGAGAGAGAGACACACACACACACACGAAAGTATTTCAAATGTTACAGGATATGTAAATTCATGCATTTTTTATTATATTTTATTCATCCTTTTGATAAAGTTACAGTAAGATATCTATAACAAAAAGGGTTAAACTCAAATAAGCAAGAGTTATAAAATTCTCATAATGACAAAAAGCTCAATTTGAATCCCTAACAACATAGTTGACAATAACACCATAAGGACAAAAAGAAGAAAAGAAATCTTAGCAATTCAAAGACAAAGTCAAAAGGTAGTCACAATTCATTTGGGCATACAGATACATAGATAATCAATTTGGATCATGGATTTCAATGTTAAAAAAAAATTAAATGCTAAAACCTCATACTATCAAGTCCATGTGCTAGAGACTCTCAGGTGCACCCAAGGAGGGGGAAACCACAAAGGGGCTTGTTGCAGCTCCCTGGTCCTGAGGCTGGTTCTATGCCAGCCCCAGCATACTTTAGAACAGGGGTGGGCAAACTTTTTGGCCCGAGGGCCACATCTGGGTAAGGAAATTGTATGGCAGGCCATGAATGCTCACGGTTCCTGGCTAATGGGAGCTGTGGGGGCAGCGCTTGGGCAGGGGCAGCATTTGGAGCCCCCTGGCTGCCCCTACACATAGGAGCCAGAGGGGGGACATGCCGCTGCTTCTGGGAGCCGCACAGAGCCATGGCACGTGCAGAGCAGGGCAAGCGCTGGATCCCGCTTCCTGTCGGGAGCTCAAGGGCCAGATTAAAATGTCTGAAGGGCCGGATGCAGCCCCCAGGCTGTAGTTTGCCCACCCCTGCTTTAGAACCTTGTGGACTGCTCTAAAGTATTCTGAATGGTAACAGTTTGCAAGAGGCATCTGCCAGCTATGGGCTACAAGAGCTTTATATATCCTGACCATGCCACTGACACACCCCTTATACCAGACACTGCTTCAGGGAAAGAGACATAGGATGACAGGAGCCAGCTATGCCAACTTTCCAGCCCTTTTGTGCCACCAGAATAGTGCAAGGACTTGGACTGTAGCATGTGTTTTACTTCTTTTTTTGATAAAAAGAATTAAATAAATTCTTGACTTCTGCTTCACAATGGCCACCTGTTATTTTCACACCTGGGGCTTGCATGTAATAGCATATAATGTTACTAGCCCTCAAGAATAGCATAGTATTATTTTGGGACAACACTAAAGATAACTTGAGTCTTGACTAATGGCAAAAAAAAAAAAAAAGTGGGGGAAGTCTACTGCCATTTCTTTCTGAGTGGGAAGCTGTAAAAGCAAGAAAATTGATCTTATGGGTATGGAAGCAAAAGTAAGCATTATGGCATTATTTAATATCTGCTTAACAAACAGTGGTTCATCTCCAAGACAGGTCACTGAATGCAAGGCATGTTGTTAAAAAACAAACACCGAACTGGTTGGTAAATCTGATCACAGGGGAGTTACTCAGAAAGGAACCTCAGGTCTATTCTCGATAGTGATAGCTGGTGTTTATTTATTGCATTCTAGCTATTAGAGGCTGCAAACCAAAAAGCCTGCCTCCCATTGTCAGTTTTATCTCTAGGACACTTATTAAAATTAATAGACTGGTTTGAGCACAGGATAAACATATAGTCTGTATGAGGAAATATAGATAAAATAAAATAAAGAACAAATTTTCCCCAGCTAAACCATGAACCCATCCCATGTATACAGCATAGCAGTAAGCCAACGTTGCAGTCTTTACTGGTCCAAATAAGCTGGTTGCAGAGGTCAAAATTGTGTCAAATTTGTTATCCTGTACTTTCAACCAGTGTTCTGAGGTTTTTTTGTTGGAAAACAAAGAAATGAATTGTGATTAAAATGGCTCCTGAAAAAGATACATTTCTCTCAGTGGAAGCAATCATCCTGGGAAGATTAGAAAAAGGTAAAAGGGGAGGACTTGACAGGTTCTCCCATTGCTTGCAAGAGGCATAATGAAAAGCCGAGTGAAGAGCAGTCATGAGCTTCTGACTCACTACAATAAAGCACCAAAGAATTTCATCAGCTGATTATTAACTGAGGATGAAACATGGCTTTAATGGTGGAATCCTTAAACTAAATAAGAGACACAGTGGAACCACAAAAATTCTAAAACAACAAAAACCTCCCAACTTTCATGCAAATGGTCACTGTTGAATGCATCTGTCTGATAGCTGATGTAGGTGACTCACTGAACATGCCGGCTTAGGCCAAAATTTTAGAACCTCCAATGTTGTCTGCCACTTCTGCATAGCAATGCTATGTTCCACAGCTAAACAATTCAGGACGCTTTTAGGACTCCCTATTTAACCATAGCTACCAGTAGTCTTAGAATCCTAGGGTGAAATCCTGGACCCACTGAAATCAATAGGAGTTTTGCCACTAACTTCAATGGGTCCAGGATTTGATACTCTAGTCTAAAATAGAATGGTAGAATCCTCTGCTGAAGCTGCTCTGAAGCCAATGATGAATTATTATAGCATTCTGGTGGAATTCCAGGGTGGGTCATTTATTTACATTCTGCCTGCCACCTGAAGTTTCAAATAAACACAATAATTTTCATGTCCTGTCCTAAACTGCTGTTTAGTGATGCTGTGTACGGCTAAAGGATTACCACCTTCCATTCTAGAAGCAAATGAATTTAAGAGGTGAACAAATTAGTTCTCTTATAAAATGTAAAATAGTATTACTATTTGTTACTACAGAGAAGTATATTTGGGACAATAAAGAAATGGGACAGGTCAAATGATAGTTTGAAAATAATGACAGGTTTCAGAGTATTGAAAATAATGGACACACTAGTGCTGATTCTCAGTTACACTAAGGACCCTTTACACCATTTGGGGAAGAGATCAGATCCTTAGCTAGTATAAAATATTATAGCTCCTGACAATATATACCAGTTGAAGATCTGCCCCTGGTAGTGTAAATGACATTTATACTTTACTGGCTTCCTATTCATTTCCAAGTGCAATTCAGGCTTTTGATTTTGATCTATGAAGTGTTATATGGCTTGAGTCCTGGTTACACGACAGACTGCCTATGGCCTATGAATGTACCACTGCAGCAGAGATCAGCTGAGGCAACTGAGCCAACAGTCCAGTTGTGGGCAACCTGTGGCCCATCAGGGTAATCTGGTTGCGGGCCACGAGACATTTTGCTGAGGTTGACCGTCCATAGGCATGGCCCCCTGCAGCTCCCAATGGCCACGGTTCACCGTTTCCGGTCAATGGGAGCTGCGGGAAGCGGCAGGCCGTAGGGATGTGTTGGCCGCCGCTTCCCGCAACTCCTATTGTCTGGGAACAGAGAACCGGGGCCACTGGAAGATGCGGGGGGCAATGTCTGCAGAAGGTCAATGTAAGCAAAATGTCTCACGGCCTGCAATCAGATTACCCTAATGGGCCGCCTGCGGCCTGTGGGCTGCAGGTTGCCCACCACTGCAATAGTCCCTAAACTGAATGTCAGAGGTGAGCAGTTCCCAGATGATCTCGGTGGATAGTTCTTGACTTTGTCTGACCTAACTTACATTTGCAGATTCTTGAGGACAGTCCACAGCTTATTTTTATTCAGAATTTGGCAGTAGAGCACCTTAGGGTGTTTTTAATTTTGTTTTTAAATGTCATTCATTGAATTTAACTCTTTAGATCCACCCTGAGATGTTTTTTCTAACTGGGTACATTTTATTTAAGAAAAAATACATAAATCAAGACTAAAATGATTTGCAGAAGTTGTTTTTTAAAGGAAATAATCCTTTAGGTTTTTTTAAAAGAAGAAATAACACACTCTCCTACATTCTGTATTTCAGTCTCTAAGTATTCTCATAGACTTTAAGGACAGAAGGGACCATCATGGTCATCTAGTCTGACCTCCTGAAAATCGCAGGCCACAGAACCTCCCCCACCCGCTCCTGTAATAGACCCCTATCCACTGGCTGAGTTACTGAAGTGCATAAATCATGGTTTAAAAAGACTTCAAATTACAGAAAATCCACCATTTACACTAGTTTAAACCTGCAGGTGATCCATGTCCCATGCTGCAGAGGAAGGTGAAAACCCCCCAGGGTTTCTGCCAATCTGACCTGGGGGGAAATTCCTTCCCAACCCCAAATATGAGTGCTCAGTTAGACCCTGAGCATGTGGGCAGGACCCATCAGCCAGACCCTGGGAAAGAATTCTCTGTAGTAACTCACAGCACTTCCCATTTAGCATCCCATCACTGGCCATCAGAGATATCTGCTGCTAGCAATTGCAGATCAGTACATGGCATTATTGGCAGTCTCATCATACCTTCCCCTTCATAAACTTATCAAGCTCAGTCTTGAAGCCTGTTAGTTTTTTTGCCCCCACTACTTCCCTTGGAAGGCTGTTCCCAGAATTTCACTCCTCTGATGGTTAGAAACCTTCACCTAATTTCAAGCCTAAAACTTGTTGATTGCCAGTTTATATCCTTTTGTTTTTGTGTCCACATTGGTGCTTAACTTTAATAACTCCTCTCCCTTGCTGGTATTTATCCCTCTGATGTATTTATAGGAGGGCAATCATATCTCCCAACTGCCTTCTTTTGGTTAGGCTAAACAAGCCACGCTCTTTTTGAGTCTCCTGTGAATATGGTAGGTTTTCCATTCATCAGATCATCGTCTGCTTTCTCTGCACCTATTCCAGTTTGAATTCATTATCTGTCTTAAACATGGGAGATCAGAACTGCACACAGTATTCCAGATGAGGTCTCACCAGTGCCTTTATAACGGTACTAATACTTCCCTATCTCTACTGGAAATACCTCGCCTGATGCATCCTAGGACTGCATTAGCCTTTTTCATGGATACATCATACTGGCGCTTAGTTATTCTGTGATCAACCAATACACGCAGGTCTCTCTCCTCCGTCACTTCCAACTGACACATCCCCAGCTTATAGCGAAAATTCTTGTGGTTAGTCCCTAAATGCACGACCTTGCACTTTGCACTATTAAATTTCATCCCATTTCTATTACTCCAGTTTACATGGTCATCCAGATTATTTTGTATGATATTCCAGTCCTCCTCTGTATAGGCAATATCTCCCAATTCTGTGTAATCTGCAAATTTTATTAGCACAAGCCCACTTTGTCAGTATTAAAAATGTTAAATAAGATTGGTCCCAAGACTGATCCCTGAGGAACTCTACTAGTAACCTCCCTCCAGACTGACAATTCACCTTTTAGTATGACCCATTGTAGTCTCCCCTTTAACCAGTTCCTTATCCATCTTTCAATTCTCATATTAATCCCCATCTTCTCCAATTTAACTAATAATTTCCCATGTGGGAACTGTATCAAATGCCTTACTGAAATCCAAGTAGATTAGATCTACTGCATTTCCTTTGTCTAAAAAAAATCAGTTATCTTCTCAAAGAAGATCAGGTTGGTCTGGCACAACCTACCTTTGTAAAACCATGATGTGTTTTATCCCAATTACCATTAACTTCTCTGTCCTTAACTACTTTCTCTTTCAAAATTTGTTCCAAGATCTTGCATACAACTGAGGTCAAACTAACAAACCTGTAGTTTCCCAGATCACGCTGTTCCCTTTCTGAAAAATAGGAACTATAGTAGCAATTCTCCAGTCACAGGATACAACCCCCGAGTTTACAGATTTATTAAAAATCCTTGCTATTGGGCTTGCAATTTCATGTGCTGGTTCCTTTAATATTCTTGGATGGAGATTATCCAGCCCCCTCAATTTAGTCCCATTAAGCAGTTTGAGTTTGACTTCTACCTTGGATGGGGTAATTTCTACCTCCATATCCTCATTCGCCATCCTGCCACTACAGGTCTGTCGCATCTTACGCTGGGGTTGTGTTCCGCAGTCAGCGCATAAAGCGAAAATCACGCAGAGTCAAAACGACCTTTGAAAATCCCTTAAATCACCCAAAAAGTACAGTTGTGTATACAACCCTGTACAGTACTATGTCTTGTATACAGCAATGTACAGTACAGTATATAATAAAGACTACATATGCAAAATATAATTTTACAGTATTTTTAATAACATAACTGAGAGACAGAAGAATGAAAGAATAAAAAATGAAAACAGTACAGAACTGTAAACCTGAACAGTCACCAGTCACCCTGGATATTCTTGCTAGTCTTGTACTGTACACACTCCAAGGATTAGTCTTCCTCTTCCCCCAACAACACTATCATTGAGTCATCAGGGCTTGATGTCGCTCCAGGAGATGATGGGCCAGGCTTAGGTGACCGAGAGCGAATCGTAGACCAAGTGGTTGGCTCCGGTTCAGCTCGAGAAGTTGATTGTGTAGGCTCTGCTGCTGCTGGTTGTTTTTTCTTTAAAAACATGGCGATTGGCAACTGTCGCTGTTGTCTCTTGAGCTCCTCAAACATTTCTTGATACGGTCTCAAATCATCCGTAATACTACGTGTGGTTTTGAGGCTTCGTTCCATAGAAGGATCATATTCAGAAATTAAATCATTCAAGTGTTTCACTGCTTGGAACACTTCAGAAAATTTATGAAGATTCCAAGTTGCTGGCTCTTCCGTCATCATCTTCATCTTTGTAGACGATTTTATCAGTTCCTCTAACTCTTCATTAGTCAATGTTTCTCTATGGCTCTCAAATAATTCCTCAATTTCTTCCTCGAGGATGTCGATGAAGCCCTCACCACCCACTTGCCTGGCCACCTGAACAATGAGTTTCACTTCTTTGTCAATGATTGGGAAACCCTTAAAATCATTCACACAGTCTTCCCATAGGTTTCGCCAACATGCATTGACTGTTTCAGGCTTGATTGCATCCATTACCTGTTTAATATAAGTGATGCAATCAGCAATGTTGAAGGACTTCCAACACTCCATCACATTAACATTGGGATCAGCATCCATAGCGGTAAGGATCCATGAGAATGTAAGCCTGTACATGGCCTTGAAACAGCTTGGTCGAGAGGTTGGAGAATGGAGGTGGTATTGGGGGGGGAGAAAGACGACTTCAACGTCGTTATGCGCAAATGGGAGTGCCGCAGGGTGACCAGGAGCATTGTCTACGATCAGCAACACTTTAAAGTCAAGTCCTTTCTCTTCAAGGTACTGCTTGACCTCCAGAATGAAACACTTGTGGAACCAATCCAGAAATAATGCTGCCGTCACCCAAGCCTTTTTATTTGATTGCCAGAACACAGGCAGGAGATTTTTGTTCTTGCCTTTTAGGGCACGGGGATTTGCAGCCCTGTTGAGCAAGCCAGGCTTTATTAAATGCCCAGTCGCATTGCCACAAAGCAACACAGTCACACGGTCTTTAGCTGCTTTGAAGCCAGGGGCTTGTCTTTCTGATTTCGAAATCTAAGTGCGGGTGGGCATTTTTTTCCAGAAGAGCCCAGTCTCGTCAGCATTAAAAACTTGTTCTGGAAGATAGCCCCTTTCCTCTATGATTTTCTTTAATTGTTCGGGGTAGGCTTTTGCTGCCTCCTCATTGGCAGATGCAGCTTCACCAGTAGTCTGCACGTTTTTGAGGTTGAAGCGGTTCCTAAAACTGTTAAGCCAACCTTGGCTGGCTTTGAATTCCTTCTTATCAGAAGGCTGTCCCTCTTCGACAGGAGGTTTGAACAGCACATAGATGCTAAAAGCCTTTTCTCGTAACATGTTGCCATTGATAGGCACACGTTTACGGTTCATGTCTTCCAGCCATAAGTTTAATGCCTTTTCAGTCTTCACTAAAGTCTTATCACACACTTGGCTCGTCACCTTAGCAGTTACTGGAGCACTTGATGCCATGGCTTGACGAATTTCTCTCTCTCGAATCTTGATGGCACGGATGCTAGATACGTTGCGGCCGTATTTACCCGCCACGTTGGCGATGGACATACCGTCTCTCAATAAGTCCAACACAGCCAGTTTTTCCTCCAGCGTTGGAACAGATCGCTGTTTCTTCAGTTGAGCACCAGATGAAGTAGGTGGCTTGCACTTAGGGGCCATGTTATACGAAAAAATATGTACTGTATCTTTAAACAGTACAGGCACAGTAGAATCTCACTCAGCACAGTGAGATGCGCACAGTATGAGAGGCACAGGGGGACTGAGTACTGTAATGGGAACAGCAGATTCGCTTCTCCCATCTCACACTCACTCCGGGGCATACGCACTATTTAAACTGTTCGGTTTTT
This sequence comes from Trachemys scripta elegans, assembly GCF_013100865.1. Lineage (NCBI taxonomy): Eukaryota > Metazoa > Chordata > Testudines > Emydidae > Trachemys > Trachemys scripta. Next base: position 162,760,392 of record NC_048299.1, read on the forward strand.
TTTCCCCCCCCCCACCAACCCTCCAGGGTTATTATAGGGGAGAACCTTAGCACAGGCCTAAAGGCATGCTGTTGCTGTCAAGTCCCCCCAAAAAATATTTTAATGGATTCGCATCTCACGCTGGTGGAATCGCCGGCACTTCCCCCCACCCTCCCACCGATCACGTAAAGCTGAAATTGCGCATGTTAAATACGCCTAAGATGCGACAGACCTGTACCCCTAAATTCTTTATTAGCCTCATTAAAATCTGAGGCAAAGTATTTGTTTAGATGCTGGGCCGGGCCTAGATTATCTTTAATTTCCACCCCATCCTCAGTGCTTAGCAGTTCCACTTCTTCTTTCCATCTTATTTATACGGCTATAGAACCTTTTACTATTGGTTTTAATCCCCTTTGCAAGGTCCAACTCTGCTTGGCTTTTGGTAGTTCTCACTTTATCTCTACACTTTCTGACCTCCAAGAGGTAGCTTTCCTTGCTGATCCCTCCTATCTTCCATTCCTTGTAGGCTGTCTGCTTTCTCTTAATCACCTGTTTGGGATGCTTGCTCATCCAGCTTAGTCTGCAAATTTCCCTACACATTTTTCTCCCTTGCTCGGGATGCAGGCTTCAGATAGCTTCTGCAACTTTCAAAGTAATTCCAAGCCTCCTCCACATTCAGATCCTTGAGTTCTTCAGTCCTGTCCACGTCCTTAATTCCCTTAATTTTTTAAAGTTTGCCCTTTTGTAATCAAAGACAGTAGTTGCAGATCTATTTTTGGTTATCCTTCCACTTAGTTTAAACTGAATGAGCTCATGATCACTCAAACCAAGGCTGTCCCCTACAACCAGTTCTTTTATAAAGATCCTCACTACTCACCAAAATCAAATCTAAAATGGCATCACCTCTTGTTGGTTCAGCTACTATTTGGTGAAGAAATCTGTCAGCTATCACATGCACGAAAATCTGGGCCTTACTATTAGTAGTAGCACTTGGCCTCCAATCTATATCTGGGAAGTTAGTCTTCCATAATCACACATTTCCCAGTAGTATTTATTTCATTAAAAGCATTAGAGGTCTCTAGCCATAGCCAAATCTGATCCAGGGGGCGGAGAGGGGGGTCTGTAGCACACCCCGAGCACTGGCCCGGGGACCTTCTAGTAGCTTTCTTCCCCAAAGTGATTTTGGCCCAAAACAGACATGGTCTTATCCATTCCAACACTTCTAATTTCTTTACACAGTCTACCTCATCATTAACATACAATGCTACTCCACCACCTTGGCCTTCTGTCTTCCCTGAACAGCACATACTCTTCAAAATCTGTACTCTAGTCATGAGAACTATTCCACCATAGTTCTTGTTATCCCAATCCCTGGTTTCACTTCCTGCACTGGTAGTTCTAGTTCCAACATTTTGTTGTCCAGGCTCCTTGCATTGATCTACAATCATCTTCATTGTTGCTGCTTGGCTTCACCCACATTCCTCGCCCGATTGGGTACAGTCATTCTACTGCCAGTATCACCTGACTGGTATCGGCACTATCTTTCCTGGTAACGTCCATTCTCCTACCCACTGCTCTTCCTTTCTCCATTGCTGTATTCTTTCTTACTTGATTTTCCTCCCTCTCAATGTTAAATTCAGGTGTGGAGATCATACGAGCATCTCCCAACCATCTGCTCCAAGTTCCTAGTTTAAAGCTCCTTTAATGAGTTGTACCAATTTCCGTCCCAGAAGTCTATTTCCCTCCCTACTCAGGCAGGAGGAGTCCATCCCATGAGAACAGTCTTCTGTCCATGAATGCCTCCAAGTGGTCGAACATCCCAAAGCCCTCCTTATAGCACCACTGCTTGAGCCATCTGTTGATTGTCATAATCTTGTCTTGCCTTCGTTCTCCTCCTCTAGAGACAGGCAGAATCCCACCGGAGATACCTGAGCCTCCATTTCATTAAGCATCTTCCCCAGCTTGGCATAATCTTCCTTGATATGTTCCAGTGAGAATCTAGCTGTATCATTTGTTCCCACATAAAGGGCAATCAGTGGATTATTTCCAGCTCCCATTAGGATTCTCTTCAGCCTCTTCTACAGGTCCACATACTGTATCTTAGCTCCTGGAGACAGCACACTCTGCTGTTCTCCAGATCAGCTCCGGTGACAGGTCTGTCTGTTCTTCTCAGTAGGGAGCCCCCAGTCACATAAACCTGCCTTTTCCTGGTGATGGTGTGATTTTCCAGCCTTCTGCCTGTTCTTTCTTGCTGCAAGTCATCCAGTATACTCCTGGGGTTCTGAACTCTGGGTATCTCCCTGGCTCTTCCCCTCTTCTTACAGGAATAGCCGCTCATCATTTCTTCCTTGCCCGCCCACCTTTAGTTACTGCCTGCTGTGCCCCTTCTTTATTTTCCAACTCAGCAAACCTGTTCCTGAGCTCTGTTTCTCCTTTACTTACTTGGAATCTGTTTCACAGGTTCTCCTAAGGAAAATGACGACTTAAGAATAAATACTCTTTCCTCTAGTACGAAATTGATAAAAAAAAGTTACTTAACCGCAGTAACACAATACAAGCTTTGCAATGTACAATATATTGCTGTAAAAAGGCATTTCACTGGACTATAGCCATAGGACCCAATCCTAATGTCATCACACAGGCAAAAGTCCCACGGGGTTAAATAGGAGTTTTGTCTGTACCAAGAACAGATAGGTCCCAATTCAGCAAGGTACTGAAGCATGTGCCTAATTTTAAGCTCATGAATAGCTCCACTGATTTGGTAATTAGGCATATCTTATTTGAGTGAATATGTCTTCATATTTTATCTAATTGTACCTGAGATTTACTTATTTAGGAAGCAGATTTGCACTAGTGGAGGAGCATGTGTGAGCGTGCATGCAGATGTATTGTGTGTGTACCGCTAAAATAATGTAATTAGTTTTATACATGTGTATAAGGCGAACTGAAAGGAAGGAGAGTTTCCTTTGTTAAATGTTTACCAGGAAAGGCCTACTCATGCACAAGGGAAAGGCCTAAAGCTGCAAACTATAGCACTAAACATTTTCCATGGATTTTCCAAATAAAAATCTACAAAACAGCAAACCAACCTCCAAATTGACCAAAATAACTTGTTTTTCCATTCGTTGGTAATTTCCTCTACCTGCTTTGCTAAACACATTACATTATTAAGGCTGGAAGAATTTAAATATAATTATATTGAAACAGTTAACCTTTTATTTTTCTGCAGTTCACTGAGTTAAACTTGGCCAATGGTCACTTTCTAATCTGTCTAATTACTTTCTGGTTGTACCTACTGGCCAACTGCGGCAATGATGAATGTAAGCACTACAGAATATTGTTTAACTCCAAACCCAAAACTGCCATGAAAACCATTCTGTTAATATTAGGTCTTGTAAAATCTTTTCTTTTTAAATAAAAAAAGTAGACCTAAACTGCCTGGTAGCCTGTGCTTCTCAACATTGCTACGAGGCAGGCATATCAAGTATCCATTTCACGGTTGGGTAAACTGAGACAGAGAGAGAGATTAAATGACTGGCTCAAGATCACACACCCAATCAGTAGTAGAACCAAAAAATAAACTAAGGAATTCTGGCTCCCAGTCCCCTTCTGTAATAACTAGACCACAGTGCTTTAATATCTCTTTGGGGGAAAAGGGGATCGTTTTCCTGGATTACATATGATTTCTGTACATAAAATCATACATATTAATAGGGTGAAATCCACTCATACATAGTGGTGATGAGTTATCTTTTCTTATTAACAAAACATGGTAACCGACTCTTCACTCATTTTATTTCTAACATGGAATAATACATTAAAAGAATGCTATCACTATTCCTATTAATTTTATTAATTAAAATTTAAATCATAAATACATGTGTGAGTACAACAGCAAATTCAATAGTGTAGATGCTCTTACAAAAGAAAATGCCTTTAAAATTACAATTTTAATAAAATTCTTTTAATGCCAGTAAAAATCTCATCAAGATGTAATTCAATAGCTCACAAATATAATACTCCTGAAAAGAAGCCGCAGACTCATCCCCACTTCTTAACATAGTTTCAATAGAAGAGTTGCTATAGCAAGGCCTCATATTTAGAGATTAATACTTTTACAAAATTCTATATTTGAGTAAACTATGAAGTAATCATAGTCATTCCCACACCATACCAGTGGTCTATCTAGTCCAGCATCTTCTCTCTGACAGTGACTAGTACCAGTTACTTCAGAGGAATGTACAAGAAACCACATAATGAATAATGATGGATTAGCCTACCAATAGAAGTTTTTCTCAAACTTCATCAGTTATTGTGTGATTTATCCCGATTCATATGGGTTCATATCGCTTACAAGCAATTTTTATCCTGTCTAATGTAAGTGTGGATGTTCTCATTATTCATATAAATCTTTATTGAATCCAACTAAGCTCTTAAACACACGGATATCTTGTGTAATAGATTCACACATTTTAAGGCCAGAAGGGACGATTGTGATCTTCTAGTCCGACCTCCTGCATGAACGCAAGTCATAAGACTTTCTGGAATTAATTCCTGCTTCAAGTCCAATAGCCGTGGGTGAAGTAGAGCATATCTTTTAGGAAAACATCCAATCTTGATTTAGATTTCCCTGGTTAGTTGTTGCAATGATTAATTACCTATACTGTTAAAAATGCATGCCTTATTTCTAGTAAATTTGTTTAACTTCAACTTCCAGCTATTGGGTCTTGTTATACCTCTGTCTGCTAGATTGAAGAGCCCTCTATTATCAAATTTCTGTTTCCCATGTAGGTACTTAATAACTGTGATCAAGTCACCCCTTAACCCTCTCTTGGTTAAGGTAAATAAATTGAGCTCCTCGGGTATCTCTTTATAAGGCATGCTTTCTAATCCAAGCACCAGAGGTTAATTAAGCGTTGTATAAAAAGTATTTGGTTAAAGTAAATGGTTAAATTTTGCTGTATCGGAAACAGTTAAAATTTAACAATTGCTTAAATAAGGTCTACTCATGCTCTCACTGAAGTCAATGGAAAACTCTAAGTGACTTCATTTGGAGCAGGATTGAGCCCTAAATGAACAGGTGCATTATGCAATGTATTTTTTCCTTCTTCTTCAAATCATGTTTGTTTGATACTTGCTAATTTGTAAAATACAGTCAATTACAGGGAGCTTCCCAGTCAGTGTAAATTAGCAAGATTCTTCTGCATATAATTCAAGTTGCAAAACAACAACATTGGTAAAAACCAGCTACAACTTGGACATAGCACACTTTCTAACAGGAAAAGGAGGAGGAATGCTAGATTCCTGGGTGCACTTGAAAAAGTGATCAAGCTTCATGTTCTTTTACAAGCCAAATAAAAATCTGATCATTTATGAAACCAAATGCCAGAGCAGAATAAAAATTCTCCAAACTGGTTATCAGTGTCTGTGTGCGCCAAGAAGGTCTAGATGTTATCCTGCTGTGGAACAGATTTATAGCACCACACTCCTTCATTTATCCTATTATTGTGCATGGAATGAGAAACACCATCCCAGTACTGCCCTCAAAAATTGTATTTTGTTGTCACTGAGTAACAACTGCCTTTTCAGTTACAATATTTATTAATATTTGATAAGGGACCAGCACCCACTACCTTCAGAGAGAAAATGAAGAATTAAGTTTATATTCCAACCAGTGATGGAAAATAATAGAGAAAAGATTAAGAGCCTGATCCAGGGCCCACTGATGTCAACTGGAATCTTTCCATTTACCTCAATGGGCACTGAGTTAGGCCATAAGTGCCAAGTGAATTAATAAATGCTAATTTTCTGGCTGTCTTTGTATGTTGTTGCATGATGAATAAACCACAAGCCAGCTTGGTGTAAAACTGATGTGTGACCAACATAATGTAACAAATGCAGTTACTCTTAATTTATACCATTGTGAATAGAAAATAGGACCCATGAGTTTAGCACTCCATGGACCTGGTCCAATGACCACTAACATCAGTGGAAATGTTCCCATCAACTTCCGAGAACGTTAGACACGTTCCATGAGAATGCCGTACAATTAGATACTCTAGCTAAACCTTTGAATTTCAAAATACACTTCATAGCTGAAAAAGTCTTCCAAAACATTTAATATTAAGACAGTTCTGTTTTCTATCTGCAGTGTGCTTTTGCTGTTTCTTTGTTTAGAGTTGCTAAACTACTGCTACAAAATGATTCACATATTTAAGAATGCTTCTGTGCATGTACTGAGAGGTAAAAACCTCTAAACATGCGCCACCCACACACACTGTTTCCCAGGGGGTTCATCATTCAGCTGTCAAGCTGTATGAACTTAGATGGGAAAGACTAAAGGGGGGGGGGGGCGAAAGGTTATGGCTGTGGCTTTTCTAGGGCTCCTGCTACTTTGTAACTGTTGACACTTAAGAGACTGGAACTGCGTCTGTTTAAGAAACGATTACTAGAAAGCGTGACTATAAATCACTACAGAAAGTTGAAGACTCTGACGAGCAGTCAATTAGAGCTAAAGAGGAGAAAATACAATTTACTAAAAGCAGAACAAAATCATAATCAAAATACAAAGCTCTCACTAATAGAAAATTGCTCCAACACTTGACAAAATGGACTTTTATCAATATGCAACTTTACATTACGGAATTAGTAAAAGGGATGAAAAATATAAGATTAAAAAAATCCACTTTGCTAAAGAAGATGTGTTATTTAATCAGATTTCTCACACTGTTTTTGATTATTGTTTTATTGCTACAGCTGTTGACTAAATTTAGGCAGCTATGGCTTATCTGCACAAAGCACAGGCCAAAGATTAATGTACTAGTAGTACATTAATTAGTAGGAGTAGTAGTAACAGTTCATTACTGTAACATCTAGAGATGCAACGACCGGGGCCCCACAAAACTAGGCATTTTACAAACACAATGGTGAAAGATAGTCCTGAAGATCTTATAGTCTAAGCCAGTGTGACGACTCACTGCTGCGACACCTCCTGCTGGTTATCCAGGGAATTAGCTTTTCCAGTTCTGGAGCACCCTCTGCAGGCCAGTGTCTCGCTGCCACTGGCCCCCATGTTCCTCCCGGACCCCAGTGCCCCTTTACCCAGGGTTCTTCTCACTGCAGCAACCCCCCAATCTGGGTCTCCCCACTCAGAGGAACTCCCAAGCCCTTATCCCCACCTCGTCTCGGTGGCTACTGCCAGTCACCATCTAGCCCCCGTTCACTGGGGCAGACTGCAGTGTACACGCCATTCATCACTGGCAAAGGAGAGTTTGGACCTGCTGCCTTTGCCTACCCCCAGGCTACCCCTCTGTAGCCCCAGTATCTGTCCTGGCCTTAATCAAGGCCTGCAGCCTGGGTGTTCTCCAGGCTGGAGCTCCCCAGCTCCTCTAGCCTTTCCCCAGCCCTGCTCCACTCTAGGTACCTTTCTCAGCTTCTAGGCAGCCAGTCCCTTCTCCCTCAAAAGCTAGAGGGAGGGTTCTCTCAGCTCCTGGCTTCCCTGGCCTTTATAAGGCCACCTACGCTCTGATTGGGGCATAGCCCCAGCTGTGGCTGTTTCCCCAATCAGCCGAGGCTTGCTGCTCTCCCTAGCAGCAGCCCTCACGCAGCCTCAGCCCAGGGCTGATTTCAAGCCCTTCAGGGCAGGAGCAGGTGACCATCCTGCTACAGCCAGCACTTCTCAAATACAGTCACTATCAGGGCTGGCTCTACCTTTTTTGCCACCTCAAGAAAAAAAAAAAAAAAAAAGCCAGCTGACGAATTGCCAAAGCAAAAAAAAACGAACTGCCAAACTGCTGCCCCCCGAATAGCCAGAATGCCACCCCTTAGAACGTGCCGCCCTAGGCACCTGCTTTCTCGGCTGGTGCCTGGAGCCGGCCCTGGTCACTATGAGGCTTTTCTTGTGACCACAGCCTCCTGGGCAGTGCTTCGGGTATGTGGGGGAGCGCACAAAGCAGAGCCTCTTCCCCAGGGTCACCAGAAGGGATTGGGCCCGCCCTCCCGCTGGAGCCACAAACGCCAGAGGAGCAGGCAGCCAGTGAGTTCTGCACCTTCCTGGGGATGGTGAGGCTCAGGCTTCAGCCCTCGGGTGGCAAGCTCCAGTCATGGGACTTTGGGCTTCAGCCCTGGATCCCAGCCACATAGCGGTGGGTGCTGGCTCTGGGCTCCCCTTCCCCATCACCATTGTCCTTGATCTCCTGCAGCCTCCTCTGGCCCTGGGCTCTGACCGTGCGGTGGCAGGCTCCAGCCCTGGACCCTGGGCTCACCTCCCCCCTTGTCTCCCTACCCACCTCCCCATCCAGTGCTTAAATTTGTCCCCTAGCTTGCCAGGGCTGAGTAAGTCTGCTCTGAAAATTTATATTTGTACGGTAGTTAATATCACTTTTCACAGCCTCCCAGCTAGCTAGTAAATCTGCTATGAAAAGTGATATTAACAAACATACAAATATTTTTTGCAGCAGCAGACTTTTTAAAAAAGGCAACCCACAACAACAACAAAAGACCAGAATGCGCAAAGCACCTTATTTATGTTTCTCTTCTGTTTAGGTCAAGTAAAGAATAGAGAACTGTACATTATTTTTATTATTGAGTCTGAAAAAAAAACCCCTACATAAATAAATTAGAATGATTTGGACATGTATATGTGCATATTTATTTGTTTTTCCTAAAGTTAATAGAAGTTTAAGAAAAATTGTCATAGCGGCCACCAGCAAGAGTTGGTGGCCGCACTCTGAGGCCACCAAAAAATGTATTGTGAGAACCCCTGGTCTAAACAGACAAGTCAAACTAAAGGTGGGAGAGAAAACAGAGGCAATGGAGAGGAACTGATTTGACCAAGGTCACACAGCAGATTAGTGAATAGAAACCAGGTCTCCTAACTTCCAGCCCAGTGCCACATTCACTAAGCAATGCTGCCACACACACCTTTGCACTTTCCTCATCCTGGCCATTCCCTCTGTTGCATCATAGGATCCCAAGATTTGCTATAATTTATACCAGTATCAAGCAACCACAAGAGACCAAAACCAACACAGAGGGTTAAAGCAGTATTCCAGGCATGGCTCCCCCTTTTCTCTGATCGTATCCCCTTTTCCCAGTTATCCCAGCCCTGCACCACCAAAATGATCCACTTTATGTTGAGGTAGTTCTCCCTGGGGAGTTTAAAACCCCCTTTAGGGTCAGATTTCACCACTGATGTAGTGCAAACAGGCTGTGCCACACTGGAAAATCTGGGCCCTGATGTTTGGCTGCTGGGAAAATGTTCCTGCTTGACACAATTTCACATATCACTGATTGGGTCCTGTGACTCTTCTGCTGAATCAGTGCATTTACATTGCAGTATGTTGGCAAAGCAATTTGATTGGATTTACCATGCATTTGTGGATTAGCAAATTGTAGTCTCAATCCACATACTAAAAAACCACCAATCTTAAACTAGATATTTTTAGTTTACCACTGAAAACACAGCATCTCCAAGGACACATGTATTAATGCAAACACAGAAAAAATAGTTCTCAATATTGTAACTAAGAATAAACCCATCCTATAAACCAGCTGTTTGAACACCACATTACTTTGCCATATGAAGGCAATTAACTACAATTGGCAATATAGCCATTTCCTAGAACAGTAATACTCAACCTTTAAAAAGACATGATCAAGTTAAAAAATCAACCATTTCTTTCAGAAAATATTTCACCTAGCATTGTTATAAGTATAGCTATAATTACTATACATGAAAGAGATGAGAGAAAATTCTGTTTTTTCACATTGTTTACTTGTAGACAGTCCGTTTCACTGTTTCTCTTACAGAATTAGTTTCTTCTGTTATACAGGCCTTAACAGGATTAGTTTCTTCTTCAGCAAGAGAATTGAGAAAAATACTGTGATAAATAAGAAAATTTGATTGTAAAACCACAAAACCTGGCAAAGGACTCAGAAGGTTTTGTACCTGAAACTACTGTTAATTTTTTTTTTTTTTTTTTTTTGGTGGACCACATTTCAAAACTGACAGTGTCCCTTTAACAGTCAAATAGTGATTTAGTCATTAAATGGAGTCAAAGCGAGGCTCAGAAGAACTCATCATATATTAACATTTCAAAAAAAGGATATCATAAATTGAGCAACAACTAATGCACTCATCAAAACAGCAAAGGGACAGATTTGATAACCCTACCGCATAAGACCTTATGTTGCAAATTGTCTCACTGAAACCAACGGGACTTCTAAAGGACAACTCAACAAAGTAAGAATATCAAAATCTGGCCCTAAATAAATTACCTTCCAGTACAACATTTTTTTTAAAGTAAATCATCAAAGTAACATTTTCCCCACCTACCTGAACTAACCATTAGCGCAAATAAGGATTAATCTCTCTCTCCCTCCCACCTCTCTATAATATGTGTGTGAGAGTGCCTATCTCATTCCATGACCCTCTGTTCTTTGTTTTTAATTCCTTCTTTCCCAAAAAAAAACCCTCAGACCCAAGAAGAGAGTCACCTGCTGGGCTATAAAAAAGATTGAGCACCACTGATCTGTAATTTAGTCTTTGGGCTCCATACTAGCCTATTAGAAATACATTATTCCAAAACAAATATGGTTATTTCCCAAAGGTACATCTCATTTAATATTCCCTAAATCAGACTCGTAACAAGCTGTGCTTATCAGTATTCCACAGCAAGAATAGCAGAGATTGAAAAATAAAATAAAGCCATAAACTGGGCAATCGGAAAAATATATATTATACTTAATACCATGAAATTCTAGAGATGACCTAGTTCTCTTATTTCTTTTGTAATATTATTAAGATGTTTTTATCAAGTCACAGCACAATACTGTAGCATCCTGACCTGTGTTCAAATCTTTTAGTCATATTTATGTGCCACCAGAATAACAAGGTAAAACTACAACCTAATGTAGGCAGTTTGGTTGACTTATTTTTTTAAGTCTTGAGTATCAAAGCCATTAAACAACCTAAGCATTAAGACATCTAACAATCATTAAAAATTTGTAGTCCACAAGTTATATCTATTCCTGACTCCTATGTTTGTTTGGGTTTCTCTCTTTCTTTGTTTTCCTTATGAAATAATACATGTAGGTCCTTTTGAAGATACTTGCTGGTGTTTAATAGCTGTTTTTTGTTTTTTAAAGACATTTGCAGCCAAAAGCTTTCAGACCTGGCTACCAGAGGTACACTTACAGAATGGAGTAAGTGCAAGTTGAGCAACTTGTTTGCTGCATAAGACAGGTTTGTGACTGATCATTTGACCCTTACAGTTTGTGACAGTCTTCATAAACGATACTACAATGTATCATAATACTACATATTGGACCACGACACTGTAAAGCAGAAGGCTGTAAAAATATGCATCTCATGTCCCCATGTGGTATAGAGATGTGATACACAATTATGCTTAGACCACATGAAGTGCTCATATGTCTGCATGTGAGTAATTATTTATAAAGAGGCATTCATTATACTGTAATAAGGACATATGTTGGGTACATTGTGAATAACTGCCAGGTTGAATAGAGTGCTTCCAGCACCTGGCAAGTGTCATCACACTATAAATTATGCCATGAAGCATGTTTTTCCTTTTACACATTTTGAAAAACAAATTCTATGAGAAGTGCCATCTTGGATTTCCTCCATCTGAAATGAGGATCCCAAAAGCTGCATTTGAGCCTAGAAATTTCTAACGATGTTGTTAATAAACATAGGACCCAACTGGTACAACCTATTTTACAGAGATACAAATGAAAGTCTATGGTGTGGTGATAATTTGCATATCTTTTTACATATGTACATTACCAATATATACACACACAATAAATGGTGCCACATTTATCAGAAAAAAAAAATCAGCAGTCACTACATGAAATTTTGATAAGAAGCATCTTTCCTTTTAAAGGCTACCATTTGAGTACTAGGTTATTGTATTTCTATATGTCAAGAAATCACATTAGTATGTTTGCATCATCTGGCCAAGATTTTTCATTCAAGTTTTCATTTGTATTCATTATTTATATTTTTTAAATAGACAATAATATGCACACACTATAGCATTAGGGCTTGATCCAAAGCCCATTGAAGTCATTCCCTTAATGTTTGGCCTAATTTTTAAGATCTAAAAAATTCTAAATGTTCTGCTATCCTATGCACAGCATAAGCAGCTGTCCCAAGGAATGCTAAAGACTCGTTTAGAGAAAAGTCATCTTCAAAGGCTATCTTTCAGGTCCCTATTGCAACTTTTTATACCATATTTATAACATCCAAAGCAAGTTGCTTTTCTTCACGTTTCAGTTAACGTCATTGTCTTAATCACTTGCCCTGAGAGAGTTTAACTTCAGAAGCAGAACACAAATGTGGTAGAATGCCCCAAATTCCTACTTTACCCACCAGGCATGTTCCCTCATCCCTTGGATGTAAAGCCCCTTGAGCTGAGAACCAGGTGTGTGCATGGGAGAGAAGGGAAGCTCTCAATAGTTAAATGGAGAAAATCACTGCAGGTAGCAAGCTTCAGAATATAACACTAAGTAATGAAAATGATGGCTGCTGAAAATTAAGTACAGTAACAGTTTATACATGTTTTTAAAAATGAGTTTAATAAACAAAATGCATTAAAAATTGTTATACAACAGATTTCTCTCATAAATATACCTCATAGAAGAAAGCACTAGGACCTATAGCTCCCCAGAACTATTATACTTTCCCCCTTAAAATGATTTATGGCAGCCCCTTGACCCATATGTTAAGTTTTCTGTTGCAATGTGTCTTTTGCTCAATTACACTCCTCCGATTCAGAAATATATTACAGGCATATCATATAAGATTGGGTTTATGCACATTGCAGGAATGAATTGAGATCAGGTGCTCGGGAACACAATTTAATACAGAAAATAAGGAGAAAACAACTTTCAATTGATAAAACTATTATTTGAGACAGAAAGAGATGAGGTTTGATTGTAAGGATGAAAATGATAGATTTTCCTTGCCTATAGTTGAATTTATCCCCATCTAAAACCACCTCAGCCAGAGATTTTTTTATCCCTGGGACTCATAAAATACTACTTGCCTTTGGAATACACCAGGCTACAACAAATATCATGTACTCTCCAGAAAATTGTCATAGAAAGTTCCTCCCCAGGTCTCCTAGGAGGGCTTTATTCCTTCTAGCCTGAAAATGATTCAATACAAGCACTAGAAAGAGAATTTTAAAATTATTACTTTTAGTGTATGCCGTAAAATCTCATTCTAAATCTTTGCTGTTATAAACATGAGATGATACTCAGTTTTGAGCACTGCTCCATTTGATTGTCTGTAAAATCTGCTTATAGCATTCCGGACTAGAATGTTGTTCCTAACATGCGCATACACACAAAACACACATGCTTTCCTTTGACCTACTACCTGCAACCTCATTCAAGCATTAGGCAGCACATGTCAGGCATGTCTATAGCATCGTTCCTGGATATAACGTCATTACTTTCCTTTCCCACACTGCTCTGTGACCCCATTCTACCGTAAAGAGACATGTATGTATGATTTCAATGGTTAAAATACATTGAGACAGGAGGGAGAACTCTCACTGCACCAGCCAACAAAAAAGTGTGCGGGGGGGTGGGGGGGACTTTCACCATCCTCTGCTAAAAGCTTGATTAACTGTGACCACTCCCGCACCTACACTTTAACTCCTGCATGACATGACATTTCAGAAGGCCCATACCAACAGACATGCTGATAAAACACTACAGCAGGGGTAGGCAACCTATGGCATACGTGCCGAAGGCGGCACACAAGTTGATTTTCTGTGGCACTCACGCTGCCCAGGTCCTGTCACCGTTCTGGGGGTTCTGCATTTTAATTTAATTTTAAATGAAGCTTCTTAAACATTTTAAAAACCTTATTTACTTTACATACAACAATAGTTTAGTTATATATTATAGACTTATAGAAAGAGATCTTCTAAAAACGTTAAAATGTATTATTGGCACGCAAAACCTTAAATTAGAGTGAATAAATGAAGACTCGGCACGCCACTTCTGAAAGGTTGCTGACCCCTGCACTACAGTAACACAAACCAGACTACTGCCTTACTTTCATTGGGATGAAGTATACTATGATTTTCATATTCTGTTCTATATAGGTGTCTATACCGCTTGCATCACTATAGTATGTGACCCCATTGATGCAGATTTTACTGTAATTTAAAGAGAAAGAAATACTGGACACATACCCAGCCTCCGTTGTCTTGGATCCAGTTGTGTAGGTGTCTGTTCAGGTACTCGGTCATCCACACAGCAATGCTGTCCACAAGAGGCGACATCTCCCGATTAACGCTCTCCACGCACATCACGCCACCGAATTCAAAGAAGGCCACGATCCTTCCCCAGTTAACCCCATCTCGGAACAGCTCCTCCACCACCGCCACAAAGCGCCCCCTGGCCGTGAATGGGGTCAAGTGCAGCTGGCCAGACATCTGGGCAAAATCTCTGTGGTAGCGGCGGGAAAATTCATCTCCAGCTTGGCACAGAGTCAAGAGAACAGCCTGCGGTGCTGGGCGCAGCCCATCACCAAGGGGTACGTTACTAGCAGCAGCCGAGCCAGGGGGCTCAGGAGGCAGAGACACCAGCCCAGCATGGTCAGATGAGGTCCCAGCAACAGTAGGGGGAGAGAGATTTGGAGAAACTGGTCCTCTGTTTTCATTGGCAGCCCAATCGTATCCCCTCTGTGACAGTTTGTAATGGATGTACTTCAGCACTATCTCCCGGTTATCATAGCCTCTTCTCCCAGGATGAGCCATAATTTCCAACAGGGAGCAGCAAAGAGGAGGGAGAGAGGAAGAAGAGGAGCAGGATGAACCCAAAAAAGTAAAGCAGCCAATAATAATAATAATACCACCAAAAATTATAATCCAGTTATTGTATTGGATGCGGTTTCATTCATGATGGTATGAGGAGCTCTCAGGTCTCAGAGGTACTTTCGTCTTCTCGGTTTGAGATGCACAGTATAAATAGATTTAAAATGCTGTAAGTATTTTATTTCCAGAAGCACATTATTTATTATATATTTATTTTAGAAACATTTTCTTCTTGATGCTGATATATATATATATAAATATATATATGTATTTAAAATCTCATACTTATTCAAAGCCAAGTGCATATTTCCCCTAGGTGCTGAACTAACACATGTGAATGAAGGAGCTGAGGAACATATACTGTAAAAACTGCAATTCAAATGATTTGCTCAACAGCCTTAGATGAACGTTAATCCAATGGACTTTAAACTAAAAATCTCAAAATTCTCTCTTTTTTGTTTTTTAATTACACAATGTAAATTTCCTGTGTAAAGTACTTACTTGGACTATAAATATGTTCCTCTGTCAAGTTTCCTTTTAAAAAAAAAATCACAAGTCTTCAAACACGTTAAGTTCTGGTTGCTTTCATGCTTCAAAAGATCAAATCTCCAAGGGGACAGGACCAAAAAAAAAAAAAAAAAAAAAAACCACTATGGATTTTAAAATTTATTTCCCCGACTTCTGTTAAACAGATATCTCCAAAGACATGTCAAAGATCAGAATATCCCGCCTCAGAGCCCAGGAAGGAAAACAACCCAAACCAAAAGCAAAATTATGAAGAGCAGATGAAACACACCTTTGACTCCAAGCTCTTGCAGAAGTGCTGTGCTTTTCCCTCCAGTGCAACGTACAGACACATGCAATTAAATACATGTAGTTTCATTCAGACACTGATCTCTAGGCAGAGCCCAACGCTCCCCCCTCCCCCGACACACACCCACACACACGAAAAGGGAGCATCAAAATCTTGACTTTTGCCTAAACTCCAGGGAACAAATGCATTTCCACAGCAGCTTTGTTTGTATAAAAAGCAAGAAACCCCCCCAGGGTGCAGAGGAGGGAAGGGGATGGGGGCGTGTGTGGAATATTATTCATACAAATTAGGACCGCTGCTAGGAAGTCGTTCCCCCACTACCCTCCCGCCCCAGCACCCCCAGCGCAGACAGCCGTGCAAGCCCCCCAGGCAGAGCAGCCCCCTCGTCTTTCTGCAGTGGTGCTGCTGAAGCGCCAGTCCGTTCCGTGTAGCTGTGGCGGCCGGGGAGGCAGAGTCACAGCGCGGGTGCAAGAGAAGGAGGGAGGAGAAGGAGCAGAGCCAGTGGCGGGGAGGAGAGCGGCCGGGAGAGGCCCGCACAAGAGGGGCGGGTTCCCTAGAGCTCCACCTCGCTATTCATTCAAGAAACTGGGGAGAGGAAGGAGAGCCCGCCGCCTGCTCGCCACCATAGCCGTCGATGTAGCCCTGGCGGGGCGGGCCACATGCCCCGTGCGTGGCCGGGGGCTGCCTGCTGGGCTTGGGCATGCTCAGCTCGCCCTGCTGCCGGGCAGACGCTGGAGAGGACGCGCCTTGGCTAGGAAGGGGCTGGGGGGAGAAACGCACCGGGTGGCTCCTTGCTGCGGGGCTCCCCTGGCCCTGGGGCAGATTCATGCCTGGGGTAACTTCGCGGCAGGCCGATGCTTCGCTGGGCTCCGTGGTGCGGCGCCCTCCCTGGGCCTGCTCCCCCTCACACCAGTGCCCCTGCAGCCGGGCGGCTCCCCCGCTGTGAGCGCAAAGCCCGGCCCGCTCGCGCCTTCCCAGCTTCTCCTCCCCTGAAGCCGGCCGAGGCGGGGACAGACGGAAGACGCAGGCCGGCTCCTTGCGCGCCGGCAGCTGCGGCTTTTCCCGCGCCGGCAGGCGGGGGACGGGATGGGAGGAAGCGGCCGCTGCTGCAGATGGAGCCAGACGGGACAGCGGGGCCCTAGGAGGCTGTGGCAGGGGCTGCTTCCTGCGCAGCCCGGGACGCCGCGCTGAGCCCCGCTGCGAAGACAAAGGCGGCTGACTTGCTTTGAGATAGGTTTAAATAAAATAGGTACAAAAATAGTCCGAACCAGTTCCAAAGTTGTGGTGCCGGAAGAGATGAAAAGAGGCCAGTTTGTTATTGAACACCCCCCCACACACCCCAAATCCCAGGCTAGCCATGTGATTAGTTCAGGTGTAGACGCTTCTAGTGCTTCATTTGTAATGAAAGAGAGAGGTGCTGGGGCTCAAGCAATTTTTTTATTTTCATAACTGACCCTGTGAGCCCAGAGGCAGAGGGCTACGAACTGCCAAGCCTAGAGGTGCCCAGGCTCAGCCCTGGCACAAATTAAGCATTGGACATTTCTTTCCTCACTAATTTTTGCACTTTCCACTTGCACTAGGATTGAAGGGGAATTGCATTTCTGAAGCCCTCGTTCAGAGGGAAAAGCCCTGCCGGGTAGAGTAGACAATCCTGTGATCATTTTTGCTCATGGTGCCCACTCATCAGGATTAAGGGCTGCAGAGTGGGTGGTGAAGACTCAAGATGCCACTAACAAACCGGGAGAGATAGCAACATGGGAAACATTGTATTGAAAAACACTCTGTCACATAAAGAAAACCTTTCAAATTATTGAAATGTTCATTGTATTGTATGGTACTTATGACCTTTTTGACCTCCCTTTTCACTGGCCTGTATGGTTTTCCTTTATTGCTCCTTTGGAAATATTTTGGGGGCTATCAGATCTAATTTTAGGCCCCTGATGTACAAATCCTTAGTCCTGGATGTTGTGCTTACTACTCTAATAGTCTGGTTTAATGTACTTACCATCACCGTTAGCATTATGCCCTATAGTAAAATGTTGTTAGCTAAAGCCTGTAGGCCCTGATCCTGCAGAGATTTACACACATGCTTCATTTTGTGCACGTGAATAGCTCCACTGAGGTCTGTGGGACTACTCATATATATAAAGTTTAATACATGCATAAACCTTTGCAGGATTGGGGCCTTAGTTTGTACACAACCTAGATTCTTAGATTGGGGGGCAAGGGAAATTTAAAAAATTGAGAATAAATTAATTTAGAGGCTGATCCAACACACACTAAAGGCTACAGGAATCCTGCTGGAAAATGGGATAAGATGCACCAGTGAAAAATCAACACTACTGGTTTTTTTTGTCTATACCAGTGCAGCTACACTGTTGGCTGGACACTGATGGTTGAAATTAGGATAAATTCCCAGTGTAGACAAGGCCCAAGTTAAATCAGGATTGAAGGTACTCAGCATCTCTCAGTATCAGGCCATTAGCATCAAAGGACAGAAACTGATTGCTAGAATTTATAAAATGTCATTTTAAAGGATTTTTATGTATCTGAATGCAAAATCTTTTTAAATGCTGAAGAATTAAATGCAAAGTGTTAACTGGAACATTACCCACTGTGAATCTAGAGGGGGAAAATATTTGAAATTTAAGATGAGAATTTGAGAGTATTCTTCCCATGGATAGGGAGTAGAAAGTACATTAATGCTTTAGTCACTATGAGGGACTAAAATGCAAGGCTGCTCATAAAGGTTTACCTAAATTCCAGGGGGAAAACAAAGCCATAGCACACATAATTATTTTAAAATTAGGGGAGGATTTTTATCATTTTTCCCTTCTATCAGATTCTGAAGCAATGCACTATGATTCTTTACAACTCACCTGTAAATTCCATTGTTTTGCTTTCCTTTCAAAGCATGCTTGTCTTACATACTCACAATTCCACTGAGACTACACACGAGTAAGAAGAGAAATATTTCACTCCCATAAGTGTAGGACCTGCCAGTGTCATAGTAGATAATTTCTTTCATTGTGCACACCTGTGTGTTAGTAATGTGCATTGATTGGCTTATTTTTGCAAAAGATTGTGCATGGATAATATGTTATAATGCACTGAGGAGCTTCTGTAGAAAGTTACAAAACAGCATCATGCAGATGGATTCAATTCTGTCAGTTGCTATAGTGAAAGAAACTAGATAATCTTTTAGAGAGACAAAGTGGATGAGGTAATACCTTTTATTGGACCACTTCGGTTGATGAGAGAGACAAGCTTTTGAGCTTGTACAGAGCTCGTCTTCAGGTGTCACAGCTAAATACAAGGTGGAACAGATTGTTTAGCATAGGTAGTTAACACATATTTCAAGGGACCATTCAAAGTGAAATGGCTGGTTAATACTGATC
Source organism: Trachemys scripta elegans (assembly GCF_013100865.1). Taxonomy (NCBI): domain Eukaryota; kingdom Metazoa; phylum Chordata; order Testudines; family Emydidae; genus Trachemys; species Trachemys scripta. Next base: position 162,779,441 of record NC_048299.1, read on the forward strand.
CAATCGTGGGAATGCAATGGGCGGGGGGGGGGAGACAGCTGGGGGGGGGGGGAAGGTGGGGGGGGGGGGGTGGGAATGCAATGGGGGGGGGGGGGGAGACAGCTGGAGGAGAAGGTTGTTAATGGGTTATAGATTGTTGTAATAAGCCATAAATCCAGTGTCTCTGTTCATTTTTAATTATTTTTAATACCTAGCAAAGTTATGAATTTAAGCTCCCATGCTCATCTTTTGAAAGTGTTATGCAGTTTTCCTTTGAGGATGAGGACTGATGGGTCAAATATAGAGTGATCGCTTTGAGAAAAATGTTCACTCACATTGATCCACTTTAAATTCACTTATGTAAAAAGTTTTCTTACCACTTGTTGCCACCTAGTGGCTGCTGCTCACTTAAGACATTTTGAAGTCACTGTGGCTCTTGGGGTTTATTTTAAAGGGGCACTATCAAATTAAAATCTGGTTTCAGGTACTAGCCATGACCCTGACCACCTCTGCTAAGTTTTGGGCCTCTACAATAACATTTTTCTTTATTCTCTCTGGAACTGACTATATAAGAGGGTCAGTGATGCTGTCTATGCACAAAGTGTGGTCAAATATACAAAGTAAACGGGGGGAAAATATAGAAATTTTATTTCTTTAAACTCATTTTTAGAATATTTATTACATTTAAAATAGTAGGTTAAACAAGTCAGACTGCTGGTGGTTTTTAAGCTGTTGCATCCCTCTAATATTAGTGTTTTTCAGAATAAAAATCTAGGAAGAAATAATATTATTTAGGAGAGACAATCAGTTGTGTTTTTATAATTCTTAATTAGCAACAAAACTTGAGAGCCCTACATCCTAAAATGGTAGCTAAAGTGTTATAGCAGTCTAGTATAATTAAGCATTCCACCGATATGGATTCAAATCCTGTTCAAGAGAGAAGTTGGATGACTGCTGGAAAGTCACAGGATGAGTAAAACTGTTAATTTCTTTTAGGAGGATAAGTTTGTTGTGTTTATTATCTGAAGGAATTTTAAAAGGAAGTAGAGCATGTAGTAGGTCAAGTGAACTGAAGCCAAATGGACAATGACAATGCAGAAAAGAGTGACTGCTGTTGGATTATAAAATGAAACCCTGCTTCTTCATGGTCTTGTGTATGCTGTCAAAAAGGGACTCATAATTTGCTAAGAGTGCAGCTCCATTTATGGTATGAACAACTCCCAGCAGGGTTAGATGCCAGAGAGGTAAACACATCTGATCCCCATCAAAATGAAAACCACCAACTGTGGAGCTGCATTAGTGATGAATCACAGGTCCCATTTCTGACAGTGTAGTTGCAGTCTAAAGGTCTCAGTTCTGTAAACTTTGACACGTACATAACTTCACTCACATAAGTAGTCCTATCGAAGTCAAGGGAACTAGTCAAGGGAGTAAAGTTATGGACATTACATAGATGTTTTCAGAAATGGGGACTACAAATGTACTACGTCCTCTCCAATATACCAGGATATTTTCCGTTATTACTATGATAAGATCAGAAAAAGATTAAAATTGATTAAATGATAGGAAAAAAAGTAGAACTTCCTTGTCCTGACAGAGAGAAAAATAGTGATGATTTGGAAACACAAAATACCCTCACATTTTCTTGCAAACAAACTGATTTTTTTAAGGAACAGGAGATAAAGAAAGTGAGAACAGCATTAACCAACGGCATCAGCTACTAAAAGCAGTTGCTTCTGCAACAGCAAAATATAGAAGTGTGCCAACTACAAGCAATCACAGAGGTTAAGTGATATAAAACAGATGAGAGAATATCTCAGAGGCTGGAGAAAACATGGGTAAAGAGCATAAAGATATGGCTGAAATTCATTGTAGGATGAGATTTGTAGTCCAACAGGAGGTAAGTTAGTAGTGAGATGCTGATCCAGAAAATAGAGATTGGAGAAAATGTAAAATTGATGGAATCCTGAGAGTGAAGAAAATCAAAGATGGAAATTTAATTTAATTTGTTCAGAGTATTTCAGTATATTTTGTATGAGGAGATAAAAAGACCTATCTAAATGAACAGAATATACTGAGGGAATATAAACAAGTTAACAGAATAAAGTCAGCTATAGAGTTCATAACTAATTTCAAAAGGAACAGATACTACAAAGCTGTATGAGAATTGTTCTCTTCAGAGTGGAATGGGTTAACAGTGATAATGATATTTTAAGTACAGGATCTAGACTCAGAGTCCCACCACAGAAAAATATAGAACCCACGTGGGGCATTCCTTTAAAAATGTTTTTGAATTTTAAAAGGAAAATGTTGTTTAATTAGAGGTTGAAAAGAAGGCATCTTAATGTTGGAAGCAACTGAGATAGAATTTAAATTGCGAGCAATATAAAAACCAAGATTAATTAAGATCTGGAAAATCCAGATAAATGTTTGCTTAAAGCAATATAAGGAGTAAGTCACAAGTTGTGACTTGAAGAACAACAAATTGGACTCTGTTTAAAAACCAAAAAACCCCTCCAAACCTAAACTGGGTGTGTTTAAGGGTTTTTTCCTCAACTTGGCATGGTAGGTTACTTTGTGTCTAAGGCACTTTTAACCTTGCCGGGTGAGGGAGTGGCATTTTAATACGATTATTAAGTTATGCGAGTGGGCGACAACTGTGAAGTCAGCTGAAGTTTCACAAGTTTGTACTCTATATTGTTTTTGAATCATGTTTCTTGGTTGCTGTTTGCGAGGTAGGGATTTGGGGAGAGAGGGAAAGAAAAGGTTGCAACAATAGCTGTGAGGTTGGATAAAACAGGAGTAAAAAAGTTTCCAGGACAAGAACAGTATGGTTTTGAGGAATGCAAGATAATACAGTGGCAGATAGACATCTAGGAGTTTAGGATTTATCATGGAATGTAGGAGTAATTAATAAACCCTAATAAGAAATGTATCGCTGTAGCTCTTCTAGATAGTATTGTGATGTCTGTCTTCTACCAGATACAAAATCTGATCCTGCAACACTTCTATGGATATTTAATTTTATGCGTGTGAATTGTCCCATTGAAATTAATTGAGCTAATCATGTGAGCAAAGTTACTAGTAGGTAGGAATGGGATTTAATTAAGGAACAACAAGAGAAATTGGAACATCCAAGTGGAAGGTTAAAACATTATGTACAGGGCCATTCTAGAAGAGACACTAGTTAGCAAGCAGACAGTTATGGAGCAGAAAATAGTGTGAGTCTGATTTGGCAGCCAGGAAAAGAAACAGAAGTAACTTAATGCAATCAGTTGACAATTGTACCAATCCACATGTTATTGGGTTTATATTAAATTTCAATATCTTCTAATTTTAGGGTGAGACTTCAAATAGGTATGAAAGACTGATTTATATAAAATGATTCCTGAGACCGGGGAAAAAAGCAGAACTTAAAAGAAAAAATGTGCAAGTTAACTTGAAATTCACATGTGGCATAGACCGAATTGGTGAAAAGCTTGTTTTTTTTTCAAAATTTTTAAGAATGGCCACTGACTGTAGGTGGCTTTCTTTTGGGTGCCCAGTTTGAGCCTCATTTCCAGAAGTGCTGAACACCATGGTTCCTGTTGACTTCAATGGAAGTTGTGGGTTCTCAGCACTTCTGAAAGTCACTGGCTACTTTTGAAAATGTGGGTATTAGTAAGCTATTCAGCAGTTCAAAAGGTGTAGTTGTGTATAAAGGTTGAAAAGATTTCTGACAAATTGTTCCCACAATTAATATCTACAAGAGTCCTCCTGCTGTTGTCAGATCACTTTCCTCTGCCAATTAACTAGATGCTATCATGCTGTCTGGAGTGGCTCACAACTGTGAGTGCCTATCTCAGGGCAGACTGTCAGAAAACAGGGCAGACAGCTCAAACTGGGGGTATGTTCTATACTGAGATTTCACCAAGCCAGTCACAAATGTGAACTCCTGGATCACTATACCAGTCTTACTGTGGAGTCACAGACAGTCCCTTAGACTCCCCAGTCTATCTTGCCATCCAGAAAAACTGAATTTCATGATAATGGTCACATACACCAAAAATCACACCACATCAGGTTGCTCCCAGTCCCAAAGGGCCAGCCACTTACTCTCAGGTCAATTGGTACTCTGGATCTCACACCAAAGACAACGCTGGCAGCCAATTCTTTAGTAAATTAACTAAAGGTTTATTAGCTAAGAAAAAGAAATGATAGTTAACGAGACGTAAAAGCAGGTGAAATACATTAACAGGTGAGTCAAACTCTATAAATCCAAAATGGTAGCGGAGATATGGTAATCTGTTTCACAAAAGTTTTTCATGGCTACCTAGAATAACTCTGGGGATCTCCATCTTCTTGTTTAGTCATTCCACTCTGTTAGAATCAAAACAGTCGAGAGATACAGGATCTCTCTTTGAATCAGTACTTATAACTTCTTTTCACACAGAAAGCAAGCTGACAGTCTCTCTACCCACATGGTCATTTTCCTTTGATGGGAGTGAGCAATGCATTTTGTGTATCTGAGTCACGTCCTCGCCACAATGGCCACTGGTTATGGAATTAGCATCTTTTCTGATAAAGTCCTTCATTAGCATCTCACAAGATTTCTTTGATGGGTAATTTAGTTGCAAGGGTATTTACCATGTAAATGTTGTCAGTTACATTATGACAGGAACAGATAAGCAAAAACTTTATATAGAAGGGAAATGATCATGTATTGTAATCATGAAATGATCTTATGTTGAAAAATTGGACTCTGGCATTTATAAATTAGGGTAAAGAGATACAGAACACCTAAAAGTATATATATAAATTACATCCTTTCAGAGAAGTCTCTTGTTCCTGAGACTTGGGCTTTGACACTAAGTGAACACCAAGGCAACAAAAATGTCAAACACAGTGAGGCATATAGAGCAAAAGGCAGGTCTGTTAAATTTATTTTGAGGGGTTTTAATTATGGTTGATGGGCCAGGGTATAAATTTAAGACATGCTAACTTTGACCCACAGTGGTTCTGCACGAAGACTGAGGGTAAAGGTCTTTATGTAGTAAATTAACTTTTAATTAACATTTGTTCAGCAGCTTATTGCCCCCTCCCCAGCATCACCAGGTGTGAACATAGACTCCCCTTTCCAACCACTGATAATACTGCTCTTTTGTATCAGCTTTTTCCATCCTTCTTTCTCTGTTTCTTTACCCCATCCCTGTCTCTTGTCCTTGCAATTTTCAGTTTCCACCCACCAGTGTTTTTTTACATCCCCTATTCCATTTCATATGCTAAATCAGCAATGAGACAGTTAATGCTAACATCTAAAGTCTGTCTTTATTATGTTTTAGAATTATTACCCTTACCCCAATGAGATGAATGAAACACCAAGTATGGGAGTTCATACTTCTTGTAGGCATGTTTCATCTGCAGACTCAGGGAAACGTCACTGCATTAATTCACACATCACATTTAGAAGCTTTTCTTTGCAATGATGAGGGCCAAATTTTGTTTTAATCACGCTGTGGGTTTTGGAAAATGTGAATATAGCAAGCAGACTACATAAATACACCAGAGTAAATACAGGTACATGCATGAGCCAGGTGTTCAACACAGCTACCGTAAAGAATGGAAGAGATTCAGTGCAATATACAGTAGAGGTCAATACTCTTGGAGAAAGAGCAGGATTTATGGTAAATGCTGACAAATGAGAGGTAGTGCAAGTATTCAGTGGTAGGCACAGATTGCTTAAGTGGAAAGACTTGGAACTTGATTACTTTGGGGTTACACTACACCCTTAAATTGGACTAAAACATACTTTAAAGATTTGATTTATAAAAAATCCACTAGTTTCTGCTTTATAGGACAAACTTACTGAAAGTTTGTTCTGACAAGAATCCTGTTTAAAGTTCATTCCATGATATCTCTTTAAGTGGTGGAATGTAATAAATGATTCTGTCCATTGGTTAGCGAATTCAGCCAGCCCAAGGTGGTTAGTCAGAGTGTATGGGGCTTCTAGACTTTTTAATATTCTAGCTCTAGGAGTTAATGAGAATACTGGTTGCTTACTGGAACTAAAGTGTGTGGGAGCCAACAGTAATCAGCATTATCTGCTAAAACACAAACATCACCTAGCTAATATCACTATTTGTGAAAGTCAGCTATGTAAAATATTAAATTGTATGATAAGAGTTGAAAATATTGGTACTGGACAAAAAGCATTTCTGGCTTTGGCAGATCATGCAATATTGGCCCTTCTTGGGGGGAAATAATTTCCCTAACATTAACACTTGTCTGTCTTCCCTGATATCTATATCTCTAAACAATCCTTGGTTTTCAGCTTTGTGGTAGCAGACTCTGTGACATGAGGATAGAAAGATTGTTTTCCCCACCACCACAAACCAAATTCAGATTTGCTACTTGCAGATTTTAGTAAGCTATTTTTATAACCCATCCTAGGAAGGTCTAAAAACAGTAATTTGGGATATTGCATTTAGTAATTAGGCTCATTTGTTCTCTGATTTTGGACCAGGAGATACTGCTAGAAGGGCACATCCACCATTTGTGGATCAAAGTTCCAATTTCTCCAAATTCTCTCCAGCAGCAATTTTTTCTTGCTTTGAAAATATTCTTTAACTAGAGTTGGATATAGGCTTTCTAAGCAGCTTTGCCTACTGGTATTGCAAATTGCAGAACTTGTCTCTGTTTCATATTTGCAGGCACTTTTTGTGGCATTTCCCCCTCCCCCCCATTAGTATCTTTATTCCATCTACTGATGAAATGTGGGTATTCCTTCATGTCAATTTCAAGTACTATTCCCTATGGTTAGACATTAATCCTTATTTCACTGTTTATTAATCTTAGTGATTCCATCGCAGAGCATTGTAATTGCAGATATAGATGAAATGTAAGGGAAGGGAAATAATATTTAGTTTTGATCTCATCATAAGACATAATAGTTTCACCTCCAAGCAATTGGTTCATTGACCTGATTCTGGCCACATTTCAGTCTTTAAAGTCCCATAGAACTCTGGATTACTCACAATTGAGGACAATGGGGATGGACGTGAAACCTTGAAACCTTATGTGGGATCTCTAGAGTCACTCTTTTAAATGAATAACTGTAGATATTAGAGGGTCTCCACTACTTTGGTATCCATGCGACTACATTCAGTCCCACATCAGTGCATTCTGGTTGCTGTCTTTGGGCCAACACTCATCTTAACTTCAATGCATCCAATTTACTAGTCATCTCAGCTGACATGCCTGAAAGTATAATAAAGCTGGGAGAGAGGGTTGTCTCTTCTTTTCTTATTCATAGATTCATAGATTCTAGGACTGGAAGGGACCTCGAGAGGTCATCGAGTCCAGTCCCCTGCCCTCATGGCAGGACCAAATACTATCTAGACCATCCCTGATACAAATTTATCTAACCTACTCTTAAATATCTCCAGAGATGGAGATTCCACAACCTCCTTCCAGTGTTTAACCACCCTGACAGTTAGGAACTTTTTCCTAATGTCTAACCTAAACCTCCCTTGCTGCAGTTTAAGCCCATTGCTTCTTGTTCTATCCTTAGAGACTAAGGTGAACAAGTTTTCTCCCTCCTCCTTATGACACCCTTTTAGATAGCTGAAAACTGCTATCATGTCCCCTCTCAGTCTTCTCTTTTCCAAACTAAACAAACCCAATTCTTTCAGCCTTCCTTCATAGGTCATGTTCTCAAGACCTTTAATCATTCTTGTTGCTCTTCTCTGGACCCTCTCCAATTTCTCCACATCTTTCTTGAAATGCGGTGCCCAGAACTGGACACAATACTCCAGTTGAGGCCTAACCAGCGCAGAGTAGAGCGGAAGAATGACTTCTTGTGTCTTGCTCACAACACACCTGTTAATACATCCCAGAATCACGTTTGCTTTTTTTGCAACAGCATCACACTGTTGACTCATATTTAGCTTGTGGTCCACTATAACCCCTAGATCCCTTTCTGCCTAACTCCTTCCTAGAAAGTCTCTTCCCATTCTGTATGTGTGAAACTGATTTTTCCTTCCTAAGTGGAGCATTTGTCTTTGTTAAACTTCATCCTGTTTACCTCAGACCATTTCTCCAATTTGTTGCATAGGTTGAGATAGCTGTTGCCAACCTTGCAATTGTTTCTCTGAAACCATAATTGGTATTGAATTACTCATATACCTTACTGGATTCTAAATTAACTATCAACTCAGGAAAGAGATCTGGGCCTTGTTGTGCACACTGAAGACTTCTGCTCAGTGTGTTGCAATGTCAAGAAAGCAAATGAATGTTAGGGTACATATATAGGAATGGGGATGGAGAACGTATACTATTATATAAATCAGCAATCTCATCTAGAATATATTCAGTTCTGGTGAATCTTTCGTATATATATATATATATATATATATATAGTGGGGGTTCAGCAACAGGCAAGGAGAATGACAAATTCTTATGTGAAGAGTGAAAAAAATTAAGAAAGTTTATCAGCATAATGCCAACAACAAAACTATTTTGGGGGAGCGTATTCACACTTGACTGCTTGTGCTGATGCATTGTGTCCACATGCCATCGAAATGCATTAGTGAAAAGCATTTTCCACTGTTGGTAGGCATTACAGTGTCCTCCACATCACCTTCAGATGCACTGCCTTGTTAGAAATGGTCATTGTGTATTGTGGGCCTCTCAGGGAATTGGGCGCATGGGGTGAAGAGCCCACATTTCCTTCTGTTCTCTCAGCTGCTGTTGCACGCCATTTACGAACTGTCTGCTGCAACCATAGATGTGGCACAGAGGAACATAGCTCTGTTCTCTATTGTAATAGAGGCAATAGCAAGCCTCATAGCACAAAAACAACACAATGAAAGTTTTCCTTGCAGTGTAGAAGCATGGCAATTGCATATGGAAGCATGAAACCCAGACCATTATTGAATGGTAGGAAATCAATTTAATGTTGGAAAAATCAAGTTGGGTCAGTCATTAGCAAGGTATGCAAAGCAGTAGTGTGTCCTGCTGCTCAGATTAATCAGGCTAGGCAATGTGCAGGAAATAATTGTAAGGGAACGTTAATCTGTATTACACCGTTCAGCCATGATGTGGCACTGTGTGTAAAATATCTTATTTAAATGAACCTCAGCCATAGCTGGCAGAGCATCAGAGGATCTTATGATGAACACACCTGGTGTATATAAGCAAGTGCTGGGACTGGTCCATATCTAGTACAGAAGAACATGACAATAATCAACGGATTCAGTGAGCTGGACTTCCCAAACTGCTAGGGCAATAGCACAATGGGATCCTGATCTATTGGGTTTCTATGCACTATGGTAATAAACAATGTCCCCATTCTGTGTACTCCTCCATCCCCAGGCGCGGGGGTACTTCCTGATGGTTATGTTGGCCTTTTTATATATCCCCATGGTTGCATACCTGACAAATACTGTCTGCTCTGGAAAAGTCCACACTACATGCATTTTTAGAAATACTGCATTTCTTCCCAAGGTGAAAGCACTTTCCCCCTCCTTTTAGTTGACATGCTTAGAAACCCCATCTTGGTTGTTGGTGACAGTGCCTAGCCTTTATTTCCCTGGATCACACACTGGTACACCTTTCCATGCTTCTGGGCTGCTTAAGTACTGCCTGGAGCAATTGCAGAATGACCATGGAGTGTTCCTTTGGGAGACTGGAGGGCAGGTGGAATGTTCTGTGAGATCACAACATCAGTGAGGAAAACCTTCCTTGCTATATAGTATCTGTGAGACCAAGAGCGAGCCCCTATTTTTAGGATGTATGTATGAGGTGGACAGGCTCTCTGCTCAGTTCAAACATCCGGAAAGTGATGGCCCTAGAGGTCTCATCTGATGGTCATGGGAACATCTTATCATGGTGGGCTGGCCTAAGCATCTTTGACTCAGTGTCCAGGCAAAGCTTAAATATTACTTGCTGAAATAATTGTGAAAGGGTGCCCATGCACTAGAAAATTGTGCTTAAAAATTAACAGGCTGTTCTGCCAGTATCCCATGGCACCATAAATGGATTTTGGTGATTGTGCATAGTGGTGTTTGTTTGGCTCTGTGTTGTCCCCAGCCATGCTGCACCATGCTTTTTAACATTCAATGTGTCTCCCTTCTGTGCCAGCTGTAACCCATGCACATGCTGTGTGCATGCACAGTACATGCTGCCTTTTCAAAGTGAATACAATGCCTCCAGCTCAATGATTGCAATGCTACAGCAACTGTAGAAGGAAATGTATATTGTGTGATCTTGAATTTGTAAACTGAAGTGTAGCATGTTTCTATTAATGATTTATGGTGTCTTGCCAAGCTGTCTGTAATGCCTTAAAAGCACGGCTATTAAACAACATGTAAGGACATATGTGTGTTCCCCTATGATGTCAACTATATTAAACCATTGTGACAAAGTTCCTCCTCTATCTTGGTGGGTCCTGCGCTTATTGGCAGATTTGCTTGCCTCAGAGATTCACCATGTGGGTTGGGGAACAGCCCAGAGACCTTCCCCACAGTCCAGGTCAATTGGGAGGTTTGGGGGGAACCGGGGCCTGCCCTCTACTCCGGGTTCCAGCCCAGGGCCCTGTGGACTGCAGCTATCTATAGTGCCTCCTGTAACAGCTGCATGACAGCTACAACTCCCGGGGCTACTTCCCCATGGCCTCCTCCAAACACCTTCCTTAGTCTCACCACAGGCCCTTCCTGCTGGTGTCTGATAATGCTTGTGCTCCTCAGTCCCCCAGCAGCACTCCCTCTCAGCTCCTTGTGCCTCTTGCTCCCAACTCCTCACACTCACACCACAAACTGAAGTGAGCTCCTTTTTAAAACCCAGGTGCCTTGATTAGCCTGCCTTAATTGATTCTAGCAGCTTCTTAATTGGCTCCAGGTGTCCTAATTAGCCTGCCTGCCTTAACTGGTTCTAGCAGGTTCCTGATTACTCTAGTGTAGCCCCTGTTCTGGTCACGCAGGGAACAGAAAACTACTCATCCAGTGGCCAGTATATTTGCCCTCTAACAGACTCCTGTACCCCACTGGTCTGGGTCTGTCACACCATTTATTAGTGTTGCCTCAGTTGAGGTGCTATACACTTGCTTAGTGCTAATATTGATACAGTTATGGCCTCTGCAATTAAAAAAAAAAGCTGTTTACAAATTTTTTTCTGCACAGACAACAGGATGGGGGAAAGGAGAGGTTTTAATAAGGTGAGTATGAGATCTGGGTTTATGCTTGCCTCCTAACGTCAACAGAGGAAAGGGGCAGGTTGGTGTGGATGTGAAAACATGCACCATAAAGTATTTTCAGACCTATTGGGGAGAAAGAGGGTAGTGTTAGATGCCATCTCTCCCACAGCAAAGCCAGCATACAGGAGTATATTTGCCAAGACTTTGGGCAGATCAGCCTACAACAGGGTTTATTTAAGGAGCATTAATGATCACTTCCATCTACCAAAGTCTCTCTCCTCCAGGGCTACCATGGGCTAACATGAGACATTCACAATGAAAGGCAAGGGGCCAGCTGCATCCCATGCCAAAACACTTCTTCCTCATGCATCTCTCTGGGGAGAAGAGTGCCTTCCTCTCCTTCAGATGTGAAGTGTACACAGTAATTACAGATATGGTGGTAGGGTCCCTGCTGCATTTAACATTGAACTTGGTATAAAAGATGCAGGAACCCTTGAACTCCTCATTCTCCTTCACCTTTTGCTGCCCTTGCCTCAGTTCCATTTACACCATCTTGGGCCTCCTCGCAAGAGTATCAGGGTTCTGCCATCTCCTTCAAGTTGCTATATTCTTATATCTCTCCAAGTACCCTAGTTGGGCCTGGACACACTTCTCTCCCGCCCCTGTACAAGGAAAACAAGCACTGCTCCAAACTAGGCAGCAGCACAAGAGTAAGGAGCCATCTTTGCATCAAAAAGGTAGCAGGTACCAGGAACTGATGTGGTTGTGAAGACAAGGCTGGCCATGAAAAGAGCTGGAGTACCGGTCCCTGTGAGACCTGTACAACAGTGTTCAAAAGTGCTACCTAATCAGTCACTCCTGAAGGGAATGTTACACCATGAAGGATTGCTTGGACCAGTACACATATGCCCATAGTGCCACTGTGCCAACAATAACAGGAAACAACTATGGTGGAAGTGGAGAGTTTTCTTGATATGAGACAAAATTAAGTGGTATAAATTTTATTTAGGTTTTAAAAATATATTTTTATACCTACCAAGTTATTTTGGTAATTGCTATAACTTGTGTTGGTTTTTTTTGGTGGGCAATCTAGAAGCCAAACTTATTAATACTCCCCTTATTACTGCTGCTGCAATCCTGAAACAGATCAATATTTAAAGTATTTCCTTTTCAATATTCACCCCCACTTAGGGTTCTTGCATCAAGAAATTAATGCTGCAGTTCATTTAATAGGGCCACACAAACCAACGATTTCAAACCTGGCTGTCTAAAGTTAGGCTCTTAAATATACATGGGCTGATTTTCAAAGGTGATGAGTAGCAGCATTGCCTAGGACTACAGAGGAATTCATGGATGTGCAGGCCTTCAAATCAGGCCATAGATTTAAATGCCTAGATATGGAGTTAAGAATCTAAATTCAAACAGGCAAGGTTGAAAGTTTTGGCCACAATCTTGCATGGGGGCACAGTGAGTGTAATATTGCTGATAACGGAACACAATTTAATCTAATATATAATTGATGTAATTGTAGTCTCCCTGTATTGAGTCAATTATAAATTAAATTAAATGGCTTTTACTAGCACCATTATCTTAACTTTCCCATCAGATAATGTAGTGTAGGGTTTAACAAATCTCAAAAAGTTGCATACAAATATGTATTTTGCCCTAGATTTTGGCATACAATGAGCTCAGTATAATCTCACTTCTACTCTTACCCCACATGTTTTTTTAAGTAAAAAGAATATTTTATCTTTCAGTTCTCTCTAAAACAAAGGGGATGGGTAGCTTTTAGACACTCCCTTTCATTTAGAGGGCCATGAAGAACAATATGCCTTGTTTAACCAGTTCTCCCTGATTTCTTGTAACATCAGGATACATCTCTGTTATGGACAAGTAATCAAGAGCAGATCTCAAATTCATTCAGGTCTTACTCTCACTTATGCTATTAAGCCTTTTCCATTTGATATGCTAATTCCCAAATAAATCAGTGAGGATTATATTTCAATATTAACCCTAATACCAGTATTATAAGCCCATATTATCCTCACCTCTACACCTTTGTTTTTATTTACATAAAAATTCCAGAATTATATATTGACTATTCATCGTTTTAATCAGTATCCATTATGGTTTTTACATCACAACATAGATGGAGCTTCACAATTAGAACTTTAAAGGTTTAAACCTAAGGGAATTTCCCTACCAACAAAACAAAGATGTGGTCTCAGTTCATTCTACCCAATTCTTCAGTATCTTGGCATTGTGGAGCTTTTTGTCCTTATTTGTTAGGTTTCACCAGCTGCCAGTGCTTCATTGTTGTTTCTTGTAAGCCTATGTCCAGAGACATCTGGAATGTTTCTTTGTTGCTAGAGCTTGGTATCAGTTTCAGGATTTTTCTCCTGAAATATAAGGTAGTATCTGAAAGGCTAGAATGAAATTCCCAGCAGTAAAGGATTACAGATCCTTTCAAGACCCTTTTTATTTAAACTACCTCAAAGTACCTAGAGTGTAGGCAGACAGATCTTTATAAGCGTATATTGTTTCCTAGAAAAAAAAAAAAAAAAAAAAAAAGCCTTTAGGTCAGTCATCCAGCTTTTCTCATGATGACCTCTTTCTGATGATAGCAGTACAGCCTCACTATGAAGTCTCTTGCCATTGTTCTATCCTCTCCCGAGGTTAGCAATGTCACTTACAATCTCATCTGCTCTCTGCCAGTTAAACTCAATGGGATTACCACAGAAGAACCTTTAATTCCCATTGCTCTTTCTTTAAATCCAGTTTTGCTTTCGCCTACTACTTTGAAGATCAGTTCCAACTGCAGTGTTTTCCTGCTCCTGTCTCCATGACAGACTTGGAAGGTAGAGTTTCCAACTTTTATTTATATAAAATATTTGGGAATTAATATCAGTCCTCATGGCTTTAAAACTCTGCCAAGCAATTTATCTTTTGTTAGCATGTTCTTTTCCCAATCCAGGCTTGCTTTGGGTGTCCTGGTAGCCACGCTGTCTTCTCCACTTGCAGGTGAGAAGCTCTGAGTTCACAAGAGTAGGTTTTTTTAGAAAGCAACTTCTCAATTTTGAATTTATTTCAGGAGTAGATAAAAGAAGGCTTACTTTTTGTAGAGAAAGAAGGGGATTTTTCTCTTCGAAATCAGCTGAGGCAATCCTAGCCCATGGATATCACATGGAAGGCTTTCTTGCACTTAGAATGTTCACTGCTACAATGCAAATTTTACTTTAAAAAAGTTTTCCTTCAAACTTTGCTCCTAGAATAACACCTCGTGTTACTGTAAGTTTAGTTACAATAAAAGTTTTACAAACCCACTGAAAAGATGACAATTGATTTCCAAAGTTTGAGTGGAACACTAACAACTTAAAAGGACAAAAACTTGTAAACCATAGGCTCAGGTGGTATTTTTAATATGAAGAGACTTATTTAGAACTTCAGAATAAGCATTCTTGTTCCTCCATTTATTTTGAGAAATACAAAACATGAAAATTAGTTTACAGTTCTGGCACAAAAGCTTTTAAAGCAATAAACTGGAGATGGGATAGGTTTTAAAAAAACAGCCATAAACATTGTTACCATTTAAAAGTGCCTAGAGTGTTTCACAGCAAACTAACATGTAATTTACATATTTCCTTCTTAGTAAATATTAAACCTACTTAAATTGCACATAAACCAGAATTTTAATTAGAAAAGTATACTGTACAATAAGTCTAACATTAAAGCAGTAACTAGAAACTAAATGAAATGTAAGAGAAACATTTTGGCTCAACTATCAAAACTTAAATTGAATGTTTAAAAGAATTCAAAAAAGTCATAACATTTGAGTCTGGTTATAGCATCGATTACATATTGTTAATTTGACAAAAGAGTGGTAAAGAGAGTGTTTTGTTTTAAATTCTTCAGAGATCTGTGGCTCTACTGAAAAAAATTAGATGCGAGTACCTTGATTAAATTTAGCTGACGACAATCTGTAGGCTGTCAGTAATCTTTTCCACAAGATTACAAAGTATTCTTGTTTTTAGCTCTCTCCTGATGTTTACAGCTTTATGGTAAGCCTTATTAGAATCCCTTAGCTCTGATTATTTCCAGATTAGGCTCTTTTGTCAAAAGTAATGAACAACCGCAAAATCCTAATGTATATGAAAGTGTCAATTAGTTAACTAAATGCACTAGCTTGCACCAACAAAACTATGACATTTAAAGATCAAATTCTTTACTTACCTGGTTCACACTACTAAAATAGATATAGGGTTAAATCTGCAAAGCCTTACTTAGCTATGGTTGTAACCCTGCAATGTAGATGCAGACTATGGTGACGGAAGGGTTTCTTTCATTACTGTAGGATCTCCACCTCCCCTAGCAATGACAGCTAGATAGATGGAAGCATTTTTAGATCTATCTACATTTAGGGGTTAGGTTGGCATAACTACAAACACTCAGGGATGTGGCTTTTTCACACACCTGTTTGTCGACCTAAGTTTTAAGTGTAGACTAGGCCATAGTCAATGGGACTACTTACAACGTGCAAAGTTAAGCAAATGCACATCTCTCTGCAGGATTTTGGCCATGGTATGTTAGATAAGACTACTGAATTAATTTAAGTACAAACTTTAAGAGCAAGCATCAAACTTAATTTGGAATCTTCAACCAGCATTTTCAAAACTGGCTAGTGACTGGCTACCCAACTTATGATATTTTAAACAGGGCCCAATTTTCAGTTTGGGTACTCAGCAGTTTCTGAAAAAAACAGTCCTTGAGACTTAAAAGTTCACCCAGAAATTGAGGCACCCAGAGTCCCTTGTTGCTTTTGAAATCTTGGCCTTCAGGCTTTTGATACAAGTCAGAAACTTGATGTTATTTTTAGCATTTTGTCAGAACTCATTGACTTGGTATCTGGTTTGAACACTTTTATTTAATCTTATTCTTGATTTATATCAAGGTTTGGTATAATATACACACTAGTAAGATATATCAGAACTCATTGACTTGGTATCTGGTTTGAACACTTTTATTTAATCTTATTCTTGATTTATATCAAGGTTTGGTATAATATACACACTAGTAAGATATATCAGGTCCTGAGAGAATGGGCTGTGATGACTTTCAGTAAACAAAGCAAACAATGACTCTGGATGTTATTACAAATGCTCCATAATACACAATCCATAAAAAACAGCACAGAGCAACTAATGTATATGCAAAATAGTTTCTTCTGCTGTGAAACTCAGCTGTTTAGAATTGTAAGGATGCCTACTATGCTCAAATCTATGCATTCTTCTGATAATTAGAGGCATGCAAATTTTACATATTTAAAGAGGCACTCTGGTAGGTTGGCCCCCAAACATAGGCTTTGTGAAGAGCATTATAAAGCCTAGTATAAACACTCAGTCTCTTAATGAGAAACTGTTTAGATGGTCAGTTTGAATACTCCCCTATAGGGTTTACATAGCAAACATTGCAGCACTGTGCTAGTGCAAAAAAACCCAGTAAGTTAAACTAATTGCACGGGGGGGAGGGGTAATAGTATCAATGAGGAGTTAAGTTTTTGAAGTTATTCCAGTTAATGCAAGATAAGAAAAAATATTTTAGCATATAGTGTCCCATTAAACCATTCCTTAGATGAGGCATATAGAAGACTAAGAAACAGTATCAATTTCACCCAATATTTGATTAAAATTTATTCCTGTAGAGGAAGTGAGCATGACAAATTTTACCAGTTAAGGTTTAAACTTTAAAATATGGATTGAGACTAGGAAAACCTGACATCTAAAAATGTAGGAGTGCTAACAAATATTAAAGATTCAGCTTTTGCAAAAGAAGACTTATAGGCACTTACTGTAGTAGTCCAACTGAACAATAGATCACAATCTCTTTATGCTATCATTGTTATGAACTAAGCATTTTCAGTGTTAGAAACTTAAAACGGTTAGAAAATATTGGGTTCAGTGTAGTCTGGCACAGATGTGAAGCAGTCTTGATTCATATGTGCATCTAATAAAAAGCAAAAGAGTGGAGTGTATTTTTAAACCAGACCTTGTCATCCTAACAAGTATACTCACATCCAGGGATAAATTAACCTGGAATGCCATTTTGACCCTCCTGAAAGCTACATTCCTGCTACTGGAAGAGCCTAGCATTTTAAATTAACATTTTAATTACAACCCATTCTATTAACTACTTGTTTGGCTCATCATTTGCAGTTTTTAAAAATGTGCATAATGGCAACATTAAGCTACCTTTACTGTCAGTTGAGCTGAGGAGAGAAAAGGGAATAAATTAGAAGAAGATTATACATCAATTTAAAATTAGATTGTGGCTTTCAGCAATTTTAAACTACTTGTTGTTCTAATGGTTTGATTTGTTTAGAAGGTATTTCAGAAGGCCAAAAAAAAATATCTCCCAGCATTTCTCAGTGGAGAATGGGTTCTTCATCTCCCTTTAGAAGAGTATGTAGCTACTAAAGCATATCTCAACTACTCCCACACTGAGAAGCTTTGGATCATATAGGTATGGTTCTCCCACCTAACAATCCCACAGCCATAGTAGTGCATGATGAAAGCCACGGATAAGTCAGTAAATCGGTAAACAGACAATGGGGAAAGTAATCAGAACATTCAAAGTTAAAATATGGTTGTGGAAATCTATTAGGAGCCTAAACTCTCTTCAAGGAGAGTTCAAACTTCTTAGGTTCAATGTGTGATGGTACTTACCCTTATCTCTGAACACACCATCAAAGAAAGAAAACTTAAGTATTTGTCCAGAATTACCAGCAAATAACCCACTTTGAAATTTTACTCTTCACACTTACAGTCTCTAGATTCACAAATGTTTCTCCAACTCACACCAATGAAAAAAACTAGTCTTCATTCATATTTTTGCATAGTTTTGGTATTTCCTGGGGTTGTACTTTTGTTCTCTATTTCCATTTCAAAGGAACTCATCTGTCACATATCCAAGCATTTAAATGAAAGTCTTCAGGTGAGAAACTAAGTCCCATTTAGCAGCAAGCTGTCCAAAAGTAACATTCTTCTGATTCAGTGAGTAAAGATTATTTAGTTTTATCTGTACTTTCAGATTTTTCCCTTTGTATCATGCATCGACGAACTATGCTGTCAAAACTTCCTAGGTAAAACAAACCAATGATGCGAAAAATGCCCATGCAAACAACCTGCAAGCAAAGAGAAAGAACTTCAGCTATTTCAACTTTTTTTTTTTTATTATAGTCTATACAACATGACTGTTTTTACTTAATAAGTGAACACAGCCTCACGCAGGTAAGCAATATAAATTCAGTGAATGAATAAAAGTTTACTGGAGACTTTTCTTGGACAAATTAGTTAACTTATCTATGCCACAAAATTCCATATCTGTACAATATCCTCTCACCTCATGGAGGTGAAGGATCAAGGTTTGTAAAGTATTTGAAAATGTAAAGTATGACTAAATCTTTGTGAATAAATATGGTTAAAAATTACAGCCTCTCCAGATCTTACCTGCTGAAGACCTTCAGTAATAGTAGTGACAGGTGACATTCCACTGGTCAGTATTGATAACATGTAACCATCTGAGCCCATAAAACTGTTAAAGTTTCCTTGCTGGGAAAGAGGGGAAATTAAAACAAACAAACAAAAAGGTTACCAAATTGCAAAATTCTCTTTTAATTGTTTGAAAGTAATATTATGAAACAGATTGGTTAGTTTAAGGCTCATGCTGTCCTTCCATTCCCCTTAATTCAATGGGGACAAGTACTGTGAAGTAAAGTGATACCAAAAGAAATGTAAGAATTAATAAAAAAAAAAAAAAAACACATTATTTTAAAAAAGTGTTAGAGAATCTGAAGAGAATGAAATACTGCTTGTTCCTTATCAAGGTTAGCTTGCTGAAGGTAGATGCTATTTATTTGGTACTTCATTTAAAGTGGGGTTAGAGACTTATTCCTTCACCTGCACAGTATGTGTCAAAATGAGCAACAGTTTTTAGGTACATGTGGAAAATATACCAGCTTTACTTTATGTTGGGTGATAGTGACCCAAAACACATTTTTGTTTTGAGCTGTAGATTGCTTAAGTACCTGAATAAGGTGTTCAAAATCAAAGTGCACATGGAAGGTTGAACAAATCCAAGGGTTAATGACTAAGGGCAAGAGCCATCTTTTTTCATATGTATGCACGCATAACTGGGCACCCACACCCTCACCCATCATCCAGCACAATGGGGATCTGATTCCCGAACGTGGTCTCTAAGTGCTAGAAATACAGTAGAACCTCAGTTACAAACACCCGGAGACTGGTGTTCATAACTCTGAACAAAATGTTATGGTTTTTCTTTCAAAAGTTTACAACTGAACATTGGCTTAATACAGCTTTGAACCTTTACTATGCAGAAGAAAAATGCTGCTTTCCCGTTCTTTTTTTTAGTAGTTTACGTTTAACACAGTACTGTATTTGCATTTTTTTTTGGTCTCTGCTGCTGCCCGACTGTGTACTTCCAGTTCCAAAGAAGGCGTATGGTTGACTGGTCAGTATGTAAATCTGGTGTTCGTAACTCTGAGGTTCTACTGTACAAACGTGAAATTAAGCATGCAGAAAAAGATTTAACATTAGCTAGAAGATACAGCCTTCTCAAGTAAGTGTGAGTAGACCTGTCCACCTAGCAGTCTTTAATTGGTATGATTTGTTTTTACATATGGCACATTATGAAAAATGGTATTTGGCTTCCATGAACAAGAATTTCTCATTCAACAAAATAGTGAAATTGTCCCCAAGAACATTGCTGCACAGATAACTATTGCAAATTTTCTTAATTTTCAGGCAGCCCCCTGGTGAAAATACTGGGAAAATGGAAAATAAGTATTTACTTCTTATTATCATTGTTACTCTGGATAACCCTTATGCACGTAACAGAAAGATAGCTACCTGTCATGATAAATAAATAAAAGGGAGGGGGTCAAATTATTTTTTTGGACATGTTTGGACATTCTGAAACAGTGTTCTGTACTGCATTCTCTTGGCCATAGGGTTTACTTTTTTATGTTATCTGGAAATAGCCAAGAACAACTATACAGCATGTGGGTGAAGACTCAAAAAAACCCAAACACACACTTGGTGAAGGTTTAGGTCAAGTTTTTAAAGTAAGAAAGGGATAGCCCCGCCCTGTCTAGGGCTATAAATTATACTATTGGGTTGCAGTTGTCAGTCAGACCATATAAATAAATTAAGAACTGAAACAAAATTTGACAGTATGTGGCTGCAAACAAACGTGATGACACTTTATTTTCATGACGTGCTTTAAGGCACTCCCCCAATGTCATTTCTCTTTGTGCTTTAAAAATGAAGATTCTATAGCACAAGATCTCTGAGAATAAAGAGGTGCTGGAAAGGCTGATGTCTCCATTGCTACAACCAGTGGGATTTTCTGCACTATGATTATTCACAAATCAAATACTCACACACACTAGAATACTATGAATTTTTGTATAGTTATTTCAGTGTCAACTGATCTCGACCAGAGAAATTAAAGGCTTTCTTGGATCTTTTATAGGCACTAGGCAAGTAACCTTTTACTAACCATTTGATGCCTGGAGAACATCTTTAATATTTTAAACATTCATAATTTTTGTTTGTGTTTATTCTGACATGACATTGCTGCATTTTGTTTTGTCTTAAGAGTAGACGCTCCAAAGACATGTTAGCTCCAAGAGATTAAATGAAAGATGTTTGGGGGCAGGGTGACGAAAGGGAAATAAAGAAATGCTAAAGAATAACATTCCTGTACAAAAAATACAAGTAACATTCCATGCAGAAGAAATGTTTTTATACTTAACAATTCTTATTTACATCTTTAAACAAGTACTTCATGCAATCATTTCCCATCCTATGCCTCCCCTCAAAGACCCTATTTTAAAAATTACTTACTATGGCATCTTTAACAATAACTCTGGCAACCTGTTCTGCTTGGCAAACAGATGAGGCTTCTGAAATTAGTTTAGTCTCTAAAGGCTTTAAAAGAAGATACAGAAGTATTATTATAAATTTGATTATATTGACAACACAGAGAAGACAAAAAATACTCTGTTACCATTATTTCTTGTGTCATGTAATTTACTTGTCTTTGGCTTTAAGTCAGTAGTCTCCAACCTTTTTACACACAAGATCACTTTTTGAATTTAAGTGCAACTCAGGATCTATCCCGCCCCTTTACTGAGGTCCCACCCTTTCCGAGACCCCACCCACTCCATCCCTCCATCACTTGCTCTCTCCCACCCTCACTCACTTTCACCTCGAGGCACATATAACTTGGCATCTATCATTTAGATCTCTTCTAATCTAACAGGTCTGTTAAAAGAGCAAAAACAAACAAGAGTCTGGCATGCCTAGCTCTCAGGCAGATGGGCAATTTTATATCTCAAGCATACTGCTCTGAGAATTGCCGCTGAAGTTTAAGCGGCCAAGACTGAAAACTCCAATACAGAAACTGTTTAGTGTAACATTGAGGTTGCACAGTCAAAACTTCAAGAGCATGAAATACCTTGTTAAGATCATATACACGAACTCCATTGTGCATTTCCATTATAAGAGAATCTTTAGTTGCATCACAACAGCCTATTCCAGATTAATAAACAACTTTAACACAAGAACTCCAGGCCTGTAGTGCTCAAGTGCTCTGTAAGAAGTTAACTATACATTTAAATTAGCTGGCATGTGCACATAAAATGCATTTAACTACATGCACAGCTATAGAGATTAGCAAAGATTCAGGGTGGATAATTTTTTTTTTTTAAATCAGATTTTTTTAAATTTAAATACGAGGCATTATTTTTTAAAATAAACCTGTTCAAAATTTAATGTCAAATTATGACTTCCTATATTAAGTCCTAAATTTACTGTAAACTTTAAATATAGAAACAAAAAAGTTGATTCAATGAGCCTTCCTCAAATTTTAATGATTTAAAGGGGGTGGCTTTTTTAATTCTATAAAAAAAAATCACTAGGAAAAAACATCTTTACTTTTGAGGTCATCTCAAGCTTTGGAAACATCACAATGCCACATACCACATTAAAAATTAATATTACTTTCAGCCTTTACAATGAAGCTGCTGTTTTACATTTTTCCAGATAGAAGTACTTCCACAGATTCTGTTGTGCAGAAAAGGTTTGGATTACTTTTGGTTTCAATTTAGCTATCAGGTGCAGAGAATATTTTCTTCATTTGGACTAGTTTATTCAAAGTTGAGAAATTGACTGGGAACAAAAACAACCAACCAGGAGAGGATGAGATCTATAAATTTTAAAGTTTTGAAGAACATAGGGGCCAGATTTTCAAAGGTATTTAGTCATCTAAAGATTGAGATTTCCAAAAGTTCATAAGGAGACTAGGCACTTAACAGCCATTAATTTCAATTTGCAGTGTTGCTGTAGCTGTGTTGGTCCCCCAGTATAGAGAGGGAAGGTGGGAGAGGTGATGTCTTTTAGTGACCAACTGCTTGTGGAAAGGATCTCAGGTCTCAGGAAGAGCTCTGTGAAGCTTGAAAGCTTGTCCCTTCCATCAACTGCAGGTGATCCAATAAAAGACATTACATCTCACCCGCCTTGTGTCTCTCAATCTCTCTGGGAGGTAGGTATTCAATCAGTTTGGGCACTTCTGAATATCTGGCCCATTGTGATCAGAAAAATCTGTTAATTCACTAGCTACAGTTAATATTTCCTTTGTTTAACAAAGCAGTTGTAAATGCAAACGACTTTTGAAACACAAGCTGTAAGTATCCAGCACATTTAAGGTAGTTTTATTTAAAAAACCTTTTAAAACGCTGGTTTTGTACATTTAATTAAATTCCCACTCCATCCAAATGCAGTTTGACACCAATCCTTAGTTTATAAAAAACTAACGAACAAACAAACCCCCTCTTCCCCCCCCCCCGACAAAAACATAAAAATTAAGAATCTAAATAAGTGTATGTTAAGCTACATACCGGTAATTACTTATCTAAGTTTGCATAAATATATTGTACCCTCTTGATTAGCAAAGCGTGCCATATTTAGCATAAGCTATATTTGGTCAAAAATCAATGTTTTAATGACTATACCAACCAGGGAGAATGAACTACTCATTTGGAAAATAACCAAAATATTAATATCAATTATTTAAATTATTAAAATTTGATTTAAACTGCTTTGATTAAAATCAATTCACCCTGCAAAGACTACTGTACACATTCTACACAATTGTCACAT
The DNA here is from genome assembly GCF_013100865.1 of Trachemys scripta elegans. Classification (NCBI taxonomy): domain Eukaryota; kingdom Metazoa; phylum Chordata; order Testudines; family Emydidae; genus Trachemys; species Trachemys scripta. The sequence goes on from NC_048299.1 coordinate 162,802,829, forward strand.
ACTCATCACAACTTCATAAACCGAACCCAAATTTCTCCCAGTCCCATGAAGTACGTAACTACTTTCCACAAATTTCAAACGATTACCATTTTTGCTGAACCCAGACAGACGTCTGCTCCTGCACAGATGTACATTCTAACTCAAGAATAGCAGAAAGGGTTTTGCTCAAACATTAAAGATTCAGCTGTAGTCAAATACGAAACAAAAGGTGAATGTAAAGTTCTGAACATTAAGAAACAGGATGGGAGTGTCAGTGGCATCACGATTTTGCAAATTCAGTAAAAGGAGTAGTGACTATCTGATTCTTTAAAAAACGTTTGTGATGTCAGCATTTAAGATTCTCAATCTTTGTTTGGTTACTTTTGTTTAACATGCATACCAAGGCCCGAGAAATATTTTAAGATACATAAGTATCTTCAACTACAAGTTGTGAAAAATCTCAGTGTTAATTTAAAACAGCATAGAAAATAAAGTCCAGTAGGAAGGAAGATACTCTATTTCCAAATATATAGCAAAGTATGCAAACTAGGGCTGTCAAACGATTAAAAAAATAATCAAAATTAATCACAAAAAATAATTGCAATTAAATTAATTATTAAAATAGTTGCAATTAATCGCAGTTTTAAGAAACAAAATAATAACAATAGAACACCAATTTAAATGTATAATAAATATTTTGGATGTTTTTCTATATTTTCAAATATATTGATTTCAATTACAACACAATACAAAGTGTACAGTGCTCACTATTTTTAATCACAAATATTTGCAAGATAAAAGAAAAAACAAAAGAAATAGTATTTAATTCACCTCATACAAGTACTGTAGTGCATTTAAAAACAAACAAACAAACAAAAAAAAAACCACACAACTTCACTCAAAACAAAACTTTAGAGCCTACAAATCCATTCAGTCCTACTTCTTGTTCAACCAATCACTAAGACACACAAGTTTATTTACATTTAGGGGAGATAGCGCCCGCTTCTTATTTACAATGTCACCTGAAAGTGAGAACAGGCATTCATATGGCACAGTTGTAGATGGTGTTGCAAGGTATTTACGTGTCAGATATGCTAAACATTCGTATGCCCCTTCATGCTTCGACCATCATTCCAGAGGACATGCTTCCAATGCAGATGACACTCATTGAAAAAATGAGTTAAATACATTTTTGACTCAACTCCTTGGGGGAGAATTGTATGTCTCCTGCTCCGTGACTTTTACGTGCATTCTGCCATATATTTCGTGTTATTGCAGTCTCAGATGATGACCCAGAATATGTTCTATTTAAGAAGACTTTCACTGCTGATTTAACAATGCGCAAAGGGTTACCTAGCAGGTCTGCGTTCTTGGGGAACCAGGGCGCAGTACCCAGCCAATCTGACTCACAAAAGACCTTCCCGCCCCAGCTTGAACCAAAACCAATCAGAAGAAAGATTTACAAAAAACAATGAGAAGGCAGTGGGAGATGCACCTAAACCCCTAGGATAAGGGTGACAGGATTAAGGAAACTCCCCTAGCCTCATTTGCATCGAAGATAGGACAGGGAGACATCTCCATTGCCACACAGAATGGAGAACAGAGATTCCACGGCAAGAACCGTACGGAATTCTGGGACCAAAAAAGCAGGGAAGCACTGCATGATGGAGGAAAATCTCTGCTCCAGATGTTAATGAACCCATGCCTGCACACCCCAGCTCAGTAGTTATCAGACCAATTGTAGTAATAAATCCTTTATTGGAATCCAAAAGAGTGAAGCATTGCATTGTGAGCTCCCTCCAAGGAACACCGCCCATAGCCAGGAATGATCAGTTCCAATTGTCTAGCCCAGGGGTAGGCAACCTATGGCACGCGTGCTGCCTTCAGCACGCGAGCGGATTTTCAGCAGCACTCACACTGCCTGGGTCCTGGCCACCAGTCCAGGGGGAGGGAGGGGCTCTGCATTTTAATTTAATTTTAAATGAAGCTTCTTAAACATTTTAAAAACCTTATTTACTTTACATACAATAGTTTAGTTATATATTATAGGACTTATAGAAAGAGACCTTCTAAAAACGTTAAAATGTATTACTGGCACGTAAACCTTAAATCAGAGTCAATAAATGAAGACTTGGCACACCACTTCTGAAAGGTTGCCGACCCATGGTCTAGCCTGAACAAAACAACTTTGGTATACTCCCTGGAGCCATCAGTTTACACAAACAAATCTAGTGTTCTCCCTTGAACCATTGTTGTTTCCCTACAGAAACCCCTATCCATACTCAAAATCTGCATCAGTTCCATTGGGACTTCATCTTCTCCTGACTGATCGTGCTGGGGACTTTGCCTGTCTCCAGCACTCCGGACCCTCAGCTACCACCACCACCTGGGACCCCCGATCGATTTAAGCTTCACAGAGTGGTGAGAACCTGTCAGTCTCTCTTGCTCTCTCTCTCTCTCTGTATAGCTTTCTGACCCTGACTTGTGTGATCAGTTATAGTTTTCTAAACCTGACTTTTATAATCAAATTTAAGTTAGATTTAATATTATAACTATTTTGTTTGACTCCCTTATGGTTATTTCTCATCATGTTCCTATTACGCCTCTGGTGTTTAGGGCAATGACGAAGCTCCACCACTTCTGTCTGTTTCTGGCAAGTCTTTCAATGGTTCCTCAGCTGTGCCCCTGGTTTTTCAGCTCAGCTTCCATAGCTCTTCGCCATGTTGTTTTCGGGCGCCCTTATTTTCACTTGCCTTCAGGTGTCCATCTTATTGGTACTCTGGTGATGGAATCAGTTTCCATCCGAAGCACATGACTGATCCATCTCCAACGCCTCCTGGCAATGATGGTGCTCTGATCCTCTTAGCTGCACTGTATCAACAGATCTTGGTTGAGATTGTTCTGGGCCAAAAGATACCGAGGATTTTTCTGAGACAGGTTGTATGGAATGAAGACAGTTTGGACAGGTCATTGTGGAAGCAGAGAAGCATACTATCTCATTCCCCAGCATTATGCACTATAAAGTAGCGTTGAAAGTACGCAGCTCTGATACATCTTGCGTTTGGTTCTGGTGTCTTATTTTGATGATTTCCAGACTGTATTTAAGCTCCTGAAGGTGTTCTGGCTTTACTGATTTTGTTCTGTATGTCCTGGCTTGTTCCACCCCTGGCTGATTGTGCTGCCCAAGTAGGTGAATGTACTATGGTTATTACCTGGCAATAAATAACTTCAATGGTTAAGCTGGTTGCTTTTCTCCCACTTTCCCCCAGTGGGTGTTTTTGGCTTCCTCATTTGCTCTGCAGGAACACTCCTCGTACCTAAGCTAAAAAGATCCCTGCAGCACCCAAAAATCCTATGGGATTTGCTCATCAAGTGGGTTACTACCGGAACAATTGTAATGTGAAAGTGGGGATAAGGACGTGCTGAACCTGGGAAATATGAGGATGGCAGCTTGGAAGTGCTGCTCGACCCAGCCTGCTCAGGCGTACTCTATTCTGGTGCGGTGCCTATGGCAAATGAGGGTGACAGTTTGAAGGTGCTGTTCAACCCAGCTTGCTGAATCCAAGGGCCTACGAGGGTGACACTTCGGAAATGCTGCTTGTCCCAGCCTACTGAGTCCAAGGACATATGAAGGGCCAACTTGGGAGTGCTGATTAACCCGGTCCTCTCAGACGTGTGTGAGTGTGAGTGTGTGTGTGTGAGAGAGATTCTGGGGCCGGAAGAATCCAACCCTGGGGAATCTAGGTCCTGCAGAATAGCTCCATTGGGAGGGAACTTGCAGCAGAGAGAAGTAGAGCTCCGTATGAGAACACAAGTGACACAAGCAGTACATTGACAGAATTACAGAATATCCCTCCACCCCAAAAGAATAACCCTAATAAATGAGCATACCCCCAAATAACAGGCAAATCTGGTAACAAAAGAAGGTACCAATAAGATTGGTGCTTGACCCCAGGTTTAAAAATCTGAAGTGCCTTCCAAAAATCAGAGGGATGAGGTGTGGAACATGCTGTCAGAAGTCTTAAAAGAGCAATATTGATGTGGAAACTACATAACCCAAATCACCAAAATAGAAAAATCAACCTTCTGTTAGTGGCATCTGACACAGATGATGAAAATGAAGGGGCAATGGTCCACACTGTTTTGGATTGTTATCAAGCAGAACCTGCCTGTTCTTGCTTTCAGATGAAACTGTAAATAAGAAGCGGGTAGCATTATCTCCCATAAATGTAAACAAACTTGTTTGTCTTAACAATTGTCTAAACAAGAAGTAGGACTGAGTGTACTAGTCTCTAAAGTTTTACATTGTTTTGTTTTTTAGTGCAGTTAAGTAAAAAAATTTCTACATTTGTAAGTTGCACTTTCATGAAAAAGAGATTGCACTGCAGTATTTGTATGAGGTGGACTGAAATACTACTTGTTTTGTTTTTTTACAGTGCAATAAATAATAAAAAATAATATAAAATGAGCACTGTATATTTTGTATTCTGTATTGCAATTGAAATCAATATATCTGAAAATGTCGAAAAACTTCCAAAAATATTTATATTAAATTTAAATTGGTATTCTATTGTTGTTTTACAGTGTGTTCAAAACTGCAATTAATCATAACTATTTTTGCGTGTTAATTGCTTGAGTTAACTTCAATTGATAGTCCTAATGCAAATCTATTTGAACAGAGTGAGATAAGGAATAATGGAAAATTGCATATTTAAGGTGTAGCTGAAAATTTAGATTTTAGATGCCAAAAATGCAATAATTTACAATACTAAATGCACCAGAAAAACTTCAGTGTCTTTTTCTATTCCATTATAAACCATAGGGGGATTTTTTATTAAAACAATAAAATAAAGGTATTTTCTTGTAGTATTTGCAACCAAAACAATGAACATTATATGAGAAGTAAAATAGGCTATAAAAATTAGCTAAGTGACAGTAACATTAGGTGTTGAAACAAAAAATGCAGGATAGCATAGTGAAAAGAAATTTAAAGAGTTCTATCATTTATCTGCAGTGTTTTTTGTAACAGCTAAGTTTTTAAAATATAATCTTTCCCAAAAAAAGCTTAGAATGCACATTAAAGGACTGTCTTTTTGTGTATTTGCACAGCATCTAGCACAATGGGGCCCTAAACCTACCTAAGGCCTTTGGGCACTACTGCAATATAAATTGTTGGTTGTTTATTAAATGTGTGTGTGTGTGGTGGTGGTGGGAGGAAATCGAACTATTCCCTCTAACTTTAAGACACCCTACAATTACTCTGACTGTTCTTTGATCGTAAGGCTGTCCAATGTACAATGGAGAAAAAACAGGCACTCATGTCTTCTAGACCTAAAACAGCATATAAGCAAGGATTACATTAAGCATTTGGCCTTGATTTAAAATCCACAAATTAGGGAACATCTTTATTTAGTATTCCTTTAAAAGATACGTTCTTCTTCCAGTTAGCATAAAATTAGAGCAGAGTCTGATTTTTTTTTTTTTTTAAAACCATTAGCAGCTTCTCTCTGAATTCATTATTCATGAGCTAGAGCAGGGGTCTCAAACACGCGGCCCGCGGGCTGCGTGCAGCCCGTGGAGTTCTTTTGTGCGGCCCGCCAAGCTCCCCATGCCCCCCCGCCTATCCCGTGCCGCCGCGAGCCCTGTGCTGCTCCCTGAAGCGGCTGAACTACTGTATGTCCCTGCAGCCCCGGGCAGGGGGGGTGGGAGGCAAGTAGAGGGCTCTGTGCTCTTGCAGCTCCCATGGGCCGGGAACTGGGAACCGCGGCCAATGGGAGCTTTGGGGAAAGTACCTGGAGAAGCAGCAAGAGCAGCACATGGTGGGTGTGCGCTAACAGAGTCTGCGGATGACACAAAGCTGGGAAGTATTGCCAATACAGAGAAGGATATCAGACAGGAAGATCTGGATGACCATGTAAACAGGAGTAATAGTAATAGGATGAAATTTAATAGTGAAAAGTGCAAGGTTAGGGTTAGGGATTAATAACATGAATTTTTGTTATAAGCTGAGGACTCATCAGTTAGAATTAACAGACGAGGAGAAGGACCTTGGAGTATTGGTTGATCACAGGATGACTATGAGTGGCCAATGTGATATGGCTGTGAAAAAAGCTAATGCGGTCTTGGGATGCATTAGGCGAGGTATTTCCAGTAGAGATAAGGAGGTGTTAGTACCGTTATACAAGGCACTGGTGAGACCTCATCGGGAATAGTGTGCAGTTCTGGTCTCCCATGTTTAAGAAGGATGAATTCAAACTGGAACAGGTACAGAGAAGGGCTACTAGGATGAGCCGAGGAATGGAAAACCTGTTTTATGAGAGGAGACTCAAAGAGCTCAGCTTGTTTAGCCTAACCAAAAGAAGGCTGAGGGGGGATATGATTGCTCTCTATAAATACATCAGAGGGATAAATACCAGGGAGGGAGAGGAATTATTTAAGCTCAGTACTAATGTGGACACAAGAACAAATGGGTATAAACTGGCCATCAGGAAGTTTAGACTTGAAATTAGACAAAGGTTTCTAACCATCAGAGGAGTTAAGTTCTGGAACAGCCTTCAAAGGGGAGCAGTAGGGCAAAACACATATCTGGCTTCAAGACTAAGCTTGATAAGTTTATGGAGGCGATGGTAGGATGGGATAGTCAAAGATCAATTAATTGGCAAAATTAGGCTATTAGCAGTAAATATGCCCAATGGCCTGTGATGGGATGTTAGATGGGGTGGGATCTGAGTTACTTCAGAGAATCCTTGCCTGGGTGTTTGGCTGGTGAGTCTTGCCCACATGCTCAGGGTTTAGCTGATCGCCACATTTGGGGTCGGGAAGGAATTTTCCTCCAGGGCAGATTGGCAGAGCCCCTGGCAGTTTTTTGCCTTCCTCTGCAGCGCGGGGCATGGGCCACTTGTTGGAGGATTCTCTGCACCTTGAAGTCTTTAAACCATGATTTGAGGACTTCAATGGCTGAGACATAGGTTAGGGGTTTGTTGCAGGAGTGGGTGGGTGAGTTTCTGCGGCCTGAGTTGTGCAGGAGGTCAGACTAGACCAGGGGTCTCAAACTCAGATGACCATGAGGGCCACATGAGGACTAGTACATTGGCCCGAGGGCCGCATTTACTGACACCTCCCTCCCGCTGCCCTCGGCCCCGCCCCCACTCCACCCCTTCCACGAAGCCCCGCCCCTGCCCCCCCTCTTCCCACCCCTTCTCTGCCCCCATTCCAACCCCTTCCCTGAAATCCCCACCCCGGGGGGAGCAGGGAGTTGGGGTGTGGGGTGCGGGAGGGGTGAGGGGTGCCGCAGGGGGCTCAGGGCAGGGGGTCGGGGTGCAGGGTGCAGCAGGAGGTCAGGATGCAGGAGGGGTGCAGGGGGGGGGCTCAGGGCAGGGGGTTGGGGTGCATGCTAGGTGCGGCAGGGGGTTCAGCTGCAGGAGGGGTTCGGGGGAAGGGTAGGCTCCATAGCTGCCCTGCCCCCATTCTGCTTCGGGAAGCTGACGGAATCTGGGGGAGGAGGTGTGGCTGTTGCTTCAGGCACTGCCCCCAGCAGCTCCCATTGACCGTGGTTCCCTGTTCCCGGCCAATGGGAGCTGCTGGGGGTGGTGCCTGAAGCAACAGCCACACACACCCCCCTTCGCCCTTCCTCCCCCAGGTTCCGTCTGCTTCCCGGAGCGGCGCGGGGGCAGGGCAGGGAGCCTGCCCTGCCCCTGGGGCGCGTCGGGCCGGAGCCCCTCTAGGTAAACGCTGGGGGAGGGCGGGGGAAGGGCCCACAAGGAGCTCGCAGGCCACAGAAAATAACCAAGCGGGCCGCGTGTTTGAGACCACTGGACTAGATGATCATATTGGTCCCTTCTGACCTTAAAGTCTATGACTTTATGTGGTAATAAAAGGAGCCTCATCTTCTCAGTATTCAGTTTAAACTTCAACATGAATTGTAGCCATGTAGCACTTTAAAAACTTATGCTTTTGTTTGGTGATCTGTTCTGGAAGGTCTAGTGAAGAGAAGGAACTCATCCTATATTAGAATATTTAGGGATTTTTTTATATATTTATTTAAATAAAAGCCCCTTGTTGGCAAACACACGGGTGGAAAGAGATACGGTAGAATTGCATTTAGGTATCTAATACCAAGAGAAAAACAAATACTTTCCATCGTACTTTAATATTACATTATGGTTAAGATTTTGTAATGGCAATTTTTCATCGAAGTCACGCACAGGCTGCGGGCAATAAACAAAAAATCATGGAAGCCAGTGACCTGTCTGGGTGTGTGTATGTGGGGGTCAGGGGGGTTGACGCTGAAGTAGTCATGGAGTTCCATTAAAGTCATGCGACTTTGGTGACAAAATCATATCCTTAATTATGGCCAAATCCTCCCTTACTTACACCCCTGAAAACAACTTAGTTCATAGGTTCATGAGTGTAATGGACAGCAAAATTTGGCCCATCTAAATCAAATAACTTCTAAACTTTAAATATTAAGCAGTTAAGTAAGACTTTTGTTTCTGTTAAACCAGTATTGAAGCAAGGTAGACAGGTTTACAATGGTTAACACTGGTCCCATTTTTATGACTTTTCAGCAAGACTTGGTAAAGAAAATATACGTAGATTTTTACGTAAATTTCTTTGTAAACAAAATACTGATCTGAATAAAATGTTTTATTACAAGGTAATGGATTTTGAATGTTCCTGTTGATAAACATTTGACAGTTAAAGTTCAGTAGCATTATCTAATGACATTTAGAGGATATTTTATTTTTTTAAACATATAATGCATGATGTTAATGAACACAGTGGACAACGCATTTTAATTTCAGAAGTGATAAATCCTGGACTTGTGTGCAAAATTTTTTATGAATTAAGTTACCTTTGTTTTGATTTCTTCTGCAAAGCCAGGTGTGTCAGTATCTGGAGGATAGGCAACTGTTACATAGATGTTATAAGGCTTTACCTGTTTTTTGGAAAAAACAATTGCATCTCTTAATATGGAGGGACATATTGCTAAGTTTCATATATTTATACTGACATTGTATTGCGTTGAGGAGATGTTTCAAACAGGCTAAAATTCTGCAAACATGTATACAGTCTTACAACCAGTTCCCGCAGGATCAGGCCTAGATGATCATGATGGTCCCTTCTGACCTTAAAGTCTGTGAGTCTTTTTAAGTACTGCTCTGCTCTTAGAACCAACTGAGAAAAAAAGATGCATTTTTATATATATATATATATATATTGTGTGTGTGTGTGTGTGTGTGTGTGTGTGTGTGTGTGTGTGTGTGTGTGTGTGTGTGTGAGAGAGAGAGAGAGAGAATTATAGCATCCTAATTCAGTTTAAAATGGTTTTCACTGTTTTTTCCCCCTTCTATTGTAACTGAAGGAGCCTACATAACTAAGAATGAGCTGATTCTATGCCTTCTCATGCATCAGAATTCTTTACTGAGCTTCATTCAGTTATACCTGTGCAACTTTATAAACAGTAATGGGGTTTCACAGCTGTCACTGAGGGCTTAATGTGGCATTTAACTATTTGTCATTGGCAATGATGCACAAGATGGAAAGAACACAACTTGACTGTGAGAACAGTAGGCCTAGCAGTTAGAAAATTTTTTTACGTGTAAACTAAATATATTTGATACAGAAATTATTGACAAACATGGCTACTCAATGGTTTTTAACTGGTCACTTTCAGATCAGAACTGCACTTTTAAAAAAGACTGTACACAATCTGTTAGAACCATTTTAAGGGTCAGTTTCATTTAAATAATCATAAAGGCTGCTATCTTGTTCTTAATTGGGCTTGTTGTGCAGAGGCATTTTAGTAATATGGATTATCAAATCATACATAAGGATGCAAGAGATGCAACATTTTTAATATCTACCAATTATGCTACAAGTAGCTGAGAAATAGATAATCATACCTCCATTTGCAGAGCTTCAGCCAATCCTCGAAGAGCAAACTTGGTTGGAGAATAAGCTGTGTAACCAAATAGTCCCACCTGTCCAGCCTGAGATGATACAAACACAATCCTTCCCATTCTTCGTTCCTTCATGGTAGCAATTACGGCATGGCTTGCGTAAACACTACCCAAGTAGTTGACTGCCATTAACCTCTGTGCAAATATTATGATCATATTTGAATTGTACATATACAAAATTCTTAGCGTTCAGCATCTCAAAAATCCATATTTATATCAGTCATAGCACAGCAACCATAAGAGGCTTATACTAACTAACAGAACTAATTATAGGAAGGATAGTTATATCCAGAGTTTAGAATATTATACATGCTTGAGGTGAGAATCTTGACCACACACACTTTATTTTTTTATATATCCTAACGCTATTTAGTGCATTTAATAATGCACCCAGACAAGATGCTGGTCTTCAAAATAAAGTATGCTTAGCAACTTTCAACTATTGGAATCTGATCTGAAGATAGATAAGGCGTTTGGCACCTGTCAAGGAAACAATTAATTTAAATATTCAATCATATGAAAGAATACTGTGAAGAATAAAAGTTACTAAAAACTTTAGATAGTGCCATTGTTTTAAAGATAGGTAGCAGGAAGGTAGTTTGTTGTAAATAAGCAACAGATTTTGGAGATTGTCCAATGACTGTCAGAGTAGCAAAGGGAGAGAAAAGCGTGTTGATTTGTGCCTCCAACAGAGTGGTATTGCAATTAACTGACAGGAGACTGTGGAAGATACTGAATTAATATTTTAAATATCGTTTTACAACTGATGCCTAAATATCTTTGTAGTGCTTCACTTTAGAGTACAGAACAAATATAGACTATATAGGGAGGAACAAAACCATAAAGACGCTTTAACTTGACTTCAGTTAAACAAAAAAGCTAGCCAACCTTTTCTGAGTCACAAGTATGAAAAGATTTCTCACAAGATCAGATCATTTGTGACCCAGATCGTAATCAGTCACAGACTAAACTGTAGGCTAATTCAATATTCTGCCCTGCTTGAGGGCCAATATTCAAAGTAAGGACCAAATCCTGACCCTTACGCAAAGTTCAAGTAAGCAAGCTTTGCGTGGAGGACCTCCACAGGGATCAAGAATGAAATCCTCTCACATAGCCACTGAGCTCCAGAGCTGTTACAGCAGTTTAAGGGCTGCTATCATAGCTGTAGTCCCCATTTTAGCCTCTATCAGAGGGGTAGCTGTGTTAGTCTGAATCTGTAAAAAGCAACAGAGGGTCCTGTGGCACCTTTAAGACTAACAGAAGTATTGGGAGCATAAACTTTCATGGGTAAGAACCTCACTTCTTCAGATGCAAGTAATGGAAATCTCCAGAGGCAGGTATAAATCAGTATGGAGATAACGAGGTTAGTTCAATCAGGGAGGGTGAGGTGCTCTGCTAGCAGTTGAGGTGTGAACAACAAGGGAGGAGAAACTGCTTCTGTAGTTGGAAAGCCATTCACAGTCTTTGTTTAATCCTGATCTGATGGTGTCAAATTTGCAAATGAACTGGAGCTCAGCAGTTTCTCTTTGGAGTCTGGTCCTGAAGTTTTTTTTAGCTGTTGCATTTTAACCTGCGTTTGCTTAGAGTGAATCCACAGGCCATGCTCTTGCCATTCTTGCATGTCATCCCCCAATAATGGTAACTCAGAGATGCCAGAGAGCCACACTTCACAACACACAAGGGGACCAGGGTCAACACTTGAACAGCCTTTCCCTGACAAAAAAATTCTCCATCCACTTAGTACAGCAGAAACACACAAGTGACAATGCCTGAGGCCATCTACAGAGTGCAGAATTTGTCCCCATACATGCACACCCAAAGTTAAGTAATGCACTTAAGTAAACACACCCAAGTTAAAGTCTAATGCCTTGCAAAAAATAAAAAAGCTCCTAAATAAACTGAAACCTTCCCCTGCAGAAACAAGAGAAAGATATTAATAGTAAATTTAATACAACCACTATCTGTGGTGGCTATTGTACTACATGATTTCAAGTATTTGCCTTAACTAAACTGAAACAGCAAATTAATGTACTTGAATGATACTCAAAATTGCTGATCTGCTTCCTGCATGGCACCATGAAAAGCGGTGTCCGATTTTGCAGCGTGGTTTCAACTACTTTGATTAATAAGCTAGATTTCTTCCTGGGTAACTAGTAGTAAAGTGAAGTTTAGTTACAAGACATACTTTTGCAAATTTTAATTTAAGCTGCATGAGTCAATTTGGGTATTTACAGCATAACACAAGGCCCACTGAAGTTAAGGGAAAGACTCACCCTGAATTCAGTGGGCTCTTGTTCAAGTCCTTAACGTGGCAAAACAGCCTAATGAAATACATTCTTGGAATGTAATCGGAACATATGCAATTACAGGGATTGAGAGGAGATCATCCTCCTCAGCTGACAGACATGCTGGCAACTATGAAGAAGACTGGTGCTGTCTGCATAGCTAATGTCATTCAGGGAGGTGGTGTAGCTATGACGGCAGAAGGAGTTCTGCCAGCTTCCAATGTGGGGATCTGCCATCATAGCAATACTAGACAAAGTCTTATAGGGTAGACAAGAAAGACCCTGTGTGCTGCTTGAGGAGTATTTTGTGGCTGTTCTCACCTGTGACAGTCTAACTCTAAAGGAATTAATGCAAGCATAGACAACTCAAGTTAACTCAGCAGTGAAGAGACATAGCTTAAGACTCTTCAAGGGTACAAAGTCTAAGGCCTTGGCTACACTCAGGACTTCCTAGCGCTGCTGCGGCAGCGCAGCGCTGTGAAGCGCGAGTGTAAGTACCCCACCTCTCCGAGGGGAATAGCTTGCAGCGCTGCGAGCGAGCGTGCAGTGCTGCAGGCTCCGATTACACTGGCGGTTTACAGCGCTGTACTCGCTGCGCTCGGGGGGCGGGCGCGTTTTCACACCCCTGAGCGCAGCAAGTTGCAGTGCTGTACAGTGCCAGTGTAGCCAAGGCCTAAAATATGATATTTTGCAAGACTGCTAACAGATGAAGGCTTGAATTATGAGCAACATAGAGGCGGCTTATCACTTTTGTATCAATTCTGAATAAAACCTAAACATAGAGCTTGTCTACACAATGCATTAGTTTGCACTAAAAGTACCCTAATGTGCACCAGCCAGATCCACATGGGCCAGTTAGTGCACAACACGTTAGTGAGCACTAACATTTACACCTCTCTAGTGCAGAGTAATGCACCATGCAGACAAGCCCACAACTGTCAAGCTGAACAGAATAGTTCTTGATAGTATCTTCTTGATAACCACTAAGTGATACTATATACCCAAACACTTAATGAGTGATATACTGATAAACTGCCTTTATAAATCTGTCCTAAATTTCTCAAATCCCTTAAATTTCTTTTATCAAGTGAAGAATTTGCTTGCAATTATTTCATTCACAAAACATAGCGGTTTCTTGTTTAGAGCTAATGATCTTCAATTTTCAAACTCTTTATGGAGTTCATTGGGATTGTCCTAGTTTAAAAAAAAAAAAAAAAAACCCAACACCACCACCACATTTTCATTTTTTTGGGGAGGAAGATGCTTAAAAAACACCACACATTAAGTGTCCATCCGTCTCCTCTATATATAAAAAAGAAAACTGTCACAGCATTCAAAGTTTCAAATTGTGACTTCAGTACATACATTTTATTTTCAGCTTCCAGGACCCCAGAATAGACAGTTTACTTGATATAAATGTTGGATTAGCTATTCTTTAGAAATGATGCCCAATTATTTGTTAAAGGGGGAAGGGGGAAAAGCGTACTCACTTCAAAACAGCTCACTTCAAGATCCTCAAATTTTCCTGTAACTGATGTTCCAGCACAGTTTATAAGCATGTCAACTGGACCCAACTTCTCTTGAGCCTATACAAAAGTTAGTATGCATATTGGTAACAGTGAAAATATTTTTCGTACATTGCAGCAACTTTAATGTTCAAAATCATGAAAAGAAAATACATTTACTATAAATATGTAGCATACAAGGAGAAAATTCCTGAAAAATAGACAAATTAATTACTTTCTTACTTGTTTAAGGACGTTCTCCACATGTCCATAGTCTTTAGACACATCAACAGATATACAAAGCACAACCTAATGAAGGAAAAGGGAATGAAAGATTCAATGATGAAACAAAGAATAGAGTCCTATCTCTTTAAAATGCTATAAAAGACAAATATTTTTCTGCAAATCAAAATATGGCTTTGGAGAAGTCAATAAGAAGCTACTGAAGTGCAGGGTATTAATATTTCAATTTTACTTACAAATAATACTATAGGTCTAATCATTTAGGCTGAGAAAATTCACTTATAAAGTTAACCAGCTAAGAGACAGCAATCAAGTTTAATGGTTTCAAACCCTGTAATTCAATTTCAGCATTTGTCGATATTGACGGGCAGACAATCAATATGGCTCACTGATGTTAAAACTTGCAGGCAAACTTAACAAGTAGTTTTTGCAAGTCACAAAAGTCCCTGGCTTGTTCTGTGAAGCTCTTTGGAAATTCAGGATTAACACTTGTTTTATATTGCATTTTAAAATAGAAGAGTAAAACAGCATTGTTTTACTTAATTCCATACTAGTGATGCAGTCTCTGTATGCTAGAAACTATGCTTTTCTTTTCCACAGGTTGTTTATCAACAGGATGTTAAGCTTGTAGAACAAGTTTTTTTTTTTTTTTTTAAACTGTATGGTGGCATGCTTCTTAATTGGGACAGCTGCCAGGAACTGATTCCATGGAAAGCATTTAAATGAGTAATTCGTTAATCATACACAGTTGTGGCAAATATTTATGACAGGACAGTGTCTCATGTGGTCTCCTTGAGGGCACTCCTCTCAGGACTCTAGCTATTGCCTTTCTTGGGAAGGAAATCTGTGTTTCTCTCCCTCCAGATTAGGGATTTAGGCGCAATTTCCTCCTGCAGCTCACTTTGATCACCTTTGCAAGTCTGAGTTTACTTCAGCACCTGTCATCCTGTTTTCTCTAGGGGCAATGACAGGCTTAACCAGTAACCAGCCAGCCTTCATAAAGCAAAGTATTTATTTAGAAGGAAAGCATTACAGAGAAAACATATCTTGAAAGACAAACAGCTTATATGCATGCCTGTCTTACCAGGCATCACCATCTTACATATGGAGACCCTGGTGATTTCAAAGCCCTTCAAAACCCTTTCTGGAGGGTCTGTTCCTCTTTGTCAGTGTCATTTCAGTGTCTGTGACCCTTCTTCTATAGCTATGCATAAACTACAAGCTAGAAGTGTGATTTTCCTCCTCATGCACACCAGCTTGATAATAAATAGCAGCGTGGTCATGATAGCACAGTACAAACCAGCCTTGAACCAGGCTCAGCCATGCCTCTGCTGCTGCTACCTGTGCTACACTTTTATTTCTACTCATATTAGCTCAATGAGAGCTAGTGCAAATACATATACACAACCAGGGAAATCACGTCACTAGTTTGTAGTGTAAACATAGCCTACATCAAGTTGATCACTTTACAGAAGTTCTTAGTTTTTTGTTTGCTGGACCTCTTGAATCTGGTCAAAACTAGTATATACACAACTTCCACCAGGGGGTGATACTTCTGAAGACTTGTTTACTTGTGTAGCAATTCGTCACCCCTCCCCCGCAATATTTATAAGTTCCTGATTGTTTATTCACACTTTTGGGGAC
This sequence comes from Trachemys scripta elegans, assembly GCF_013100865.1. Lineage (NCBI taxonomy): Eukaryota > Metazoa > Chordata > Testudines > Emydidae > Trachemys > Trachemys scripta. The sequence continues at coordinate 162,818,447 of NC_048299.1, forward strand.
TCTACTCCTCACTACCCCTAGCAAATGCATTAGTTGTCCTGTTCCAGGAAATAAGTTTACCTCTTCCCAGTTTAGCAGGTAACAATACAAGGTCAGAGGAGAAACAACATCAAACCCATTTTTCATAAAAAGCAACATAAATTTCTCAGTTCTCCACAGAAAGAGAACACCCTCCCATAAGAGGTGTGAAACAGCATTTGATAATGTAATTTTATATTTGTTTAACCCTTGATAGCACTTTTCTTTGGGGTCCATGAAGTCCACAACTCCTAATCTGGGAGACAGAGAAATGTAAATAAGAATCGTGGGTTAGGATTTTTTTTGCAAAGAGCAGTAAATACATAGAACTGATAGAAACCAATTGCTATGGTTGAAAGTTAGTCAACCAGTAACTCTCAGGAAAATCGGTATTTCATGGACCCCGCATTCCACCTTGTAGGCACTGGTTGTTGAAGGTCTTCAATTTTGGGAGCAACTCTTGAAGGGCAGCAGTGCTGTTTAGGCTCCCAACTGTCACACTTAGCCTGCTACTTACAGCAATGCTAGCTCCTTTGCTGAACCGTCAGAGACATTCTAGTTCAACAACTTGAGACCATTCTGCCTCTCACATTTTAAGGATGGGACTGCGAGTAGGGACTTCTGCATTCTAGTTCTGATGCTGGCCCCCCTCTGTGGCTTTCATTGTCACCCAATGGTTTTTCTCAAACTCTCCCCAGGAGTTTTTAAACGGTTTTCAACAAGTTAACGTCATGGCTGGCTCTAGTTATGATGTATGCAGACACACAAAAGTTAACATACCATAATTGTGGAAGCTAACCATGTGTCCAGTTGGCCAGCAGTCTAGATTGCATATGCTTGTCTTCCTGTGGCTAGACTGCAACGTTTAGTTTTTCTGTGTAAACAGAACCTGCTAATCATTCCTGTGTATAAGGTTGGATTGTCTTTCCTCCCAGCATTCTGTGCAGCAGGACATCTGAGACACACTGCACCACAAGTTGCTGTTGGCACTATACACTTCCCATCTGTGCATTCTATTTCCTAGTGAGGCAGTACGCAATACATGCCCAGATATCCCCAGAAAGCATTGCTACAGAGTTAGGTGGGATGATAGGTGTGCACACAAAAACAAGAGAGTGACAAACAGGTGCATTGTGGGGAAAAAAGGCACTGTCTTGACAAGTACTGGGTTTCTTACAAATGAGTCAGATGAATGGATTGCGTGGTTACAGAACACTTACAATTGTACTTTGTACCTTAGTTTCCGTATCTGTAAAATGGGGATAATACTTAACTATCTCACAAAGACTTGGGTGATGAGCCAGTTTATTTGTAAAACACCAAATATGTGCTAAAATCGACCAGTTGGCATACAAAATGTGCCATACCCTGTAAGAAGCCCTCGCACTTATTTGGACAAGTGTCTCCTGAAAGATTTCTTTTGAAATGTTAGCAATTATTACATTTTAATTAAATTATTAATTTTAGCAATTACCCCCACACAAACAAGTCTCCACTTCTGCTGCAAGAGGCTCTTAGGAGGACATAAAGGTACATACACAAGTACACTTTTTATATGAAGTGAGTTAACTATGTTTGAAATGCATCCCAAAAAGTTGTATTGCTAAATCCAGCCTTGTGGTGTGTTCACAGTGGACAAAAACTGGTTATAATATTAGGGAGGATAAAGAGAAGGTTGAATGTTTATTTGCAGGCCCACCCAAAAATTAGTAAGAAAGTCTTTTGACTATTGTGCTCTACACCATCCTGCTTTCTTAAAGCTGCTAATTCAATTTTACCAACATTTTTGTAATGCTTTTATACAACTTAAGAAAAAAGCAATTTTAAAAAAGACAATGTTGACTTGTAAACAGCTGAATACAACTGCAGGACCAGTCAATCTGTACAACCTTAATTCAGCCCTCTTGCACATACGCATTATGATCAAGGCCAGATTTAGGGGCAGGCAACCCAGGTGACTGGCTGGAGTGCCGAGCTTGGGGTGCTATTTTTGCTGTTTGAGACAAAAGAAAAAATAGAATGTTTGAAGTAAAACGTTTCAGGTATTCCATATGTGGATTCATTTTTCCCCACTAACCTCCTAGAATGTTCGGGACCTTTGTAGAATCTCATGGAGTTGAAAACTACATTTTCCTCGAATCTCCAAGAATGCTGTCAGCCATGCCCTTGTGGGTAAATATGGGGCAGCGGGTCGCCAGTCAGTCAGTGAGATATAAGAACGAACTGAAGTGAAGTGAGAGCCCGGCTGCAATATTGTGAACCTTTTGTTTTGTTGTGTAATTTTGAAAGTCTACTTGTATTTTAAGATTTGAAGAATGTACATAGTGACCACTAATTGATATATTTAATCAGATGACAGAGATATCTATCGAACCCCTATCTACACAACAATATAAAAGAAATATTGTTACTTCTTTTGCCATACTTAACACGTCAGGTTTGATGACTTTCTAAGACTGAGGAACATAGACTTTTGCTCTCCTTAATACTGTCTGTTTTCCCCCATAGAAAATAAAAGATGCCCCCAAAAAAGCCTTCAGGAGCTCAGTATAGGAAGCAAAAAGCTCAAGTACAATCTAGTTTGCAGCAAGGGACAAATCTGATGGGAAAATATCTAAAAAGGAACAACATAGATGGGGTTTTAGGCAGTAGCGATTGTCCCAGTGCAGAAGAAATTGAGACGTGAAGAGTAAATGATGAAGTCCCATTATTAAGGAATTAGCAGATTTACCTGAAGATAAGGAATGAAAATATAAGGAAACTGATGGAGAATCATCCAGTTTTCCTGGTAGCGTAAAGGAGAGTGATGATAAAGAAGAAGAATGTGGCTGACATGAAAAGGAGAGTAATGACAAAGAAAAATCTGGTTTACATGAAAAGGAGAGAAATGATAAAGAAGAATCAGATTTGCATGATGACAGAAACAGCAGTGAGAAAAATTGCACACCACAAATGGATACATCAGATCCTGCTTTATGACCAGCGATTCTAAACTCTGTCAATATTGATCGTTCAATTTGGAATGGGCCGGGCAAAACAGGATGTTAGTTTGATGTTAGCAATATCAACAGCAGTAGAGAAATCAGAACCTTGTATTTGCATCTAGACAGGTAAAATGCCTTTCAAGTTAAAATGTATCATATATTAATTTGTAAACTTCAGTATTTCAGGACACAAGCACTTCTTTTTAAAAGCGAGACTAGTGAAACCACGTAGTGGGGTTGGGAGGGGGAGCTTCCCCCCCCTTTTCTTTTTTACTGTTATATAGCACAACCACTTGGTATTCAGTACACACTAGAGGCAATGATCTTACCTGTTTATCGTTAACGGAGTATTTTTCAATTTCTTTCTTTGTCTGCAACAGCTTGCTCTAAAATGAATATAAAGCACAATTAAGGCACTGCAATCATGAGAATTTACTACTTTCTGGTATTTCACTGAAGCTAAAAACATTTCAGCCCACTAACGACTGCTATTTTAATTTCGTAAAAACTTAATTTCAAAGTTTGCTATATGTTTCCTGATTTCTTTCCCCGGCCCCTATTTATTGACAAAAATCTGAAACCTGGAAAGTTTTCAGTTCAGTTTTGAAAAAAGCTAGATGTTTTCTGAAAACCTTTTTTTTTTTTTTTAATAAAAAAAATTAAATGAGCTCAAATAGCAAGAGATAAACCAATTTAAGGGAAAGATTTAATTAATTCAGGCTTAAATTGTTTTTTTTTAATCTTAAAATTATTAGAGGCCAGACAGAAAGCGTTCTCTGAATTCTAAACATTCATTTGTCAAATCCACCACTTGTTGACAAGAATTTAAAAGGCAACAGCATAGGACAGACAAATCTGCATTGTATGATATAGCAGTGAATCATACTACTATACTATATTGTATGATACTCTGAAGGTCCTATCTTTTAGACTAATACAAACCGAGTCAGTAGACTTTATTAGAATAAATACAATAAATGCTATTCCCCAGGCTGTGCCCATACCATCACTGACCAGTTGGGTCCTACCAAATTCACAGTCCGTTTTTGTAAATTTCACAGCCACAGCATTTTAAAAATCTTGAGAGTTTCACGGTTTCAGATATTTAAATCTTAAAATTCACAGTGTTGTAACAAAACATGAATATGCATTTGAAAATGGCAAAATATAAACATGTAAAGCCCTTAAGACTCAACGTTTCTCACACTGGGGGTCCCGACCCAAAAGGGAACAACAAGGCTATTGTAGGGGGTCACAGTATTGCCACTCTTACTTCTGCGCTGCCTTCAGAGCTGAGCAGCTGGAGATCAGCGGCTGCTGGACAAGTGCCTAGCTCTGAAATCAGCACTGCCACCAGCAACAGCACAGAAATAAGGGTAGCAATACCATGATCCCCTACAATAGCCTTGTGACCCCCTTTTGGATTAGGACCCCTGCTTTGAGAAACGCTGTCAACTTTTGTATATTTTTACCCTATAGCAAGGGTACTTTTAAAATATAGTGTAAATAGGGTGACAAGAAAACAAATGTGAAAAATCAGGATAGAGGATCGAGGGGGGGGGGGGTAATAGGAGCCTATATAAGAAAAAGAGCCAAAAATCAGGACTGTCCCTATAAAATTGGGACATCTGGTCACCCTACGTGTAAAAATTACATAACAGACCATATTTCACGGTCCATGACACACTTCATGGCCATGAATTTGGTAGGGCCCTACTGATGAGAACAACCTACGACAACAGAAATGTTGGATTGTGTTCCATAAGAAACAGACACAGAAGAAACCAATCTTTTCCAAATGAAAGAAGAACTACCAGGGAGGAAAGAAATAACATGTTCTTGAAAGCAACATGTTACAGAAAACAAACAGCCTATGTAAATATAAAATTTTCTAGTCAATAACATTTCTAAGACACATTCAGAATCTGTTATAGTAACAAGCCAGTGACTCACTCACATTGCTTGGACAGAGGGGAAAACAAAAAAAAAAAACAAAAAAAACACAAAAAACAAAACAAAACTTATGGGATTTTTAGTTACTTCAATTAAAATATTCATCAGCAACACAGTATGAACAATTACTGCCAAACTATATTATTTTATAACACATCCCTATTTTAAACGAAACCTCTATTTTTAACACGTTATTTAGTTAGTAAACATACATATAAAAGGTTACCTCATTTCTTGCAATCAGAGTTATAAACGCACCCTGCTTATAGCATTCAATAGCAACACATTTTCCAATTCCACTGGAACCTCCAGTTACCTAAAAAAAGATACATCATTTAGGTAATTTAATTATTACTTTGAACAGCAGCTTTACCAACAATCCATTATTTTCATCTCCCCAGCCCTACAAATCATATCTGCATTCTCAGAGTTCTTAATCATTCTCTGAAATATATCAAAGGTGACAATTAGCCTATCAAAGATACATTGTAGAAAAGTGAGTATACAAAAAACACACAAAGAAAACGCAAAACAAAAAAATAGAGCTATCTTACATCAAGGAGTTTTTCAAATTTTCTTTTTTAGTTCAGTATTAGCTGTATATACAATTTGATACTAATATGGAATGTCCTACTTCAACCTTTAATCTGAACAGATCTTCAGTCCCTACCGTAACCTCACTTCCATTTGGCCTGATTTTTTGCTGGTCTCTTATCTACTGCACAAGCATTTTATTTGTCAAACTCAGTTGTAACAGACTGAACTCTGTAAAACAACTGATACAAAGGTTTCTCTAAGGAGACAAGACAGTTCATAACAAACTTTAAATCAGAATGAATGCTGGCTGGCCAGCCCTTTAATCTTTTACTATTAACTAACTATTGGATCAAATCCAATGCTGTATATATGAAGTAGCAATAGAAATCAGTTGTACAACAAAGAACATAGTTCAACTTCGCTCAGTGAAGATGTAATCTTGACAAAAAGCCAAAGTTCAAATTTATAGCCTATGATTCAAAATTCCTTCTTCTCTGTTAAACAATTAGGCAATTCAACTAAACTATAAAATTGAGTATAACTATTGAGTATTTCTCTTTTGTGTTTATTTTTTCTAAAATTCAGTCTATTTCATAGAAATTGTAAGATATGTATTGTTGTTCTTATTGGTCAGATATATTGAAAATTAATGTCAGAATCAGTTGGGTATTTTACAGATTTTTTTAGATTAGTGTTTTGCCCAAATTTTCCTCCCACTGTAAAACAAGAAAACCGATAAGCTGTAAAACTGAGTAAAATTCAGCTCTTCCCATGTCTATATTATTTAGCTTTTCAATCCCGCAAGTAGGCAATATAATTAACAAAAACTTGACATTTCGAAATAGCTAGGATCAGTTACTTTTTGTGGTTCTTTTGTTTTGTTTTAAAGGGACTATGGAAATGTCTTTGGGATTGTTTTAACAATTAAAGCCGAAACCATTTCCCCCTCACACGCCTCTTCAAAAAGATTTAAAATTAAGTATTATTAAAACTGGCTCTTACATCATTCTTTTCATCCAGAGATCTCAAAACACTTCAAAGAGAAAGAGGTGGTATTCTCCATATTATAGATGGTAAGATCACATCCCTACTTTAATCTACACCTCTGTTTTAAACAATTTAAGACATAATTTAGTTAGTAAACATACATATAAAAAGTTACCTAATTTCTTGCATTCAGTAGCAACACATTTTCCAAAACTGAGGCAGAGCTGAGTCAGCAAAAGAAGCAGAACTACTAGGACTCCTGATCCCCAATCCAGTGCTCTCTCCACTAAACCATGCTGTCTCCGCACCTGTCTCTACTACTATGTATAATTCCATGATTTTATAAAAAGGCTATCCTTGACTTGTGTTCCATCCCCAGAAGCAGGAGGGAATTAAGAGTAAGAATTCCTCGGTTCTGTTCCCAGCTCTGCCTCTTTTAGAATACTTAAATTTCTGTGCCTCGGCTTTTGCACACAAAGATGGCCATGGCCAAAGAAGTGTTAATTATCAGATGTAAGTCATACAACTAAAGGTACTAGACACGATATTTGACAAGACTGGGGTTGTGGTGGCTTTATTTTGGGGAGGGGTGTGAAGCAATCTCTCTATTACTTGGCTTGAAAAAAAACTAAAGAAAGAACCACTAGGATAAATATTATTCAAAGTTTCATTAAGTCCTACAAGGTTCTTCCTACAAGATAATACTTGAGATATTTTGTGTTTGCCACCAGGAGAAAGAGAGCCTCTGAATATGCTCCAGAATAAAACAGTTTTATCTACTGAGAGATATTCTAAACAATAATTGTATTTATTGTCAAATGGTGATAATTTATTTAAAAAAAAAAAAAAAGACATCTGAAAATGTCTAATTTGCAACAGTATTCCTTACTTCTGTGTGAAATATGAAAACAGGAAACTCTGGTATGGATCTATTAATGTACAGTTTACATGACTTAAATTAAATTGCATTTAAGCGCTACAGGATTACCAGCATTCCCAAACAATTTTATAAATTTGAAAGCTATGCTCAGTTCAGAACAGCCAAAGGTTTCTATATGAAAACATTAAACTAAAAATTTTCCTGAACACAGGTAGGTCTACAAATGTATCTGCTAAAATAATACCTTATGCGATAAAACACTGTTTAAAAAAAATATTATATGAACAATTTTTAGAACCCACAAAACCACACTAGAGCAAATGTTCTCCTTCAATAATGAATTTTTAATTATGCAATTACATCTTATGAACTTTGTCATGTAATTCCTGTAATAACAAAGTACATAAATTCTAATGCTCTCTGAGTGGGGGAATGTTAATATAAACAGGATCCCCAGAACCTCCTCCTTATGGCACAATCAACTAAGGTTTGTTACCTAATTACCACATAGCAGGTAAACATTGAAATCTAAACTTGTGAAATTTAAATGGCCATTATCAAAGTTCAAATACCTAAAAACCGAGCTACCTTAGAAAGGTTTGCTGTAAGTTTCAGTTAGTCATCCCAATCAGTAATGTTTTGTGAATGAGTGTGACTAAATTCATGTTAAAGAAAACTGTAAAATGGGATTGCTTAAAGTTTGTGGGGCTTTCTCTTTTTAAAAAGGCCTTGATTTTTCCCATTTAAGAATTCTGAGCCATCAGAGTAGTTTTTAGAAAAAGTAAATATGTTGACAGCAACAGATAGACCTAAGGATGTAGGTGCTGTATGTATGAGAAATGGGAATACAAAATGATAAGTGGCTTTATAAAATTCACGACACTGTCTGTTCAATTATACCCGGGTCAAACAACACAAGTATAGTAATAGGGCAAGATCCTCACTCTTGTTCTAGCCCCTTTATGCTATGTGAGAGGGCCAGAGATGCATAAAGGGGCCCTAAAAACCCTGATTGTACCTGCTGGAGAATTTCCCCTGGTACTAGCACTGTGGAAATAGCTGCTAAGTTTGCCTTTGGATGACCTTATTGTAAGCCCTAGCACACAGGGGTTTTGCCAAGACAGGAGGGGTCTGGGCCACAGGGCTACAAAGATTCCAGGTAACACTGTAGCCCACTGTATTGGGGATGCTGCTGTAACTTAGGCACATCTCCAGAGCTGTCTAGGTTATGCTGTCAAGTATCAGAGGGGTAGCCGTGTTAGTCTAAATCTGTAAAAAGCAACAGAGGGTCCTGTGGCACCTTTAAGGCTAACAGAAGTATTGGAGCATAAGCTTTCGTGGGTGAATGCCCACTTCAGACACAAGTAATGGAAATTTCCAGATGCAGGTATAAATCAGTATGGAGATAATGAGGTTAGTTCAATCAGGGAGGGTGAGGTGCTCTGCTAGCAGTTGAGATGTGAACACTAAGGGAGGAGAAACTGCTTCTGTAGTTGGAAAGCCATTCACAGTCTTTGTTTAATCCTGATCTGATGGTGTCAAATTTGCAAATGATCTGGAGTTCAGCAGTTTCTCTTTGGAGTCTGTTCATGCTGGTGGCCACTGAAGTTTGCAAAATAGCCCAGTTTGGGAGGGTGCAAAGGTAGCTCTTAGGCCTGTGAGTTCTATACTGTGCCTCTTACATGTGCAACACAAATTGACCCCCAGTGCCAGTGGCCCACTTGTATTTAGAGGTCTGACCTCAAGAAATGCAGAGAACCTACAACTCCCATAGAAATCTATGGCGTCATGGATGCTCTGGCAAATGTAATTAAACTATAAGCTCCCTATATGCATTTAAAGCAACGTGTGGCTTTTTGTCCCTGCCTTCAAGGCCCATCTTTTTTCCCCATTCCCTACTTATCTGCACATACACTTTCACTATGCCCGCCTCATACCTTCTAAAAACTCACTATCTACATGATACCAACAGGCAACCAATAAGCTTCTTATGAAGATGAGTATTTTTAAATTTGAAAAAAAGGACATGCCACCTGACCACTTTATTCGTATGTTGTCCCCATTTTCCTCCACGCTCTGATTTATCTTGAAAAGAATAAGCCTTGGACTATCAATTCTTTTGTGTTTATAAAACCTGTACCACACTGCAGATGCTACTGGAAACAATAAATATGAAGTATCCAGTAAAGTTAGGGTTATAAATGTCATTAAAGACTAATAAATTCAATTTAACAATATAAAATACTGAAGGTAGTGTTCATTCCCAGTAATTCAGATGCATGTCTTTTGCCAGCTGAGATATGCAATGGTTCCCTAGAGAGACACACACAGAGCATCTCTCTCATTGCTTAGACATCCCCAGTGCACACAATACTATCTTAAACATGTAGGGCACTGATAGTGGCTCCGCAGTTAAGAACTACCTCTAGGTAGGTGCTCAGCTACTACAGTGAGGACAAAAATATAGATCCCCTGGGTTTAGACATGTGAGGTCCCTTCCTTGCCACTTAAATTACATTATGTCTGAACAGGGCAATCAGTTATCATCATCACCACGACCTTGTCGTACCATAGGAGTGCTTTTTAAACTGATCCTCCAATCCCACTTAGTCCTGACACAAACTTATTTTGCTAGGTATTCTTGTTGGGGGGGGGGGGAAGGGAGGGAAGGAGTCAAGGAAGCTCGCTGCTTTTAGAGCAAACAATACACACACACACACACACCTATATATACACACACACATACCTCACAGTATATGTGCATGTGTCTGTACATTATACATCCAACCCACACACTATGTGCATTTATATATGCATGTGGTATATACACACACCTATATACACCCCACCGCCCCCACACTATATGCATTTGGATCTACATAACGTATTTATACACACCCCATACACTCCATCCATATACTATGTGTATATACACAGACATGCACCCTAAGTATTTATATACACACACCCCGCTACACCCACACTCTGTGCATAGATGTGAGTCTACACCCAGACACAGGCGCACTACATCCCCACCTCACGTACAAATGCGTCCACACACACACTCCTCTGTACACCCCGCCCGCGGTGTACAGGTGTGCATACAGACATACACACAGCGATGTCCTCGCAGGGTCCCCATCTCGAGCCACCCGCTGCCCCCCAACCGGGAAACCAGGGCAAGGCGGCATCTTCGCCCCGACACCAGCCTGGCCCCAGGGCCGCCCACCCGGCAGGGCGATGGGGCCGGGGGGGAGGGCGAAGAAGCCCGGGGCGGAGAGAGGCGGCAGCGCCCCCACACTCACCACGACGTGGGCGCCGGGCAGCTTCAGCGGCTTGGGGCTGATGAGCGGCGACACCATGTAGAGCAGCAGCACGAAGGCCACGACGCAGGCGGCCGCCAGCAGCAGCAGCATGGCTCGGGGCGGGCGGGGCCGCGCGGGCTGCTCCGGGAGCCGCGGCCAACAGCACCGGGGGCCAGCTCGCTCCGCAGCGGCGACCGCTCTGCACCGCCCCAGTCCTGGCCCTAGGGTGCCGCTCTGTCACAGGAGGCGGGAGGGGGAGGGAAAGGACGGATAGCGGCTCCGTGATTGGCCCGCGGGGCGGCTGAGATGCGAGGGGATTGGCTAGCTGGGCGGGTCGGAGGTCTGTGGCGCGTGATCCTGCCCGGGGATTGGCCAGCGTGGCGTAAGGTGCGCGGGGATAGGTGCCCCATGAGTGTCTCCAGGGCCGCAGGTCATTAGAGGCAAGGGGGGAGGGGGCTAGCGCGAGCGCCCCCTGGGTGCGAGCGGGGAGTTGGCTCCTGGCCGGCCTTGGCCCTAGGGAACGCGCGCGCGGTGAAAGAGGCCGCCGCTGCCGGGCGGAGGAGGGTCAGGCCGGGCTCGCGCCCGCGGATCGCACAGGGCAGGAGCGCAGAGCTCCCAGCCTGCTCCTCCTGGTGGGAGTTTTGCCCTCTCTGGCAGGAAATTTGGGGACCGCCGGGCTCTGATTTGCAGAGGTGCTGCTGAGCACCCGTAGCTGTCACTGGGTCGCGGCTGGTGCTGCTGCTCAGCGTGGCTGACACTCAGGAAGGCCCACGCTTTTGAGTAGCTAAGAAAGAACATGTGGGGAGCTCAGAGAGCTAGTAGTCCTGGCTACAGAGCGCGAACAAATTGTTTGCAGGACAGCAATTAAAAACACAAAACTGGGCAATCGGAATTAAACAACTTCTCCGCTTTAATCAAAGAATTTATTTGCTATAAGCATATAGGCCTCTGAGTTTTCTCAGCCTAGGATATAATTATTATCTCCTGAATGAGAAACACCCACAATTATATTATTAATAATAGTTGTTCTACAGCATCTTAAAATTGCACACAGCTATTTACGAAGTAAAAAAAAAAAAAAAAAAGCTCCAAAGAGACTAATCAAGACAGAAAAAAAGAAGGGTGTGAAAATAATACTAGTAGGAGATCAGAGGTATAGAGATAGAGTGGGAGGAAACTGGAGCTGAGATGTAGGCAGAGATCATGCTCAGTTTTGAAGGTGAGGGCAAGGAGTCTGAATTTGATGCAGTAAAAGGTGGGAAGCCAGTGATGAGATTTGTGGAGCCCTGTAAATCCACAGATACAGATATCCACGGATCATTTTTGCGGATCAGATGAGGATACAAATTTTGTATCTGCACAGGGCTCTAGAGATTTGGCAAGGAGTTGGCATGGAGCGAGAAAAGAAGAGAGATGATTTCAGCTTAAATATTTTGAATAGAATGGAGCAGGGAGAGAAATATGAGGAAGCAAGAGAGGAAGAATTATATTAGTTGAGAAACTACCAACATGATGGCAAGTGTTTTATCAGTAGGAATGGAAAGAAAATAATGATTGGTAATAATAAATATAGAAGACATTACAAGACTCAGGGAGAATATGGGAGAAATAGACACCAGCCAAAAAAAGCTGTGTCTGAGCTTGTCTGACCAAAGATGACATAGGGGCCCCTTTGTGATCTGTATTCAGGACAGGAAATAGTCTGGAAACCACATGGATGGAATTGATGATCTCCTGCTGGAGTACAGAAATCCATTCTCTTATCCTTGGACAGTATCTAACAAGGTCAACCTAAAGATACTGCTGTTCTGTCTGAGGGAGGTACAGTAGAATCTCAGAGTTACAAACACGAGAGTTACGAACTGACTAGTCAACCGCACACCTCATTTGGAACTGGAAATATGCAGTCAGGCAGCAGCAGAGACAGAAAAAAAAAGAAGAGCAAATACAGTACTGTGTTAAACACAGGGCCGGCTCCAGGCACCAGCGGAGCAAGCTGGTGCTTGGGGCGGCAGATTCCAAGGGACGGCATTCTGGCCGCCCTTTTTTTTCCTTTTTCTTTTTGGTGTGCCGCTCCGGCCGCCCTGTAGGGGGTGTTGGCCCGGAGGAGGGGAGCGCCCTGCAGCAAACTCGGCAGGGCAGCCTGCGTCCTTCCCTCCCAGGCGATCGGAGTGGCGCGGAGCCCTCCTCCCAGCCCAGCTCCCTGCATCCTGCCAGAGGGGAGGCGTTGAAGTGCCCAGACGGAGCCACCAGCCGGCTCCAGGAGACGCGGGAGCCCAGCACCGTGGCGGGACGATGTGCTGAGCCGCCCCCAGAGGAAGGGGCGCTGCTCCCGCTTGGCCACATCAGTTTGCGCAGGTCCACCCCCAGTGTGGCCCCGGGGAGAGGTCACCAGCGGGCAGCCCCCTGGTGGGCATAGAGCTGGCTCCAGCGTCTCGGCGCGCCAGCTGCTGGGGGGGCACGGGTTGCTCTGCCACGCCCTGACTTCGGGAAAGTCCTGCTCGCGGCTGGCGCAGGGAAACTTTCCTGGGACTTCGGGGCAGCGCGGATGGGGTGGCTCCTGCTGCGCCCGGCGAAGTCCGCGGGGGACAGGACGCCCACAGATGTGGCCCCCACACCTGGCGCTGGCCTGGGCCTCAAAGGACTCGCTGCAGGTGGGGCGGGGGCAATTGGGAAATCAACAAATTTGGGACCCGCTCCCGGCAGCAGTTTTAAGCGCCCAGGGCCGGTTCCAGGCACTAGCTTAACAAGCAGGTGCTTGGGGCGACCAAGGGAGAGGGGCGGATACCTGCGGCAATTTGGGGGCGGTAGGTCCCTCACTCCCTCTAGGAGCGAAGGACCTGCCGCTGAACTGCTGCCGCTTTTTTTTTTTTTTTTTTTTTTTCTTTTTGCTTGGGGCGGCAGAAATACTGGAGCCGGCCCTGTAAGTGCTCCTCCCCCCTTCCCCTTGGTGGGGAGAGCTGCTTTGAAAAGCAGGGGATGGGCTGGCACCTGCTCCTCAAACTACCAGGCTGGGGCAGAGGTGTCTAGCTGCTCAGGACCCCAGCCTGAAGTTACTGAGAGTTTTGATTGAGAAACTACTAGACTTTGGCCCCAAATTTCCCCCTTCTCTGACCACCCCACTCCAGTAGAAATGGTTAATTGATTAGTCCATCGGGTGACTCAGTGGTATGGCGCTGTTTGATTTCTGTTCTCACTGTGGTTGCATTTTAGCAATGCAGCTTCTTGCATATGCGCATCTTTTTTTTTCCCCCCCAGGGAGAACAGTGTAAGGATTTTTAGCAGGCAAATGTAGTTCACATTGCTCTGCAGCTGGGAGATTTGTGGGCTTGAGAATCCCTAAATCCTCATTGACATGAAAGACCATAACAACTCTGAATGAGCTGCTACACTCTAGCTGGTCAAAACAAAACAAAAAAACATTGCAAAGTGAAAATGGCCAAAAAATTTTTTGCTTGGGGCGGCAAAAAACCTAGAACCGGCCCTGGTTAAACATAAACTACTACAAAAATAAAGGGAAAGCAGCATTTTGCTTTTGCATAGTAAAGTTTCAAAGCTGTATTAAGTCAATGTTCAGTTGTAAACTTTTGAAAGAACCACCATAACGTTTTGTTCAGAGTTACGAATAACCTCCATTACATTCCTGAGGTTTTCGTAACTCTGAGGTTCTACTGTAGTAGGAGTCCAACCAAAATCTAGCAATAACAAGTTATGTTACAGGTTGAAGAACATGGAAATAGATAAGTTATTTGTAATGACCAAAGGCAGCTGGCAATTTTATATCAAAGTAATGGGATGGGGTAGCATATAGGTGATGCCACACTCAAAATGCCTGCCACCAAAAGTGTCCTTTTTACCTCTTTCTTGGTAAGAAAATATTCCCAAAGTACAACCAGTACCTGTGAGAAGATCTGCCCAATTTCAGATGCTTCCAGGTGAAGCAAAAGATCACTAAAAGTGCAGACAGGCAGGTTGCAGACTCTAGAAATAGTGCTAGTGCCTCTGTCTCTGCCTACCTCCCACTCCTCAATATGGTGCTGACCAGCAAATTAGAATAAACAGGGACCAGATAACTGGAGCAATAGCTCCACTTCTCCTCCAGTGTGCACCATTGTGGTGAAAGTCCTTGGTGTGGCCTGGATCTAGCTAAGTCCCACTGTGCACAAGAAAACAAGAAATGGCATCAGCTTCCATTGTCTCTTGGCCGGTTTTTGTACTGCCTTGCTGCTGGTTAAAAGATGTGCATATATTGTGGGTTGGTTTTTTGTAAAATGGTTCTCTAAAACAGTCTAGCAATTAGCTATAGTCTGCACTAAGACCGTTTTTATTGGTGGGACAGGGATGGACAGACTGACAGTGGCCGTTTTTTCTGGGTCTCAGAGGTGACCTGCAGCTGCTACAGAGCAATTTCTTGTTCTATTTTTCCAAAAGACTAAGGCCCAGATCCTCAAAGATATTGAGGCACCTAATCCCACTGATTTCAATAGGAGTTAGATGCCTCAATACCTTTGAGGATCTGGGCCTAAGAACTTTCTTCCCCCCTCCAAACATCCTCTCTGTTGTAATGTAATGGCTAGGATGTGACACACAGGAGAGCTGGTCTGAGACTGATGTTTGTTTCCTGTCTCCAATCATTTGAAATGTGTCAAGGCTATATGACATGGGTCCCAGGCCCACTCTGGATTTTGGCTCCCACTGGAACCAACCAGTCTTGTAATGATGGGAAAAGCTCCAGCCTTCAGATAACTTCCAGCCTGCCCAGCCAGTCTGAGTCCCTGCCTTTTCTGTTCCTTCACCTCATAGGGAAGAACAGTCAGTCAGGGCTGCTGCAGGAGGTAAGCAGATATTGTATCAACCAGAAACAACTAGCACAGATTAATGCTGCCATTTAATAAAATACATAGCTAGACACATCTGGGATAGAGGTCAGGGCAGAACTGTCCATCCGAATGGTCCAAAAATCATATGTCAGGCATCAAAAAAGCATAAAATCGGCTTAAAAATCACAAGATTAAAAAATAAAATAATAAATGTTGGGTTCTTTTTATTTTCCTTCTTGTCTATGATCGTTTACATCTAGAAGCTTTTCTTCTCAACCATGAAGGCTAGAAACTTCTTCCCCGGGTTTTATTTAGGCATCTCTTGTCTCTCCCACTTGACTGACAATCAGGGATGGCTATGACATGACTTTGGTATTATCGTGGCAGGATGCTAACAGTTTGTTTTTAACATTGTGTTCCACTTTTGATGGGATGAATGCTGGGGGGAGCATAAGTTAACAGTGAGAAGATACTGGTCAGCATGATAGAGAGTGGTTGCATCACATCCCAAGTTTCCTGGCATATAGCTACTTTTGAAACTACTTTAGGGCTAATTATATTTGATTTAAGAAACCTAATTGATGTTGAAACCAAGGTTTTTGTTCTTTGGGCCGTACATCTCTGAACTGGAGGTCCTAGTAAATCTTTGTGAGATTTGTTGCGATATTCCAGCAATGTTAGATGTGCATCCTTGAATCCTCCAGGGCTTACCTTATTTACTACATCTAGTTCTTTGCTGTTAGCACCAGCTCTTCTACCAACTCTCATAACTGATCACAGGAAGGGCTTGGCATATTTTGAACAAATTTGCCAAAAGGAATTCCCAAAATGAAAATGAGTCACTTATGAATGGTGGAACATTATTATCTGTTATTAACTAATCTGGAATCCCATAGTGAGCAAACTGTGATGTAAGAGCTCAATAATAATGAAAACAATAGCAGTCTACAAATAAGAGGTAATCTTACCCCTCAAACTCAGATAGACAAACCAAAGTTGGATCAAGATGGTCTGGAATCCCAGTTGGATTGTGGGTTTCTTTTGCATTCGGTTTCCTGTATTTATTGCAGATTTTACACTTGGTTGCCTTGTTTTCAATAGCAACATTAAAGCCTGGCCATAATAGGACAACTTGGATTCTCCTCTTACACTTCTGAATATCCACAGGGGCACAGGGGATTATGCTTAGCATTTCCAACCTCATGCTATATAGCAAAATGACAGAAAAATCCTTGGTACAGAATCCCATCCAATGGAGAAATTTAATCTCTAGAGTTCTAATATGTTTTTATGCTTCAAGTTGAAGGTGCCTGGGCTTCTTTTGCTGGCCATCCATCTAGAATTACTTTCTCAAGCTATTGTGAGGTTGGGTCATTATGGGCATCTCATTTGAGCTGGTCACATTTTGTTTTGTTATTGAATTATATTTGTTATTGAATTGTTATTGAATTATATTTATTTCAGCCTGTTCCTCCATCTCCTTTCTTTGCTTTTTTTTACAGGTGGTCTTGAAAGTATATTTACTATAAGAATCTCTGTGTCTGTACTTTTACAATTTCATATTGTTTTCTTAAATCTAATGGGAAATTTTACACAATAGTTTCTGTAATTTGACTTTTAGTGGTTTATGGTCTTTTTTTTTCTACCATGATCTATTTCTGTCCATAAGCGTATTCATTAAACTGCATGTACGCAAAGCCAATTGCCAGCATTTCTTTTTCAATCTCAGCACAATTCTGTTGTGTTTTAATCAGGACTTAGGACACATATGGCTCAGGAAGATCATCTTGAAGAATGACAACTGCCAACACCTTGTGAGTTTGCATCAGCCAAGATTGAGTTATCAGTTATTATATGTATACCAGTTATATGTATATCCTGCTCACACTCCCACTGGAATGTATTATACATCTCCAGTGCCTCTAGGCCTGCCCCAAATAGCCCTATGGAGGATTTCAATCTCTACAATTTCTCCATTGTCTTTGCAGTTGCTTGCAGGAATTTTGGAAGCACTGACTAAAACCACCTCCTCTAGTTCTCTGCCAGGTTCTTTTCCAGACTAAAAGATTCAGCTGACTTCATTTGATCAATTTTTGGCAAAGGTTACATTTTCTTCTGCCATCATGTAATAAGGGTGTGAAACACAGGAGTGCTGGCAAGAGAATTATGTTTATTTCCTTGCTCTAATTACATGACATAGGTCAGAGATACCAAAGGTTATATGTCAGGAGTCAGAATCTATTAATGAGCTGTTACCCAATGATAGTAGGAATTGCTTAAGAGGCTCTCCTGTACCTAGCTCAGTCATCTTCCTCCAAGCCAGGCCATAGGCAAAAAGCAACAAGTAGGAAGTAGGGCTGGCAAGTGATTAAAAATTTAATTGCGATTGATCGCATGACTAATTGCACTGTTAAACAATAATAGAATGCCATTTATTTAAATATTTTGAATGTTTTTTACATTTTCAAATATATTGATTTCAATTACAGTGCTCACTTTATATTTATTTTTGATTAAATATTTGCACTGTAAAAAAACAGAAGAAATAGTATTTTTCAATTCACCCAATACAAGTACTGTAGTGCAATCTCTTTATCATGAAACTTGAACTTACAAATGTAGATTTATGTACAAAAATAACTGCATTCAAAAATAAAACAAACAATGTAAACCTTTAGAGCCTATAAGTCCACTCAGTCCTACTTCTTGTTCAGCCAATTGCTCAGACAAACAAGTTTTTTTACATTTGCAGGAGATAATGCTGCCCACTTCTTGTTTACACCTGAAAGTGAGAACAGGCATTTGCATGGCATTGTTGTAGCCAGCATTGCAAGATATTTACATGCCAGATGCACTAATAATTCATATGTCCCTTCGTCTTCAACCCCCATTCCAGAGGACATGCGTCCATGCTGATGACAGATTCTGCTCGATAATGATCCAAAGTAGTGCGGACAGACACATGTTCATTTTTATAACCGAGTGTAGAGGAGCGGACTCACCCCTGCGGCGCCTCCTGCCGGTGACTTCCGGGAATTAGCTTGTTCTAGCTCCGGAGCGCCCTCTGCAGGCCGGTGATCCACCTGTCCTCTGGCCCCGTGTCTCTCCCAGGACCCCGGTGCCTAGTTGTCTGGGGTGCTGCCCCCTGGCAGCACACCCCTCAGTTCTGGGTCTCCCCCTCCCAGCTATCCCCACTTCGCCTCAGTCTTGGCTACTGCCCAGTCTCCATCTAGCCCCCATTCATTGGGGCAGACTGCAGTATCAGCCACTCATCACAGGCAAAGGGGTTTGGACTGGCTGCCTTCACCCACCCTCAGGCTGCCCCTCTGCAATAGGGTTACCATATCTAACCAATAAAAAAAGAGGACCCTCCACAGGCCCTGGCCCATTTCCCCACC